>NC_086017.1:124707500-125010530 GCF_029281585.2 Gorilla gorilla gorilla | reverse complement strand
CTATAATCCCAGCTACTCAGGAGGCCGAGGCACAAGAATCACTCGAACCCGGGAAGCGAAGGTTGCAGTGAGCTGAGATTTCACCACTACACTCCAGCCTGGGCGACAGAGGGAAACTCCATCTCAAAAACAAACAAACAACAACAAAAAAAAAAACAAACAAAAAAACACACCATAATCTCTGTTGTAAATAGGCATTCAGATAAAATGAAATATGCTTATTTTAATTATTAGAAAATGCCATCAAACTAAAAACCAAAAAATGTTAAATATGTATTCTCTTAACTTGACATCATGTTAAGTGAAATAAGCCAGACATAGTAAGACAAATATCACATGTTCTCAATCACATATGGAAGCTAAAAAAGTGGTTATCGTGAAAATAGAGAGTAGGTTCATGGTTACCAGAGGCTAGGAAGGAGATGGGGAAGGGGGCGAGAAAGAGAGGTGGATTCAGGGGTACAAACATACAATTAAATAGAAGGAACAAGTTCTAGTGTCTAATAGCACAGTAGGGTGACTACACTTAACAGCAGTTTTTATATATTTCAGAATACCTAGAAGAAAAGATTTGAAATGCTCCCAACACAAAGAAATGATAATTGTTTGAAGTGATGACTAGCCTGATTTGATCATTACACATTGTATGCATGTATCAAAATATTTCATTTGCCCCACAAATATGTAAAATTATTATATATGAATTTTTTAAATCTTCAAGAAAAAATGTATATTATTCTAGAATTCCTAAGAATACCTCTGTGGAGCACCATTTTAAAAAAAAACTCTAGGCCAGGTGCAGTGGCTCATGCTTGTAATCCCAGCACTTTGGGAGGCTGAGGTAGGTGGATCACTTGGGGTCAGGAGTTCGAGACCAGCCTGGCCAAAATAGTGAAACCTCATCACTATTAAAAATACAAAAATTAGCCAGGTGTGGTGGTGGGCGCCTGTAATCCCAGCTACTCAGGAGGCTGAGGCAGGAAAATCGCTTGAACCTGGGAGGCAGAGGTTGCAATGAGCCGAGATCACGCCACTTCACTCCAGCCTGGTGACAGAGTGAGACTTTGTCTTAAAGAATAAATAAATAAATAAAAATTTAAAAAACTTAAATTGGCTGGGCATGTTGGCTCACACCTGTAATCCCAACACTTTCGGAGGCCAAGACAGGAGGATCACTTGAGCCCAGGAATTTGAGACCAGCCTGGCCAACATAGCAAGACCTCATTTCTACTAAAAATAATAAATAAATAAATAAATAAATAAAGAACACTAAATAGTCTTGAAGACCGCTTGCATTCATTCATTCATTCTGAGTATGTACAATGTGCCAGTTCTGTGTATCTAGAAGACTGCTTCCTTGAACTAAGGAAACCAAAGCGAGGGGTTTTTGTTGCTGACACTGACTGACTTACATAGAAAACAAATTTACTGGAAAGCTGTCAGGTGGCTCACAGGCTCAATGAGAAGGCTGAAGAACAGCTTCAGAAAGATGCTATTCATGCCTAAGAAATAATCTAGCTAGAAGACCTAACACACTGGACATTGAATGCCACCACTACTAGAGGAGTTCTGAAGTCTCCCTGCTTCACAAGTTCCAGTTCAAAGTCTCAGGTGTGAATCTGCAATTGACTGGGCTTGGTGCATGTGCCTGAGCTCTAGCTGCATGGGAATGGAGGTATGAAGTGAATATCTGGCTTTTATGGCATCAGTAATGGGAGTTGAAGAGTTGAGTTCTGCCTCCTGTTCAAGACTGACACAATAGTCTGATTCTTCAAACATGAAAAGAAGTTCAAGTTGGGCACACACACATCTCCCCCTCCATACCAGAAAAGTTAACATATTTCAGTTTTCCATTCTCAGAGGCTACTCATCCCAAACGCATTTTTCCCTATTTCTTTTCAGTTTTCCATTCTCAGAGGCTACTCATCCCAAACCCATTTTTCCCTATTTCTTTTCTGTTTTACAAATGAAGCTCAGAGATATTAAATTAACTTGCCTAAAGATACATCTACTAAGTAAGAAAGCTGAGAAGAAAATCCTGGGTTTTCTTTTTTTTTTTTAATTTCTATTATGGAAGTTTTCAAAAATAAAAAAGTAGACAAATATAACAACCCCCCAGTAGCCATCAGGCAGCCTCAGTCGTGATCAATTCGTGGTCAGTCTTATTTCATCTACAATCCCACCTACGTTCACACATCCCCACTGGATTGCTGTGAAGCAAATACTAAACACTGTATTATTTCAACCAAAATATTTCTGCAAGATCCTCTAAAGAATACAGACTGTTGGCCAGGCATGGTGGCTCACGCCTGTAATCCCAGCACTTTGGGAGGCCAAGGTGGGCAGATCACATGAGGTCAGGAGTTTGTGACCAGCCTGACCAACATGGAGAAACCCATCTCTACTAAAAACACAAAATTAGCCGGGCGTGGTGGTACATGCCTGTAATCCCAGCTACTTGGGAGGCTGAGGCAGGAGAATCTCTTGAACCCGGGAGGCAGAGGTTGCAGTGAACCGAGATCACACCACTGCACTCCAGCCTGGGCAACAAGAGCGAAAGTCTGTCTCAAAAAAAAAAAAAGAATACGGACTGTTTTATAAGACACATAACCACAATACCACATCACACTAAAAAATTAATAGTTTTCTAATATCATTAAATGTCCAATTGATGTTCAAATTTCCCCAATTGTCTTGTAAATTATTTTACAGTTGGTTTGTTTGAATCAAAATTCAAATAAGGCACATATTTTGCAACTGGTAAGTATTGTCATTGTTGTTGTTAAAATTTATTTGTTGAAGAAACTGAGTCATTTGTCTTGTGGAGTTTCCCACACTCCACATTTCGGGGCTTATGTCATAGTGGTGTCACTTAATGTGTTTCTCTGTATCACCAGGTCATTCTAACTCAAAAAGGCCAGACTACAATTCTATGCTACCCTGCTCAAGGGGTTGTTGTGATTATCAAATGTTCTATATGTGGTGGGAGCTGCTTTTTTTTTTTTTTTTTTTACTTTAAGTTCTGGGGTACGTGTGCTGAACAAGCAGGTTTGCTACATAGGTATACATGTGCCATTGTGGTTTGCTGAATCTATCAACCTATCATCTAGGTTTTAAGCTCTGCATGGATTAGGTATTTGTCCTAATGCTCTTCCTCCCCTTGTCCCCCATCCCTTGATAGGCCCTGGTGTGTGATGTTCCCCTCCCTTTGTCCATGTGTTCTCACCGTTCAGCTCCCACTTACAAGTGAGAACATGTGGTGTTTGGTTTTCTCTTCCTATGTTAGTTTGCTGAGGATGATGGTTTCCAGCTTCATCCATGTCCCTGCAAAAGATATGAACTCATTCTTTTTTATGGCTGCATAGTATTCTATAGTGTATATGTGCCACATTTTCTTTATACAGTCTATCATTGATGGGCATTTCACTTGGTTCCAAGTCTTTGCTATTGCAAATATTGCTGCAGTAAACATACATGTGTATGTGTCTTTACAGTAGAATGATTTATAATCTTTTGCATATATACCCAGTAATGGGATTGCTGGGTCAAATGGTATTTCTGGTTCTAGATCCGTGAGGAATCGCCACACTGTCTTCCACAATGGTTGAACTAATTTACACTCCCACCAACAGTGTAAAAGCGTGCCTATTCTCATCCTCACCAACATCTGTTGTTTTCCAGACTTTTTAATGATTGCCATTCTAACTGGCCTGAGATGGTATCTCACTGTCATTTTGATTGCATTTCTCTAATGACCAGTGATGACAAGCTTTCTTTTGTATGTTTGTTGGCTGCATAAATGTCTTCTTTTGAGAAGTGTCTATTCATATCCTTTGCCCACTTTTTAATGGGGTTATTTTCTTGTAAATTTGTTTAAGTTTCTTGTAGATTCTGGATATTAGACCTTTGTCAGATGGATAGATTGCAAAAATTTTCTCCCATTCTGTAGGCTGCCTGTTCACTCTGATGATATGGTGGGTGCTTTTTAGTTGTAAAGTCTAAAGCAAATTTCATTTCCCTTAACTTCTCAGGGTCCCACCACTCCCTCAGATGTTCCCTTTGTAGGTTTCCCACAACTGTGTTGCCGTCTTCCTTCTTTGAATTCTCTGGCCCTTTCAGGAACATTCAGAAGATAAACAATACCCCCAGAAATGTCAAGATTCCCTCTTGTCACACCTGCAGACCCTCTCTCCTGACCCGGCACATCTGGAGCTGAAGCGTTACTACAGCATCTGCCAAGACACTGCCTTGGGTGGACCAGGCTTCCAAGAAAGAGGAGGAGAGTTGAAAAGAGAGGAGAAGACTCGGAATTCCCTGAGTCCCACCATAGCGCCCAAGCTCAGCTTAGAAGTTCGAAAACTCAGCAATGGCAGATTATCGACATCTTTGAAGCTGGGGCCCCTGCAACCTCGGGGAGTGCCACTTCGGGAGAAGAAGGCAACCCAGATGGTGGCCATTGTGCTTGGTAAGTTTGGGTTGGCTTGAGCTGTGTTGGGTTGGGTTAGGTTGTGTTAAGTGGAGCTGGTAGAAGATGCTAACTAAGGTAGCCACATTTGAGAGAAATAGGAAATTCGATGACAGTAATACTTATCAAATGTTCACAATATAATTGAAAAGTATTTGTATATAAATGCTAACTCTGGTGGAAATTCAAAAGACCTAGGCTGAAATTTATGAAGCTGAACAAGCCACTTAACTGCGCTGTCCATTATATGGAGCTACAACACATAAATCAAACAATAAGTAAGATAATGATTCAATAAAACTGTCTGGTACATATTGGATATTTAATAAATGCTTAGTTATTTAAAATATTAAGTGATAAAAATAAGAATGCAAAACACTATTGTGATATGGTATGATAAAATCTAGATTACTTTAGGCCGGGCATGATGGCTCAAGCCTGTAATTCCAGCACTTTGGGAGGCCGAGGTGGGCAGATCACGAGGTCAGGAGATCGAGACCATCCTGGCTAACACGGTAAACCCCGTCTCTACTAAAAATGCAAAAAATTAGCCAGGCGTGGTGGTGGGCGCCTGTAGTCCCAGCTACTCAGGAGGCTGAGGCAGGAGAATGGCCTGAACCTGGGAGGCAGAGCTTGCAGCGAGCAGAGATCGCGCTACTGCACTCCAGCCTGGGCGACAGAGCAAGACTCCATCTCAAAAAAAAAAAAAAATCTAGATTATTTTAAATACAGAGTAAAAAAGACTGGAAAGAAATTCACCAATATATCAAAAGTGATTGTCTTTGAGTGGTGGGTGCTTATTCCTTTTTTCCTACTTCTCTGTATTTACCAAGCTTTCCATACTGCATACAATCAAGATTTTTTGTTTTTTGTTTTTTTGAGACATGGTCTGACTCTGTTGCCTAGGCTGGAGTGCAGTGGCACAATCATAGCTCACTGCAGCCTTGAACTCCTGGGCTCAAGCAATCCTCCTGCCTGAGCCTCCTGAGTAGCTAGAACTACAGGCGTATGCCCCCATGACCAGCTAATATTTTTAATTTTTATTTGTTTTTTGTAGTGACAGGGTCTCATTACGTTGCCCAGGCTGGTCTCAAACTCATGGCATCAAGCAATCCTCCCATCTCAGCCTCCCAAAACACTGGCATTATAGACGTGAGCCACCACACCCTGCCAGAACCAGGGGTAATTTTTATAGTCATAAAATATGAAATTTATTTATTTATTTTGAGACAGAGTCTTACTCTGTCACCCAGGCTGGAGTGCAATGGCACGATCTTGGCTCACTACGACCTCTGCCTCCTGGGTTCAAGTGATTCTCCTGCCTCAGCCTCCCAAGTAGCTGAGATTACAGGCATGCGCTACCACACCCGGCTAATTTTTGTATTTTTAGTAAAGACAAGGTTTCACCATGTTAGTCAGGCTGGTCTTGAATTCCTGACCTCAGGTGATCCACCCACCTTGGCCTCCCAAACTGCTGGGATTACAGGTGTGAGCCACTGTGCCCAGCCTGAACTTTATTTAAATAATGAAATTAAAAATGAATAAATCACAGGTATGCTATAGAGTTAGTGAAGGCAGTTAGTTCATCCTGTTCAGTGTCACTGACAAACCCCAACTCTCTCCTGTATCAGGGAGTTTACTAGAACTCCTAGATGTAATCTCCTCAACAGCAGGAACGATGTCAGTCACATCTTTAAGGTCTTCATACCTATCAGTGCCTAGGATCATGTTTTGCATAGGTAAGCATTAAATAAACGTCTGAATTAAATTGAAAAAGAAAAAGATTAGTAAAGAACTACCTAGAGACCCAACTAGAAAACTGATTTAGTAACAAAGGCCAAAGTGAATGAAAGACATTAGCATGCAGTTTTCTCACCTAAAAAAGTTTGGCTAATCACACCTATTTCATAGGGTTGGGTTTTTTTTGTTTTGTTTTGTTTTTTTTGTTTTGTTTTGTTTTTTTGAGATGGAGTCTTACTCTGTCACCCAGGCCGGAGTGCAATGGCGCAATCTTGGCTCACCACAACCTCTGCCTCCCGGGCTCAAGCAACTCTCCTGCCTCAGCCTCCCGAGTAGCTGGGATTATAGGCATGAACCACCACGGCCAGCTAATTTTTGTATTTTTAGTAGACACAGGGTTTCACCTGGTTGCCCAGACTGGTCTTGTACTCCTGACCTCAGGTGATCCACCCGCCTCGGCCTCCCAAAGTGCTGAGATTACAAGCGTGAGCCACCACACCCGGCCTAGGGTTGTTATAAAAAAAAGTAAGTGGGTATGCAAAACTTCCAGCTTAGTGGCTGGCATAAAGTAGACAACCGTGAGTCATTCTCATGTTATAACAAAAGGAGTAAGCAAATCCCTTACCCAGTTTCTCTCTTATTTGGCAACTTAGGGGCCTTCATTGTCTGCTGGCTGCCCTTCTTCTTGACCCATGTTCTCAATACCCACTGCCAGACATGTCACGTGTCCCCAGAGCTTTACAGTGCCACGACATGGCTGGGCTACGTGAATAGCGCCCTCAACCCTGTGATCTATACCACCTTCAATATCGAGTTCCGGAAAGCCTTCCTCAAGATCCTGTCTTGCTGAGGGAGCAGAAGAGGGAACACTCTTTGTACCCATTTCTAGCTGCCAGGCTGTTGGCCCACTCAGAAAGACTGTGCAGTGTCCTCCGGCATGCAGTGGGAAGAAGATTCCTGGAGCCAGGATGTCCCTGCTTGTCAGGTATAACCAGATGTGTCCTCCAAAACAGAATATTCTACCTCCCCAGCTAAAATCTGACTTCATTCTGACAATCTTCAAATGACTGGGGAGCTTCCGAGTGATAAGCAATAATTCAGAAAGAAGCTGATAAAACATGACTCACACAAAATTGTCATCAGAGGCATGATTCATTACACTGAAGGAAAAATGAACAGATCTCATCATTCTCAACTTGCAGGGGTCCTTGAAATCAGCCAGTAAACCACCTTCTAGAACAGCCAGTCTGTCTTCCTTCAAACCTCTAATTAACTGTCAGGCTAACCTTGTACTTTTACGGGCCCATTCCTCTTGGTCATTTCTTTCCTTCACTGTATCTGGAAATGTGAATGGCAAGGCCAGTGCTTCTACCTCTCTGTAGAATCCGATGGGCTACATTTGGTGAGGTGAATTTCTCACACCAAGAGAAACACTATCCCACATTGGGATGGGGACTTCATTTCAAACTTTGCTACCCTTGTATTTTAGCTTTAGCTAAGAAGGCTTTTTGATTCCATTCCTTTACTCTCTAGAGGAAATCTCAGAGTCTCAACTTCCAGAATCATTCAAGATGGGGATATTTTCTGAAGACGGAATGACACATCCCATTGTAGTTTCACTGTTGAAACTTATGGTTCAGAACATACCTTAGATATGCTTTTCATAACACTACCAAATTTTCCTACCCAGGGCATTTCCATTTCTGCTTAACAGGGACCCAATATAGTGGACCACATCATGACATTTTGGGCAACAGTGGGCCACATATACAACGGTGGTCTCATAAGATAATAATGGAGCTGAAGAATTTCTATCACTTAATGATGTCATAGCTGTTGCAACATCATAGCTCAATGCATTATTTACATGTTTGTGGTGATGCTGATGTAAACAAAATGATGCTGCCAGTCATGTAAAAGTATACAATTGTGTACAGTACGTAATACTTAATATTGATAATAAATGACTATGTTACTGGTTTATGTATTTACTATACTAAACTTTTCACCATTTTAGAGTATGCTTCTACTTATTTCAAAAAAGTTAATCATAAAACTGCCTCAGGCAGGTCCTTCAGGAGGTATTTCAGAAGAAGGCATTGTTATAAGGGATGACAGCTCCCTGTGTGTTATCGCCCTTGAAGACCTTCTAATGCGACAAGGTGTGGAGGTGGGAGACAGTGATATTGATGATCCTGACCCAGTTTAGGCCTAGGCTAATGTGTGTGATTATGTCTTAATTTTTAACAAAGCAGTTTGAAAAGCAAAAAATAGTTTTAAAAATAGAAAAAAATATATAGAGTAAGTATATAAAGAAAGTAAATATTCTTGTCCAGCTATCTAGTGTGTTTGTGTTTTAAGCTAAGTGTTATTACAAAAGAGTCAAAAATGTCAAAAAAATTTTAAGTTTATAGGTAAAAAAGGGACTGTAAGCCAAGATTAATTTATTATTGAAGAAAGAAAAACTTTTAAAATAAATTTAGTGTAGTCTGGGTGTACAGTGTTGATAAAGTCTATAGTAGCGTACAGTAATATCCCAGGCCTGCCCATCCACTCACCGCTCACTCACTGACTAACCCAGTCTTAACAGCTGAACTCAGCTTCCAGTCTGCAAGCTCCATTTATGGTAAGAATCCTATATAGGTGCACCGTTTTTTGTCTTTTATATCATATTTTTACTGTATCTTTTCTACATGAGTTATACAAATACTCCCCATTGTGTTACAATTGCCCACAATATTCAGCACAGTTACATGCTGTCTGGATTTATAGCCTAGAAGCAATAGACTACACCATATAGCCTAAATTGTGTAGTAGGCCATATGATCTGGATTTGTATAAGTATACTACATGATGTTTGCACAACGAGATCACCTAATGATGCATTTCTCAGAACATATCCCTGTAGTTAAACAATGTGTGAATGTACTCTCAGACTCTGAGACTCACTAAGTAGTGTCCACAAAGTGCCAGCCACTTCCCCAGGTTCTAGATATACAACAATGAATAACACAGCTCCTGCCCTCAGGGAGCTCATTTCCTGCTTTTATATTTGCCCATTTACTTGTCTAAGGGTGGTAGGAACTCACCTGGACTGCCAGAGGACCTCAGGACTGATGGCACCAGGCGGGGTGGCTGTCCAAAGCCATCACATGAACAGTCTTTGCAAAGTCCTGGTGCAGATCCTAAATGTCACCCATCCAACGACTGAGATTAAAGGTATAGCAGAAATAATTTGTAAATGTTATTCAAAACCACATTTAGAAGGAACCTGAATATTCTCACCATTTAACTTCTCACCTACAGAAGCTATTTTTATTGATTGCAGAATCAAGATACAATTTATAGATAATTTATGAAATATCCTGAACTTCAGTAAATTTACTTTTAAGAGCTGTTAGTGTGTAGCCATGGCAGATACCTGCTGCAATGCTGTTAAAACTTTATTTATTTATTTTTTTATTTTGAGATGGAGTCTCCCTCTGTCACCCAGGTTGGAGTGCAGTGGCACAATCTCAGCTCACTGCAACCCCCGCCTCCCGGGTTCTAACGACTCTCCTTCCTCAGCCTCCCGAGTAGCTGGGATTAGAGGTGCGTGCCACCAAACCTGGCTAATTTTTTATATTTTTGGTAGAGACAGGGTTTCACCATGTTGGCCAGATTGGCCTTGAATTCCTGACCTCAAGTGATCCTCTCGCCTCGGCCTCCCAAAGTGCTGGGATTACAGGCGTGAGCCACCACGCCCAGCCTGCTGTTAAAACTTTAAAGTACACTAGGACTTTACAAGGAAACTAAGGCCTCCCTTGCCCTGTCTTTATTCCTCTTGCCCTTAAATATATAATAAGGAAATACATACACTCTCAGTGAGTTGCTTACCTGTTACTCGTGAATGCTTTTAATGCCAGCATTTTTTTTTTTTTTTTGAGACAGAGTTTCGCTCTTATTGCTCAGGATGGAGTGCAATGGCACGATCTCGGCTTACTGCAACTTCTGCCTCCCAGGTTCAAGCGATTCTCCTGCTTCAGCCTCCCGAGTAGCTGGGATTACAGGCACCCACCATCACGTCTCGCTAATTTTTTGTATTTTCAGTGGAGACAGGGTTTCATCATGTTGGCCAGGCTGGTCTTGAATTCCTGACCTCAGGTGAACCAACAGCCTTGGCCTTCCAAAGTGCTGGGATTACAGGTGTGAGCCACCATGCCCAGCCAATGCCAGCATTTTTTAAATGCCTATAATAATGTTTATATTGTAACTTGGTGGGAAAATTCTGTCTGCCCATTAGTTCTTGTACCTTGTGCCACCCAGCTCATCCAGGTTCATGGTGTGAGCTAAGCTGAGCCTTGAGATGATTAAAATCTGCAAAAGTAAAAATAGATGATTTCCAGGTTTTTCCATGCAAAATAAACAGAAAATGGATGAGACGGTGGAGTAAAAGACCATAGAATTCCATGTCAAAACCAGAGTTCTAAAGGCATAAACATAAACAACGGGCTGGGCATAGTGGTTTATGCCTGTAATCCGAGCACTTTGGGAGGCCAAGGCAGGAGGATTGCTCGAGCCTAGTAGTTTGAGACCAGCATGGACAAGATGGCAAGATGCTGTCTCTACAAAAAAATATAAAGTTAGCTGGTCATGGTGGCATGCACCAGTGGTCCCAGCTACTTGGGAGGCTGAGGCAGGAGTATTGCTTGAACCCAGTAGATCAAGGCTACGGTGATCCATGATTGCACAACTGCACTCCAGCCTGGGCAACACAGTGAGACCTGTCTCAAAAAACAACAACAAAAAAACACAAAAACAACATCAGTATTAGTTATTTGTGAGGAAGAATAATAACAAACCTCCTGTGTCCTTTTTTCACATCAAATATTCAACCCTTATGATAGCCTTCAGGAAGACAAACTCCATGTTATAGATGAGGAAACTGAAGCAGAGGGAGGTTAAGAAATTTGCCCCAGGTCACACACAGTCAGTAAGTGGCAGAGCGTGGATTAAAATATATCTCTGTTTGATTTCCAAGTCCAGGCGATTTGCCACTACAGCACATTGCCTCCCACCAGAGAGGTAAAGGGGAGGGGAGAAAGAGTGGGGAAGAAAAAGATGGAACAAAGTTCCCTGGGGCAGCCTCATCCTACCCCATCCACTTGCACCCCATACTTTCCTAAGAACCCAACCCAAGACATTAATTTACTTTCCTGCCACATCCAGTTTCTAAAATGGTAGCACAGGAAACTCATCTATTTTTATAGAATCATGGAACAGTTTTTAGAGCATATTTGGGTCTGCCCTCTCCTTCATTTACAGAAAAGGGAACTGAGGCCCAGAAGTGTTGTCCCCTAGCTGGTTAATGACAGCCTGGCACTCAAATGTGCTGAATCCTAGTTCTGTACTCTTTCTATTTTGCTGCATTCCTAAGGGCCCTATAAAAACGGTAAACTTCATGCAGATACAAAGTAAAAGTTATATTGTCACCTCCACCATTAAACTGCGAGCCACCCCTTTTCTAGATAGTGTCTATTATCCCTAATTCTAGACAACATCTTTTTCCCGCATTTTCTTCTGATCCAGGAAGAGCTTCCTACAGGAATCCCAAATGAATCTCCAAGCTAGCACTTCAGCCTCTTCATCCTGAGACTCCTCATTCTACCTCCTCTGCCTCTACAGTCCCCACATGAACCCACACACTTACTCTCAGAGCTCACTACCTTCAGAGCCAGCATGGCGAAAAATCCCAGGAGAGAGGTTGGCCTGAATGAAGCAGAGCGGAATTCTTGGGGCAGATCTATTCTGGATCCCAAAGAAGTCTCATAGTTGCTCACACTATTTGGGTAAAATGCAAATAGCATGGAAATCCACGTAGATTACAACCAACATTGAACCCTAGACCTTACGTAAATATGTTCTTCTTCCAGGACACAATCCTCTAATACTCCATCCATTACTCATTTTCTAAATCCATCACTTATTCAATAAATATTGATTGATCACCTTCTATGTGTCAGGCATTATGCTTAGTACTGGGAAACATCATCAAAAAAGACACGGCTGGCTGGGCGCAGTGGCTCACTCCTGTAATCCCAGCACTTTGGAGGCCGAGGAGGGTGGATCACCTGAGGCCAGGTGTTCAAGACCAGCCTAGCCAACATGGTGAAACCTCGTCTATACTAAAATTACAAAAATTAGCCGAGCGTGGTGGCAAGCACCTGTAATCCCAGCTACTCGGGAGGCTGACAGAGGAGAATCGCTTGAGCCCGGGAGGCGGAGGTTGCAGTGAGCCATGGTCGCACCATTGTACTCCAGCCTGGGCAACAACAGTGAAACTCCATCTCAAAAAAAAAAGAAGACATGGTTCCTGCCCCCAAAAGCTTCTAGCCCACAGTAGAATTTAGGTGTACAGTGATGAACTCCTTGTTGTCTATAAAAAAGAGAATTCATGGTGTTTGGAAACCCACGAATTCTTGAAATTCATGAACTTGGAAGCCCCATATTCAGCCTTGAGAAGGCTTCTTGGACAAGTATTTTCAGGGTTGAGATGTAATAAAAAAGTAGGAAAGGCATTCTATACAGAGCAGACCTCTGAAGAGCTAAAGATAAGTAGAAGCAAGGACCATGAAAGGAATTTCAAATAATTCCATCTTGCTGTAGAGAAGAGACCCTACGGAAAGGACAGGGAAGGAAAGGGTGTGATCTTGGCAGATCTTTTCCTGCTCTGCTCAAGCGGCAGCTGAGCCTATGGGGGCCCTACTCACAACTGACCTCTAGGTCTTGCCTCCTTACCATCCATGCGGACAATACACACCACGAAACATCCATCACTGATTTATTTAACTACATCTCTCTGAGTTATGTTGGATTTCCACAAGTGTAGAATTTAATTTGAATTCCTCCCTTTTTCTCTAAAAGAAGAGGAATGACTAGCTGAATGGATGTGGAGCCAGAGATGGTTAAAATTAAGTCAGTTCAGAGACTTTCGGTCAGAAGCCAAGGGAGGTCAGGCAAAGAGATTTGTTTTCCTGAATGCTTGGGTCAGGACTAAACAAAGAGGCAGGAAGGGCAAGTGATTCATGCAGTACTGGCTGTTTCCTGGAGGTCCTGGCTCCCAGGCCTGTGCTCCGATCATTGGTATCTGCTGACACTAGAAAACTGAAAAAGCTTAATTTGAATAAATACACAGAAAGCAGAGAGGGGATGACAAGCAATTAACTCGATTTCTCCTTCCTACCTAATTGTCTCCTCATTACCTTAGGAAGGAGTGAGTTTCCATGACTACCTCATGACACAGAGACTCAGTGCAGGTGATGCCAGTATCAGCTTAGCTGTCTGCAGCACACATTGGCAGAGGCAGAACCAGAGAGTTCGTGCCAAGCGCAAGACCTGGGACCTCTTGTTCCACCCACCCTCACCTCAATTAATCACCCCATCTCCATTATTGTGCATTGACTCCTGCTTTGTGTATAGTCTGCAGGGCACTGAGAGGAGTGAGTGGTGGCTACAGGCCTCCAAGGATACATGTGTCCCAGAGAGGGAGCTGGGCTGAACCCAGGGTGGTTCTGACCACCCTGTGAGAAAGAAAATGAACAGAAATGAGTCAAAGACTGGCATTCTAGTGCTAGCACAGACAAGTTACTTTGGACAAGTGGTTTAACCTCCATGAGCTTCAGTTTCCTCGTGAGTAAAACAGTGACCTGAAGGCCCGATCTTCCTTTTTTTTTTTTTTTTTTTTGTATTTTTAGTAGAGATGGGGTTTCACCTTGTTGGTCAGACTGATCTTGAACTCCTGTCCTCAGGTGATCCACCCACCTCATCCTCCCAAAGTGGTGGGATTACAGGCCTGAGCCACCGCGCCCGGCCACAGCCCGATCTTCCTTACTAGTATATTTGAAGATTAGATAAAAATCACATATTAAAAGCTGTCTTAGTCTATTCTTGCTGCTGTAACAAAATACTACAGACTGGGAAATTTATAAATAATGGAAGTTTATTTTCTCACAGTTCTGGAGGCTGGGAAATCTAAGATCAAGGTGCTGGCAGGTTCAGTGTCTGGTGAGGGCCTGGTTTCGGCTTTTAAGATGGCACCTTGTTACTGAGTCCTCCTGAGGGGGTAAACACTGTGTCCTCGTGTGGTAAAACAGCAGAGGGCAAAAGGCACAGGTAGATCCCTGTAGCCCTTTTATAAGAAGCTAATCCCACCCATGAGGGCAAAGCCCTCATGGCCTAATCACTTCCTGAAGGTCCCACCTCTTAATACTGTTGCATCGGAGATTAAGTTTCAACATGAATTTTGGAGGCGACACAAACATTCAAACTATAGCAGAAGTGTTTTGTCAACTGTAAAGCCCTAACAAATGTAAGAGATTATTATTATCATTGGTACTCTTGTTATTATTATTTTCATCCTAAGCAACTACTCCTATCATATCTATCTAGTTCACAGCCCACCCAGAGCCTATTTACTTGGCATAGTGTTTTCAATCTCTCACAGAAAATCTGATTTTTCTCTTGTCTTTTATTCCCTATATGTGCCCAGGATACTTGGCTGACTTTGTAGTCTGATTGTTAGAAAAATGGATAGTACCTAACAGGGCACCTTCTCCTGCTTACACAGTGCAGTGCACAAGTATGTTATGCTCTAATACCCAGGCTGATGGTGGCAGATACTTGCTTGCTAAAGGCTAACTTGGGTACTCTGTTCCTCTTCTGGCCAGAAAATGAGGAGCAGAACACATCTATTCTTTAAGACTTTCTGTCTTTGTCCCTTGTGAAATCTGAGCCTGACACCCCTTCCTCTTACTCCATCTCTTCCTGCCTGGGTGCAATGCCTTGGATATGGCGTATTAGTTTCCTAGGGTTGCCATAACAAAGTGCCACAAACTGGGTGTCTTAAAACAAAGAAACTTATTCTCTCAGCGTTCTGGAGGCTAATCACAAGGGCCTACCCTAATGCAATATTACATTATCTTAACTTGATTATATCTGCAAAGTCCCTATTTCAACACAGGATCAAAGACCAGGCATTCGGACCTCAGCAAATCTTTTTGCCAGATACAATTCAATCCATAAAATATAGTGAGAGTGGTATGACAGGCAAGAGAACTTGCAATTTGGATGACTAGGGGAAATGTGCAAAGGCTGTTTCATTCAGAATACAAGATGTCAGTTTCCAGCATTGGCGTGTAGTCTGTTTGATGGCCTGGGTCAAGTCTGTAAACTTACTAAAGCTCAACTTTCTTATCGGTAAATATGGTAAGTCTGGATTCCTAAGGCTATGATAAGACAGGCTAAAAATAATCCTAGAAGGACATGAATTATCTTCTGAGCCCTAAAAACCTGTAAATATGTTTACTAATAAAAAGTAAACCTGTACAAAGACAATCTGTTGCTTCTGTGTCTTAAAAAAGGAATTTAATAGCAAACTCATTGGAGTTGGGGAAAGTAAAAAAGGAAAATCCTGTATTTATCCTATTTCATGCAGCACCAGTCCAGACTGACTAATAGTGATGGGGGTATTTTTTCTCTTTAAGAAAAACTGATATAATTGAGTCTTTTATTATGCTTGGACAGATTCCCTAAGACTCCATATGAAAGACTTTCAAGAAGCCTGTAATTTATCACAGCCTACAATCATTGGATTTGAAAGTTGGAAGAGACTTGAGCCCGGTCTGCTAGTAATTGCAGAAATTCTCTCTAGAACATCTCTGACCCATGATCATCTAGCTGTATTAAGAAGCTGGCTCACTTCTTCCTAAGACACATGACAGGTCATCCTTTAGAAAATTCCTCTCTTCATTAAACCCAAATCTGCTGCCTTATGAAATCCACCTTTTGGTTCCTATTCTCTCCTCTAGCACAGAAATCTCTATTCTTTCCTCCTCATCGCAGTCTTTGTGGGATTAAAACA
Organism: Gorilla gorilla gorilla; assembly: GCF_029281585.2. Lineage (NCBI taxonomy): Eukaryota > Metazoa > Chordata > Mammalia > Primates > Hominidae > Gorilla > Gorilla gorilla. Next base: position 124,994,427 of record NC_086017.1, on the reverse strand, counting down.
GTTCTCCAAAGCTTCCATTGCTTTACCTCTACTTGATGTAATATTTTCTTACACTATCCATCTTGGTTGCTTTTCTTTGGCTGTAGCCATGTTATTAGTATGTCTTAAAATACTAGACCCCAGGCCAGGTACGGTGGCTCATGCCTGTAATCCCAGCACTTTGGAAGGCCAAGGCGGGCGGATCATGAGGTCGGGAGGTCGAGACCATCCTGGCTAACATGGTGAAACCCCATCTCTACTAAAAATACAAAAAATTAGCTTGGCGTGGTGGCGGGCACCTGTAGTCCCAGCTACTTGGGAGGCTGAGGCAGGAGAATGGCATGAACTCGGGAGGCGGAGCTGGTAGTGAGCCAAGATAGCGCCACTGCACTCCAGCCGGGGTGACAGAGCCAGACTCCGTCTCAAAATAAAAATAAAAATAAAAATACTAGACCCCAAATAGGACACAATCCTCTAAATGTTGTGTAACCAGTTCAGAGTGCCATGAACTCATTATTTCCCATGATTAGAATATTCATTTTTTAATGACCCAACTCAAATTGCATTGACTTTTTAGGGCTCATTGAAACTCTGAGAAGGAGATTTGCATGGAGAATGGATAAGTTTAATGAGGTATGCCTTAGGGATCAACACCTATAGGAGAGTGAAGGAAGTAGATTTCGGCACAGGAAAGAGTTGTACTATAATGCAGTCACACAGAGAACTCAGACAATCCCACAGGGAGCTCTGTAGAGGGCAGGGCATTTATGGCCCCAGACAGTTATTAAATGGGGGCTGCCTCTGGCAGAAGGCATGCTTAGACAAAGAAGCTCTCTTCAATTGAAAACGTTTGGCTGTCAACACTCCCAACAACTGGGGGAACAAATTCCTCAGTAAGATCTTGGTAGCACATCACAGCATCCACCGTAGTCTACACTATATGCCACTTGGCTCTAGTTTCTTCAAAAATAAATGCTAGAAACAGCTTTATCAGGAATCTAGCTGGTATCTCTTCCTGGAGAAGGTTAGTAGGACAAACTGTAGTCTCTGTCACAGCAGCTGGTCTTGGAGCCAAAGTAATTCTCATCATCACCCTTTTCTACGATCTATTCCAGATTCTCCTCACTATTGACTAGCACTCTACTGGTCTAGGTGGTTGTATCAGTCAGGGTTTTCCAGAGAAACAGAACTAATAGGATATGTGTAGATATAGATACATGAAAGGAGATTTATAATGGAAATTGGTTCACACAATTATGGAGGCTAAGAAGTCCCACAATACACCATTTGTAAACTGTAAAACCAGAGAAGCTGGTAGCTTAGCTCAGTCCAAGTTCAAAGGCCTGAGAACCAAGAGAGCTGATGGTATAACTCTGGGCCTAAGGCCCAAGGCCGAGAACCTAGGAAACCACGGATGCAATCCCATAGTTCGAAGGGCAGAGAACCTGGAGTTCTGATGTCCAAGGACAGGAGAATATGAGTGTCCCAGCTCCAGAAGAGAAAGCAAGCAAATTCACCCTTCTTCTGCCTTTTTGTTCTATCTGGATCCCCAGTTGATTGGCTGGTTCCTGCCCACATTGGGTAAAAAGGAATCTTCCTTACTACTGATTCAAATGCCAATCTCTTCCGGAAATACCTTCACAGACATACCAGAAATAATACTTTACCAGCTATCTGGGTATCCCTTAATTCAGTCTAGTTGATAACTAAAAATTAGCCATCACAGTGGTGGAGTGGCTCTGAGAGACATGGTGACTTTCTCAAGTTATGGTTGCTGCATTTTATCCATTTACCATCAAAATTAGGCAAAGAGATGTAAAGAGACGCCTCAGTGAATCACCCAAGTACGAAATGCATTCTTCCATTTTCCCACTGTACAACATTCCTACCTTCTCCTGAAGATCAAGATTTAATTATCCTTTCCATGATGTTGGTTGTTTGTCTCCTGGCATGAGGAGCTCCAAATGACTAGGTGGAAACCATAATTTAGAGCTTAATGGGATTTTTATGCCCTAGAGGACATATGGGAACAAGGACCTTTACCTCAAAAGGTTAAACATAGCATTACTATCTGACCCAGCAATTCCATTTCTAGTTATATACCACAAATAATTAAAAACAAGTATTCAAATGAGTACTTGTACACAAATATTCATAGAAGCACTATTCACAATAGCCAAAAGGTAGAAAGAATTCAAATATTCATCAATGAATAAACAAACTGTGGTATATACATATAATAGGATATCATTTGGTCATCAAAAGGAATGAAGTTGATACATGCTACAATGTGAATGAACCTTGAAGACACTCACTGTGCTAACGAAAGAAGTCAGACACAAAGGTCACATGTTGTATGACTTCATTTATATGAAATATTCAGAGTAACAGGTAAATCCATAGAGACAGAAAGAAGACTGTGGTGTCCGAGTATGGGAGAAAAAGGAAAGAGGAGTAACTGTTTGATGGGTACACAGTTTTCTTTTGTGGTGATGAAAATATTTTGGAACTAGATAGAGGTAGTTGTTGTACGATATTGTGAATGTAATAAATGCCACTTAATTGTTCACTTTAAAATAGTTAATTTTATCTATGTGAATTTTACCTCAATAGAAAAAATGTTTAAATTATGAAAAGAAATTTAAAATTAAAAAAGAACAGGGACCTCTAACATTCTGTGTTCTGAGATTTGAAAACTCAATATGTTAAGATGGCAACTTTCTACAAATTGATATATAGACAACACAATCCCTCTCAAAATTCCACCAGCCTTTTTCATCACGAACTGACAAGCAGATTGTAAAATTTACATAGAAGTACAAAAGACCTAGAATAGCCAAAAGACACTGTTTAAAAAGAAAAGTACCTAGAATAGGTAAATCTGTAGAGACAGAAAAGAGATCAGTGGTTTTCCATGCGTGGGAAGAAAGGAGTTGGAGAATGTTTAATCCTTGATTTCAAAACTAACTATAAAGCTGCAGTTATCAACAGTATGGTATTTGCAGTAAGAAGACATATAGACCAATGGAACAGAACTGACAGTCCAGAAACAAATCGTTATATTTATGGTCAATTGATTTTCAGCAAAGACAATTCTGGGAAAAGAAGAGCCTTCCAAAATTCATATGTTGAATCCATAACCCCCAATGTGACTGTATTTGGAGTTAAGGCCTGTAAGGAAGTAATTAAGGTTAAATGAGGTCATCATAAGAGTGGGGCCCTTATATGATAGGATTAGTGTCTTTATAAGAAAAGACATAAGAAAGCTTATTTCCCAGATCCATGTATTCTATTGATTGGGTCAGCACACACAATGATCATTGATTTAGGGTGTACACTGGTGTCTGAAACCTGGTATCTCATCATCAGAAACTATCATCTCCAAGCTGATGCCTCAGTTGTGCATTTAAAAAGCTGTTCTGACACTTCTCAAAAGAAGACATTTATGCAGCCAACAGACACATGAAAAAATGCTCATCACTGGCCATCAGAGAAATGCAAATCGAAACCACAATGAGATACCATCTCACACCGGTTAAAATGGCGATCATTAAAAAGTCAGGAAACAACAGGTGCTGGAGAGGATGTGGAGAAATAGGAACACTTTTACACTGTTGGTGGGACTGTAAACTAGTTCAACCATTGTGGAAGACAGTGTGGCGATTCCTCAAGGATCTAGAACTAGAAATATCATTTGACTCAGCCATCCCATTACTGGGTATACACCCAAAGGATTATAAATCATGCTGCTATAAAGACACATGCACACGTATGTTTATTGCAGCACTATTCACAATAGCAAAGACTTGGAACCAACCCAGATGTCCATCAATGATAGACTGGATTAAGAAAATGTGGCACATATACACCGTGGAATACTGTGCAGCCATAAAAAAGAATGAGTTCATGTCCTTTGTAGGGACATGGATGAAGCTGGAAGCCGTCATTCTCAGCAAACTATCGCAAGGACAGAAAACCAAACACTGCATGTTCTCACTCATAGGTGGGAATTGAACAATGAGAACATTTGGACACAGGAAGGGGAACATCACACACCGGGGTCTGTCGTGGGGTGGGGGGAGGGGGAGGGATAGCATTAGCAGATATACCTAATGTAAATGATGAGTTAATGGGTGCAGCACACCAGCATGGCACACATATACATATGTAACAAACCTGCACGTTATGCACATGTACCCTAGAACTTAAAGTATAATAAAAAATAAATAAATAAAAAATAAAAAAAATAAAAAGCTGTTCTACATTCCATTAGGCTGGAAACTTCAGAGAGCTGTGATGTGTAATAGGAGCAGTGGATCACATTGTCATGTCCACACAGCCATACTTCCATTAACATAAGCAGTTACTTTAGTCCAATGCAATGTTTGGCAGGATCCTGTTTCAGTGGATCAAATGCTACATAGGCACTGTCTAGCCGAAGTTGTATGAATAGGATAAGTGTCCATTCGTATCAAAATCACAGGGTGGAATCACATGGTGGAAAGGACCCATTTTGTCATTAAGAAGAATAATTTGCCATTAAGAAGCTGGTTGGTCTTCTTGAGGGATGGAGCCGTACTGGAGACTCAGTGATGGTATCTGTTGCTGTCAGGCTGGATCTTCAGCAGTGGCAGTAATTAGATCAGCCTTAGCAAGTGAGAGCGCGTGTTGTTGGGCCTATAAATAGCTTCCATCACCACCACTGTTTCTCAGTCATGGTTGTTGTACTTATCCATTTACCATCAAAATTAGGCAAGGGAGTATTCTTTTCTGTCGCCATCATGTAAGAGAAGAGCTATCTTCTCCTGATTAAGAAAGTCAATTAGGCCAGTCACTGCGGCTCACACCTGTAATTCCAGCACTTTTGGAGGCCGAGGCCGGCAGATCACCTGAGGTCAGGAGTTAGAGACCAGCCTGGCCAACATGGTGAAACCCCATGTCTACTAAAAATACAAAAATTAGCAGGGTTTGGTGGTAGGCGCCTGTAATCCCAGCTACTTGGGAGGCTGACAGAGGAGAATCACTTGAACCCGGGAGGCGGAGGTTGCAGTGAGCCAAGATGGTGCCATTGCACTCCAGCCTGGATGACAAGAGTGAAACTCCGTCTCAAAAAAAATAAAAATAAAGTCAATTAGTCTTGTTAGGATGGTGTCTCCATTCCTTCCTTACCCATGGTCCATTAATGTGCCTGTTGTGCCAGCACTGATAGGAGCTGGCTGACATCAACTGGCTAAGACATTCTACTTCCCAGGTTGTATAGAGTCAACTGTCCAAATCATTCACTACTGCCTATAAGTGATACATATCTTATCTCAGAGTATTTCTCTCGACATAGGCACTGTCTGATGCTTTATCCATTAGGAAGAATTTCTCTCATCCCTAATTTTCTGGGACATGCTGAGGATGTAGCCCTGTTATATAGCAATAGTCTATTTTTGGCTTGCTACTGCATTCCAGTCTTACCCGTGCGTAAATCAAACTCAGCTTTTGCCCTCACTCCATGCTGCCGTAAGTGTGAGCTAAGGGTGAGGCATCAGTGCAAATGTGGTGGATGACCTAGTAGTCTGGGCCACATATGTGTGCAACTTATCTGTGCTCTCTGGCTCTGCTAATGCCTGATCCCAAACGTATCATTTCCTTCCTTACAATTGTTGGTAGGCCTGCCTGCCTTCATGATTTGGGGGTCTGTCAGAATTCGCAATGGGCAGTCCTTGCTGTGTGGACCCTTGGCATCCCATAGTTGGGTGCTGTGTTCCTACTAGGAACCAGTAGGGCACCAGGAATATTTATCTAAACGTATAGTTCTCTGCTGCAAATTGCTTGTCTTGCTTCTGACTCCTAGGGGTCTATTTGTGTTTGCCTATTGAGGCCTGCCATAAAATGTACACAGCCTTTTTCTATCAATGATACCTCCTACACTATAGGCTCTACCACATCATGTGACCAAAATCATCATATGACAGAGCAGCTTGCACTACTGCCTGGTCCTGCTGCAGAGCCCTTTCCTGCTCTGGGCTCTCTCCAAATCTGGTAGACTCATGTTTCAGCCGCTGTGTGTGCTAGAGTAGTGTCTCTGAGTGTGAAAGTGCTGCTTTCAGAACCAGAAGACGCTTATTGGTGCTGGGTTTCCTTCTTAGTTATGGGAAATGCAAGTTACAATAATTTGTCCTTTACTTTGAAGTGCATGTCTCAGCATTCCCCAGCCTACTGGACCTCTAAAAATTTTACTAATGTGGAAAGTCTCTGAATCTTTATAGTATTTTTTAAAATCTCCCACCCTTTGGAGTATATGTGTCTAGCCAAGGCTTCCAAAGCACTTGCCACTTGTTCACTTGGTCTGATTAATATGATGTTACAGATGTAGCAAACTAATGAAAAGTTGTGCAAAATGTCCATGTGGTCCAGCTTCCTTTGGACTGTATTATGTCCACAGATGGGAGAATCTGTATAGTTCTGAGGCAAGACAGTAAATGTAAACTTTTGTTCTTCCCAAGTGAATGTATTTCTGATCTTCCTTACTGATAGGGATGGAAATGAACACATAAACACACCAGATCGATGGCCTCATAGTACATACTTGAGGCCATGTTAAAGACATCACATCTGGCACCACAGCTGCAATTAGGGGCTACCACTTAGTTGGCTGTGTGGCAGTCTATTGTCATCCTCCAGGGTCTGGAGGGGACAGACTGATGCATTAGTGGAGACCATCAGCCCTGAATTCTCTAGATCTTCAATGGTCACTCTAATTTCTGTCATGCCACCTACCCTCATTTTTAAAATTTATTATCTTGCCTTGAGGGGAAGTTTCAGAAGCTCCCACTTGGCCTTCCCCGTTACACTAGTTCTCCAGGGTCAAGCACACAACGATGTTCAGCCAACTGCTACGTATGTCCATCCCAATTATAAATTGGAATTTACACATTTGGGAACTAAGAAAACGACCCACCATGAGTCACACTTAGGCCAATGTTACATGTACTACCTGGCTCCCATATGACTTCACTCCAACAGGAGGTCCATGATGACATGGGTCCCTAACAAACACAAACTCTTGAGTTGGAGATTCACATGCAGAAAGTTTATTGAAAATTGAGGATCAACACTCACGTAGGATAAAGGAAGACTGGGCAGAAGAGGAGTGGGACTCTGAGTCAGTTGTAACAAGGACTTTGGCAGATCCCATAGGGGTCTCTGGATCTGGGATAGCCCTTAAAACTTGTCCTGGCTTTAGGCATACAAAACAGGCTTTTATATGCCCATATTACTGAGTTATAAGAAGTATCTGTCTCCAGGGAGGAGGCACAACTTAAGAGTGATGGTTCTTTTCAGCTGAGAACCAGTCCTGGACAGGGACTTAGCTGACAGCCACTGGCCATAAGCCACCAACACTCCCCTCAGCTGGGGGAATAACTGCCTTAGTTTTGATGTAAGACTATAGGCCGTAGACTATAACATCTGCTACCTGTGCTCAGCTAAAATTCTCAGATGTTTTCCACTAAAGTTCTATTAAACCAAATCTTGAATTTTTGTATTTTTGTTTGTTTGTTTGTTTTGAGACGTAGTCTCTCTCTGTCATGCAGACTGAAGTGCAGTGGCGTGTTCTCAGCTCACTGCAACCTCCTCCACCCAGGTTCAAGTGATTCTCCTGCCTCAGCCTCCTGAGTAGCTGGGATTACAGGTGGGTGCCACCACGCCTGGCTAATTTTTGTATTCTTTAGTAGAGACAGGGTTTCACTATGTTAGCCAGACTGGTCTCAAACTCCTGGCCTCAAGATGATCCCCCCGGCCTCACCCTCCTAAAGTGCTGAGATTACAGGCGTGAGCCACCATGCCTGGTCTTGAACTTTGGATGTAGATTTTTGGAACCAATGCTGGATCTCGTATTCATCATCTATTCGACTTGTTGGTTTTATCCTAGCATTCCAGCCTGCTTAGTCACTGAATTTTAATTACAATAGCTACTGTCTTAGACTTCCCTTGAGATTTGAATTATCTCCAAATGGAAGAATATATTAAAGGGAATGTTGTCATGTTATTGAAAAAACACTGAGGCCTAAATCCTAAGGGTCAGAGTCAGTGTCATACGCTATTTGTAGGACTTGCACAGAATATCACATACTCTTTCAGCCAAATATATTGTTGTATCAGTTAGAATATGTCTTTGCCCCAAATATTAGAAAACCCTGACTCAGATTTTCTTCAACAATGAGGTTTATTTTACTCACTCATGAAGAAGTCTATATGAAGTATGAGCTTCAGACTGGCAGATTCAGTGGTTTAGCAGAGTCATCATGGATTCAAGCTCTTTCCATCTCCCCTGTCTGCTAACTCCAGAGGTTTGCTTTGCTCTCGAGCTGGCTCCCCACCCTTCACCTCCATAAGTAATGATGGAGCCATTCTAGGAGTCATATCTGACACAACAATGCTCAGTAACTGCAGAACCACTCTTCTCCTCATGTCATTTCTTTGCCCAATACTCCCAGAAGTCCCCCTTTTATCTTATTAACCAGGTTTAAATCACAGCAGCAATCCATCCTAGCAAGGTGAATGGAATACCATGATTGGCTTAGTCTTGAATTAATCATTTGCAGTGGAATAGATGTCAATGCTTGTTTATTGCTCTCTAGTTGATAGAATCTATTCTGTTCCCCTTTGTGAAAAGTTTTCAGACTTCAGGCACCTCTCCCATTTGCTGTAATTCCCAACAGATTATCGCTTTTCTTTGGATAAAGCCATGTTATTCATTTGTCCTAAAATACTAGACCCCAGGCCAGGTGCGGCGGCTCACACCTGTAATCCCAACATTTTGGGAGGCTGAGACGGGTGGATTGCTTGAGGTCAGGAGTTCGAGACCAGCCTGGCCAACATGGTGAAACCCCATCTTTACTAAAAATACAAAAATCAGCCAGGCGCAGTGGTATGTGCGTATAGTACCAGCTACTCAGGAGGCTGAGGCAGGAGAATCACTTGAAGCCGGGAGGCAGAGGTTGCAGTAAGCCAAGATTGCACCCTGCACTCCAGTCTGGGTGACAGAGCAAGACTGTCTCAAAACAAACAAACAAACAAAAAATTGAAGGTTGTATATCCTTACGTCTCTTTCCTTTGGCTCCTTAATCTGAAAGTTGGCTGTCATTTTCACCATGTGCCCTAGGGAGCCAAGCTGAGTTTCATCTTCTGTTTCCATGGGAAATTCACTCACACAAAGCAATTAACAAGTTTTAGAAGAATTACACAAGATTTGAGCAGAGCAGGGAAGAGGGGGTGTGGTAGATCACTGTCTTCCTGGTTTTGTTGCTCCTATACTTGCTTTTCACCATCTTTCTCTCAAATGTGGCCAGGGAGCTCCTAAGTCTTTTCCTATCTTTGAGGCTGAGACTCTGGGGATCTCTGTCCCTTTCCCTAGTGGGATAATATCAGTGTGCTCCTTCTGCGCAAATACAGTCTCTCTCTAAGAGAAATGTCAGTTACAACTACTTTTTGCACCTAGGAGAAGACAGAAGCAAAATGAACACTAAAAAAAAGTAAGCACTGCTGAACTTCTATTGACATTACACTACCTTACTTCCTCAAAGAGCAGGTTGCTCCATGTTTGTGCTTCTCTTTACTCTAAGTAATGCAGCCTTTAGCGCTTTTTTGTAAAGCTCAGCTTTAGCCTCCTTTATTCTGTTCTTGAAGATTCATGATAGTCTTTTGTGTTCAAGCTTATCTATAATCCCCTCCCTTTGCTTTCTGTTCATGTCCTTTTCGAAGCCTGAGCTCTGCAGAGAGCTCCCTGTATAACCACCTCCTTCTTTAGCTGTCTCCCCCTTTATCACTGGAATTATTTCCTATTATATTATAATCAGGATTTTATTGTTTAAATCTCCCACCTCTCCCAAGTCATGTTCTTTTAAAGTCTCACATTGCAGAATCACACCTGTGGTAACTACTCTTTTGAAGTGAAGAGTTAATTTGTGATGCAAATAATTACTTCTTTATCTCATTTTCAAAGAGAATTTTCATAAAGATAAACTAGGAGCAAATTGTTTCACACCTTTTCCTCCTTTGTCACTTACTCTCCTTCCCCCCTCACTTTCCTTCTGTCCTTTTCCCCTCTGCTTGTTTCCTGCCTCCTTCCAGAATTGGTGTAAATCCCCTGGGTTTCTCTCCCAGGTTCTGCTTTTGTTGAACTGAAATATTTTCTGTTCATGTATTGGAGTGAACCTTTATCATACCAGGCATACTCACCCACCCGCTGCCTCAAGGAAATCTGGTGAGTGAAGCCAAGTGAAGAAAGCACTTTCATAGGGAATTGCCTGTGTCTGCAACCCCTGGCAGCCGGGCTTTTCCGTTTCCTAACTGTCCTGCTTCTATCAGCTTCAATTAAAGTCTACCTTTTTCAGCTGACAAACTCTAAGGAGTAAATGTCTCTATGCCTCTGCTTCCTCAGGAGTAAAATGAGGGCAATTCTCTCTGTCCTGTCTACTTCACAGAGCTATTGGGGAAAAAATTAATGTGCAAAGAAATATACATTGGAAAGCATGATTCATATGTAAAAGGATATTCACTGTTTATGCTTAATCATAGGTATGCTGCCTAAAAAATCAAGGACAGGATTTTTGAACATAAAACTGGGCAGGAATGAATTAACTTTAGGGAGGATTTTGAGCTGGGAACTCTGAGTTTTTTAAATCAAAAATTGTCCTATTCCCACCCAAACAAGGAGAAAGGAAAGGCCAAGGAAATGGGTTTTCAAGAGATAAAAATATTACTGTCTTCTTAACTGATTTGTTTCACTTTTGAAAATATTATAAAGACAAAGACATCTGGGAAACCAAGATGGAGGGAGTGGAGATAAGGGCGGGGCTTGCTCAAGAGTTGCAAAGGAAGGTAAAATGAGGACGCAAAGGTTCTGTAGGATAAGGAAAGTTGTTCTATGTGGAGTAGACATAGAAAGGAAGTTTAAAAAATGCTTTATCGGATAAAAATAAATTAAATTGTGCTTTAGGAAAAGAGAGAGAAAAGCTGTGAGATACTTGTTAGAAAGAAACGATTCAATGAGAAGCTAAAAAGAGGAGTAAATCCTTTCAATCAAGAAGAAAACAAAAGCTTGCCTGGTAATCCCATCTCACTGTCTTTCCACTCACAATTATCACCACACCCTGAGGAAATGTAAGAGAAATTTCAAAGTTCTTGAAGTATTTGCTTAATAATGTCAATTGATGAGCAACATCATGGGGATAGAAACCAGAACATGAGTTTTAATTCATGTTAGGGGGAAGAAAAAAGAAAAGCCATAGGGAGAACAAATAAATAGCTGGCTTTTGTTGTGCTTCCCTGGTGATTACACAGGTTTGACCAAACTAACTCCCAAAGGGGAGATAGAGAACTAAGAGAGAATTGGAGTACTCACTGGGCAGAAACTCTAAGTTCTGCAACACTAGATGTGGTCCATGAGATAAAAAATGTCAGCTTCCTGGAAGATCATCTCACTTTTGAAAATATTATAAAATATATCAAAACTCAGAATACTTAAAAGAATACCTGTATCTAATAGCTTTATCAAACATTAACATTTGGTCATTTCAGATCTTTAAAAAGAAGGGATACTTTACAAATATATGTAAACTCCTATAACATTTTCCTCCTCCCATACCCATAAGAAGTCCCTTTCTGGCATTAAATGTTTACCCTTTTTTTTTTTAAGATGGAGTCTCACTCTGTTGCCCAGGCTGGAGTGCAGTGGCATGATCTTGGCTCACAGCAACCTCTGCCACCAGGGTTCAAGCGATTCTCCTGCCTCAGCCTCCTGAGTAGCTGAGATTACAGGCACCTGCCACCACGCCCAGCCAATTTTTGTAGTTTTTTTTTTTTTTAGTAGAGATGGCGTTTCACCATGTTGGTCAGGCTGGTCTCAAACTCCTGACTTCATGATCCACCTGCCTTGGCCTCCCAAAGTGCTGGGATTACAGGTGTGAGCCACTGCACCCGGCCAAATGTTTACTCCTTTTCATCGTACTTTATGTTTTGTTATATACACATGTATCTCTATAATATTGGATTTCATGCTTTTAAACTTTATATTAAGCACTATTCTTTTTTATGTGAAACTTGCTTTTATCACATAAATTGATACACGTAAGTGTAGTTCATGTATGTATTTTAATTGCTACACAACCATAGTATTTTCCTGTGGATAATCATTTACTTTGTTATCAAATCTTTATTGTTTTGAAAAGCTACAATGAATATTTTTGCGTATGTATCCTTGAGCATGTGTGCTGAACATTCTGTAGAACAGGGGTCCCCAATCCCTGGGCCACGGACCCCTACTGGTCCATGGCCTGTTAGGAATGGGTCTGCACAGCAGGAGGTGAGCAGCAGGCTAGTGAGCATTACTGCCTATCAGATCAGCAAAGGTATTAGATTCTCATAGGAGCACCAACCCTATTGTGAACTGTGCACATGGGGGTGGATCCCTCATGAATGGCTTAGTGCCATACCCTTGGTGATCAGTGAGTTCCCCCCTCTGAGTTCTGGCTGTTTAAAAGAGTGTGGCACTTCCCCCGATCTCTCTTTGGAGAGGGAGAATCGCTCTGTCACCCAGGTGGCAGTGCAGTGGCGCGATCTCAGCTCACTGCAACCTCTGCCTCCTGCTCAAGCGATCCTCCCGCCTCAGCCACCCAAGCAGGTGGGATTACAAGCTTGCGTCGTCACACCTGGCTAATTTTTGTATTTAGTAGAGACCGGGTTTCACCATGTTGGACACGCGGGTCTGGAACTCCAGACCTCAAGTGATCCGCCCTCCTTGGCCTCCCAAAGTGTTGGGATTACAGGCGTAAGCCACCGTGCTGGGCTGTCCCCCCATCTCTCTTGCTCCCTCTCTCACCATATGATGCACTGACTCTGCCTTTACCTTCTTCCATGATTGAAAGATTCCTGAGGCTGTCCCCAGAAGCAGATGCTGGCACCACACTTCTTGTACGGCCTGCAGAAACATGAGCCAAATAAAATCTCTTTCATAAAAAAAAAATTACCCAATCTCAGGTATTCCTTTATAGCAACACGAAAATGGACTAATGCATTCTCCAAAGCAGTTGCATTAATTTACTTTCCCATTCCCAGTATATGAAAGTTCCCATTTATCCACATTGTATTCAATCTCTTAAATTAACTACTTAATTTGCTAATCTAAAGGGTATGATTTGTTCCTAAACACTTTACAGTTTTATTGCCATTGTTGATGGTATACCATTATCTATTACAATTGCAATTTGCTTATTACTGGTATATAGAAATACAATTTTTTTATATTGATCTCGGATCTAGCAGCATTCAATGACTTTCTGATTAACTCGTGTAGATTCTCTTAGATTTCCTATGTAGTCATATATGTTGACTGCAAATAAGGTCTGCTTTGGAATGTCTTTGTAAGTTTTATACCTTCCATTATTTCTCATCTTATTGCATTGTCTCGTAGGTCCAGTAGAATGTAGAATGGTTGTGACAATATAGTGTAATAAAGTTTCATCATTAATGTTTGTAAGATTTTGATAGATACTTTTTGTGCAGTTAAGAGTATTGTCTTCTATCCATAGGTGCTAAGAGTTTGGTTGTTTGTTTCTACATAAATTGAAAAGCCTTACCCATGCTTCCATCTTAAAGTCTATATTCCTAACGTTCTTCCCCCAGATATCAGCATGACTGGCTCTCTTCCTTCACCTCTTCTACTCAAATGTCCTCTATAAAAGGAACACTTTATATAATAGCAACTTGCTACTCCTAACACTAATTCTGCTAATTTTTCCCCTTAAATGAGTAAGTATGAGAATGCATAAGGTTTATCAAACGTGCTTTCTATTTTCTGTATCTATTACATTGACCATATTTTTTCCTCTTAATTGATTGTACGTTATTCTTAGGATCAATTAATCTTCGCCATGGGGTGAGGGGGAAATATATATATATAAATAATGTATGTATATATATATAATGTACATATGTATACACACACACAACATTTTGTTTAGAATGTTTAAATCTGTATTTATGAGAAATACTGGTCTTTTTTTTAATGGCTTTGTTACAAAAGTATAATAACCTCATAAAATGAATTGAGTGCTTTTCCTCACTATTTTTCTTTTTCTTTTTTTTTTTTATTATACTTTAAGTTCTAGGGTACATGTGCAAAACATGCAGGTTTGTTATGTATGTATACATGTGCCATGTTGGTGTGCTGCACCCATTAACTCGTCATTTACATTAGATATATCTCCTAATCCTATCCCTCCCCCCTCCCCTCACCCCACAACAGGCCCCAGTGTGTGATGTTCCCCTTCCTGTGTCCAAGTGTTCTCATTGTTCAATTTCCACCTATGAGTGAGAACACCCTCACTATTTTTTGAAAGGTAGAGATTATCTGTTTGTTGAAGGTTTGTTAAATTATTCTATAAAAATCAACTGGGACTTCTGTCTTAAGGTCAGGGGCAGTGGGCAAAGCGCTATGGGGTGAAGCACTTTCTCCTAATGGGACTTTGACTTTGTACTAAGAAAAGAATGGTCAGCCTAGGAACTTCTGCTGCTACCTCACTGTCCAGAACTGGTCACATGACTATCTTTGTTGCAAGAGAGGCTGAGAAATTAAGTATTTTTAGTTAGGCACATTGTCTTCCTGAAAAGAAAAATCAAGATTCTGCTATTAAGGATGAAGAAAAAGCAATGGCAACTGGGTAGGCAGCCACCAATGCCTTCTACAATAAAACTATTAGATATGCTGGAATGTTGGGACCTTTCAATCTATCCTTCATGTATCTTAACTGAAGTAAATAGATAAATAAACAAAAACACATCTATGTATTCAGAATAAATACACACAAACACACACACACACCTTTGTCTCTCTGGGGTATATTTTGGCTGAATTTCTCAATACTCTCTTCATCTTTCTAATTCAGTCTTCAATTTTATATAGATTAGAGTTTGTTTCATCACTATGAGTTAAATTCTATCCCCTCTCCTAAAAAAATATCTTGAAGCCCTAACCCCCAATACCTCAGAATATGGCATTATTTGGAGATAGAGGTAATCAAGTTAAAATGAGGTCATTAGAGTAGGCATTAATATAATCTGACTGGTGTCCTTATAAAAAGGGGAAGTTTGCAGACAGACACATATGCACACACAGAGACAGAGAAAGAGAGAAGAGAGAGAATGCCACAAGAAGATGAGGGCATAGATCAGTGTGAAATGTGCATGGTGGTGCGTGCCTGTAGTCCCAGCTACTAGGGAGGCTGAGGCAGGAGAATGGCGTGAACCCAGGAGGCAGAGGTTGCAGTGAGCCAAGATTGCGCCACTGCACTCCAGCCTGGTGACAGAGCGAGACTCTGTCTCAAAAAAAAAAAAAATCATTATATTAGTGTCCTAAAAACCTTTTATACTATATTTTTACTGTACCTTTTAAAATGGTACACCTGTTTAGGGCACTTACTATGAATGGAGTTTGCAGGACTGGAAGTTGCTGTTAGTCAATGAGTGAATGATAAATGAATATGAAGGCCTAGGACACTACTGTATACTACTGTAGACTGTAGGCTGTGGACTTTATAAACACTGCACATTTAGGCTACACTAAATTTACAAAAACATTTTTATGTTTATTTCTTCAATGATAAGTTAACCTTAGCTTACTGATACTTTTTAACACATTGGACAGCTGGACAAAAATATTTTCTTTCTTTATATACTTATTCTATAAGCTTTTTTCTATTTAAATTTTTTTTAGTTTAGTTATTACTTGTTAAATCTTTTTTGTTAAAAACTAAGACAAACATATACATTAGCCTTGGCCTACACAGGGTCAGGATCATCCATATCACTGTCTTCCCCCTCCACAGCTTGTCCCACTGGAAGGTCTTCAGGGGCAATAACATGCATGGAGCTGTCATCTCCTGTGATAACAATGCCTTCTTCTGAAATACCTCCTGAAGGACTTACCTGAGGCTGTTTTACAGTTAACATTTTTTTATCAGTCAAATTAGCCCACTCTAAAATAACAAAAAGTATAGTATAGTCAATACATAAATCAGTAACATAGTCATTTATAATCGTTATCAAGTATTATGTACTGTTCATATTGTATGTGCTATACTTTTATATGACTAGCAGTGCAGTAGGTTTGTTTACACTAACATCACCACAAACACATGAGTAATGTGTTGTACTAGCATGTTATGATAGCTATGACATAACTAGGCAATAGGAATTTTTCAGCTCCATTATAATCTTATGAGACCACTTGCCATATACGCAGTCTGTCATTGACTGAAACATTGTCACGCAGTGCATGCGTGTACTAAAACTCTGCTGTTGTAGTGCAAAAGCAGCCATAGACAATATGTAAAAGAATGAAAGTAGCTGTGTTCTGGCCAGATGTGGAGGCTCATGTCTGTAATCTCAGCACTTTGGAAGGCCGAGGTGGGCGGATCATCTGAAGCTGGGAGTTCGAGATCAGCCCAGCCAACATTGTGAAACCCCGTCTCCATTAAAAATACAAAAATTATCCAGGTGTGGTGGCACACACCTGTAATCCCAGCTACTCGGGAGGCTGAGGCATGAGAATCACTTGAACTGGGAAGGCAGAGGTTGCAGTGAGCCGAGATCATGCCATTGCACTCTAGCCTGGGCAACAGAAAGAAACTCTGTCTCAAAAAAAAAAAAAAGTATGTAACTGTGTTCCAATAAAACTTTATTTACCAAAACAGGCAGAGGGCTGGATTTGGGCTGGGGTGCATACTTTGCCCGCCTCTGCCTAGGAAGATAGTCAAGGCCATTTTTCCCAACCTCCTCTAACAAGTCAGGGAGTCACACTCTAGTCCCTGGCTCTGGTTCCCTATCTGTCATAGAATACATTTTGTCTTCTTTAAGGGATATGAAGTGTCAGATGCCACTGTCTGCTCCCAGACCCAGAGCCCAGGAGATCTGCGGCTGCAGCCCCATGCGCTACTTTGCGTTTGTTTATTGAAGTCCTAATATGTACTAGGCATTGTGCTGGGTCCCAGAGACATAATAACGAATGATGCAAATGTGGTCCTAATCTCATGAAACTTACAGTTTTGTAATAAAGACAAACATTAAATTACTTCCCGTTTTCTCGAGCTGCTGTTAGTTCACCTCGACCCGTAGTGCGCCCTCGACATGCCAGAGCCAGCAAAGCCCGCTCCTGATCCCAATAAGGGCTCCAAGAGGTGGGTGACTACGGCGCAGAAGAAGGACGGCAAGAAACCAAGCGCAGCCGCAAGGCGAGCTACTCCGTGTACTTGTACAAGGTGCTGAAGCAGGTCCACTCCGACACCGGCATCTCCTCTAAGGCCATGGGGATCATGAACTCCTTCATCAACGACATCTTCGAGCACGTCGCGGGCGAGGCTTCCCGCCTGGCGCATTACAACAAGCGCTCGACCATCACCTCCAGGGAGATCCAGACGGCCAAGCGCCTGCTGCTGCCCGGGGAGGTGGCCAAGCACGCCGTGTCCGAGGGCACCAAGGCCATCACCAAGTATACCAGCGCTAAGTAAACTTGCCAAGGAGGGACTTTCTCTGGAATTTCCTGATCTGCCAAAAAAAGCTTCTTACCAAAAGAAGCACAATGGCCTTCTGTTACCCCATTATCTACTGCAGAGACTGAAGAATGCAACCACACCTGGATGGACTCTTCCACAAGATAAAGCTGGCCTCTTGGTCTCATTCAGATTCCAAAGAGAATCATTTACAAGTTAATTTCTGTCTCTCTGGTCCATTCCTTCTCCCTAATAATCATCTACTGTTCTTCAAAGAATTGTCTACATTACCCATCTCCTCTTTTGCCTCTGAGAAAGGATATATAATCTTCTGTAACCCACTGAGGGGTTGGGGTAATCATTCTGTGGTCCCCAGCCCTGTATATTAATAAATTTGTATGCCTTTTCTCTTAAAAAAAAAAGACAAACATTAAATAAATATGCACACACATAAGTGTATAACTATGATTCCAAATTGGGTCAATATTAAACAAGGAGGCTTTTATGAGAAAAAAATAACAGGAAACACTAAGTTACTGTAGATTGAAGAGCCAGGGAAGATCACTCTGAGAAAGTAAGAAACAAATCTGAGGAAGTAAAAGAGGCCTCTAGGATAGAAATGAGATTTCCTTGAAATTAGTCTGGGGAATATTGTTCCATGCAAAGCAGAGAATATGTATGAAGGTTCCAAGAAGGGAAAAAAGTATGTTAGTTCGAGCTTTTAATGAAAGTCTGAAGGCTAGTGAGTTTAGAGCTGTTGTCCAATACAGTGGCCATTGGCCACATATGGTTATTTAAATCTAGATTTAATTAATTAAAATTAAAATCTGTTCCTCAGTTGCTCTAGACACATTTTAAGTACTCAGTAGTTACATATGGCTACTATATTGAACAGTGCACACGTGGAACATTTCCTTCATCACAGAAAGTTCTGTTGGAGAGCATTAGTCCAAAGCATATGTAGAGATCTATAGTATATTTGAAACAATATTCATATGGAATTTTCATTAAATGGAAAATTATAAATGGAAGGCTTTTAAGTATCAGTATACAAACCAGGAAATAGAATGATATCAAATATATTAAAAATAAATGTTCAATCATTGGATTTAAAGTTGATGATGTACTTAACATGGTTGTATCCAGCTGTAATACCTGGACCACTGATCAATCTTAGCACAAAAAAGATGGCCCATCATTGTGTACTTCCAGATGGAATAACACATCATCACCTATGAAACAGTTTTGCAAAAAAAAATCAAACCTGAACCTGCTCAATCCTTTAGATTAGCACTATCCAACAGAAATATAATGCAAACCACATGTATAATTTTAAGTTTTCTACTAGCCTCATTAAAAAAGTAAAAATGAATAGGCGAAAACAATTTTAACATATTTTTATTGAATCTAACATATTCAAAAATCATTGAAATTATGATTGAAGCATTGAAATTACAATTGATTGATTGATTATAATCAATGTAAAAATAATTAATATTTTATATCTTTTTCTGTTAAGTTTTGGAAATGTGTTGTATTTTTACATTATCAGCACATCACAATTAAGACTAGCTGCATTTCAAGCACTGAGTAGCCATATGGATGCTGATTCAAACAAACTAACAGAAAAAAATTATGAGATGATGGAGGAAATGTGAATACCATCAGAATATTTGGTTATAGTGAGAGCTTATTATTTCTTTTCAGATATAATAACAGTACTGTGTTTAAGTTTTTAAAGAGAGCCCTTATCTTTTAGATGCATATTGAAATATTTATGAATGAGATTATATAACATCTAGGATTTGCATCAAAATAATCCAGTGATGTCTGTATGGGGAGTGAATAAGAATGCAGAATACACAAGATTGGCTGTGAGCTGATTGGTTGAAACTTAGAAAATGACACCAGCATGCTGTTTAACATTACTGTTGAAGAATAGAGAGGGTCTTGTTCATTGAACCCACCACAAATGAGATAATGGAATTAGGATTAGCTGTTATTACTGTCAATCACTTCTGACCCAAGGGGAGGTTATAACAATGGCTAGAATGCTTCCTCTGACTGTGAAGCAGACGTCCAATTGTGGACGATATTTCTGCCACCCTACTGCTGAGAAAAAAAAAAAGATTGTGGCTCTAAATTTACTCTGTTATATGAAAAAAATGAAGAAATTTAAGCTACTCTCAGGGAAGGAAATAAATGTTTCCAACCCAGCTTGAATCAGAGTGTTCCTAGGGGAGAAGCTAGTATGGTGGAGATGGCGCTAACCCAAATATGAAACCTCCCAAAGGGAAGTTAACACTCAGAGTGAGAAGACTGAGCTACTGTGATCAGTTAACCATTCCCTCATGGAATATCACTTTCTTTCTGGTACTAAACTTTGGAAGTCTGCATTTTGTTTTATCAGAGAAGGCAATGATCCTTTCTTTTGTATTACTCCCATAGACTAGTCAGTCAGCGAATTGTGAATAATGGGATGAATGATGGAAAGACAATCAGAGAGGAAAAAGGGCACTGTGGGAAGAACATGGTCAGATCTGGGAGGAATTTTCAGGCCATTTTATTAGTGGCCTGGAATTTTCTTCCCTTGGTAAAGCAAAGCTCTATGCATCTTTTTTATTGAGAGCCAGGGTCTCACTCAGTAGCCCAGACTGGAGTACAGTGGCATGATCATAGCTCACTGTAGCCTTGAATTCCTGGGTTCAAGCAATTCTCCCACCTCAGCCTCCTGAGTAGGTAGGACTACAAGCATGAGCCTATTTTTTTGTACGGTAGCTGCACTACAAGCATCCAGCTATTTTTTGGGGTGGGGGGTGGTAGAAATGGGGTCTTACTTTGTTGCTCAGACTGGTATCAAACTCCTGGCCTCAGGAGATTCTCCTGCTTCAGCCTCTCAAAGCTCTGTGATTATAGGCATTGCGCCCTATACATTGTGTTTTAAAGTACCAATTCAACTGTTTTTTTTTATTGTCCCCATAAGTACAGTAGATTCATATTTATCAACCGGAATATTCTTATTTTAGTTGAGAAAACAAGGTGAGAAAGACTTTCACCTTTTCATACCATAGTTCTTTGTATATTCCACTAGCAAAGTGATTATTATGCTGTTTTGTAATGAAGTATTTATTTCATCCACTAAGCTGTGATTTCAAAAGCAAAAACCTTGACATTTTCACCTTTGAATCTCCACCATCCAAAAAATGTGGGGCATAGTAAGAGGCAATACATGTTGAATGAATAGACTATCCATTCAACAAATATTGAGCATCCAAATTGGTGAACAGTACAAAATGGCAACTTTGAAAATCTCCAAATGAACACGTCAAATGTGGCTTCTTAGCTAGGATCTTGTCACTGACTTCAAAATCACATTTTTAAAAAAAACTCCAGTAAGTGAAGCCTGACCTCCTCATAAAACATGGCTTTTTTTTTTAATTTAAAAAAAATTAATAGAGACAAGGTCTTGCTATGTTGCCCAGGCTGGCCTTGAACTTCTGGGCTCAAGCAATCCTCCTGCCTTGGCCTCCCAAAGTGCTGGATTACAAGCATGAACCACCATACCTGGCCTCAATTGATTTTTGAGACAGAGTCTTGCTCTGTCACTCTGGCTAGAATGCAATAGTGTGATCATGGCTCACTGCAGCCTCCAACTTCTAAGCTCAAGCAATCTTCCCAATTCAGCCTCCCAAGTAGCTGGGACTAGAGGTGCATGCCACCTCACCAGGCTAATTTTTAAATTTATTGTATGTATGTGGTTTATCTTTGTTGCCCAGGCTGGTCTCAAACTCCTGGCCTCAAGAGATCCTCCTGCCTCAGCCTTTGCTAAAGTGCTGGGATTACAGGTGTGAGTCACTGCATCCAGCTGAGACATCAATTTAAATGACTTTGTTATTTTCTAAAATTTAAAGCATATATACAATGCTATCATTAGAAATACTCAACCGAATGTACTGCCCAGTCTGAGTTCCTTTCCTGAACTCTATTTCCAAATGTTGCTCCAAAAAGGTTTTTAGTAAATGCGATGTCATTAGGAAAGGTCTCTACTCCCCTGATTATCTTCTTAGATGTCAAGATTAAATCACTTTTCCCAAAATTGTGTTAATAAAATCAGGACATGGCTGGGTGCAGTGGCTCTATTATGCCTGTAATCCCAGCATTTTGGGAGGCTGAGGTGGGTGGATCACTTGAGGTCAGGAGTTAGAAACCAGCCTGGCCAACATGGCAAAACCCCACCTCTACTAAAAATACAATAACTAGCTGGGTGTGGTGGCACGCACGTGTAGACCCAGCTACCAGGGAGGTCGAGGTGGGAGAATCACTTGAACCTGGGAGACAGAGTTTATAGTGTGTTGAGATTGCACCACTGTACTCCAGCCTGGGCAACAGAACAAGACTGTCTCAAAAAAATAAAATAAAATAAATAAATAAACAAAATCAGGACATGACTTTGTAGAAACACATTTATTAAGAGTGAGGAGGTTATATTGTTTTTATATTCATTGCAGTGTCTTACCCTGGCCCCCAGGCAACAGTGAATGAGAAGGGAAGGAGAACAGAAATAATAGCACAGGCTCTTCAAGCAGATATTCCTGAAGTCAAAGTGATTTTATTTTATTCATTTTGTTATTTTATCAGGCAGCCTCTTGAGCCAGAGTAGGCGCTGAAACTCCCTATTTTTACTATTATTATTATTTTTTTTTTTTATGGAGACATGGTCTCCCCATACTGCCTGGGCTGGTCTCAAACTCCTGGCTATGAGCCACTGTGCCCAGCCCAGAATTATTTAAAACAGTTACTTGACTGTTTCAGCCCTGTTTCCTCAAATATAAAATGGGAACAATCATACTTCTAGGGCGTTTACAGATTTGTTGGGAACCTTAAGATGCAGAACACTCAGGGCGGGGTGCAGTGGCTCACGCCTGTAGTGCCAGCACTTTGGGAGGCTGAGGCAGGTGGATCACTTGAGCTCAGGAGTTCAAGATCAGCCTGGGCAACATGGCAAAACCCCATCTTGTGGTGGCACATGCCTGTAGTCCCAGCTCCTGGGAAGGCTGGGGTAGGAGGATTACCTTGAGCCCGGGAGATGGAGGTTGCAGTGAGCCAAGATCATTCCACTGCACTCCATCGTGGGCAACAGAGCAAGATCCTGTCTCAAAAAAGAAGAGAAAGAGAGGCCAGGCGTGGTGGCTCACTCCTGTAATCCCAGCACTCTGGGAGGCCGAGGTGGGCAGATCACCTGAGGTCAGGAGTTCGAGACCAGCCTGACCAACATGGAGAAACCCCATCTCTACTAAAAATGCAAAAAAAAATTAGCCAGGCGTGATGGCGCATGCCTGTAATCCCAGCTACTCGGGAGGCTGAGGCAGGAGAATTGCTTGAACCTGGGAGGCGGAGGTTGCGGTGAGCCGAGATCGTGCCATTGCACTCCAGCCTGGGCAACAAGGGTAAAACTCTGTCTCAAAAGAAAAGAAAAGAAAGAGAGAGAGGAAGGGAGGAAGGAAGGGAGGAAGGAAGGGAGGGAGGGAAGGAAAAAGAACACTCAAACAGAATTAATGTTGAGCTAATCAAGGCAGCTAAGAGGCAAATTCAACTCATTAATTTGGTCTGTAGTTCTTTCCTTAATAATGAGTAGATAATGAAATGTAAACCACTAACATTTTGATTTTCTTTATCCATAGATACTGTCATGTGGTGATTTTCCACCTTCTGTCACCTGTTAGTGAAACAGCCTTTGCAAAATTATGACAGTGGGAGAATTATGACAGTGCAAGATATCTGACCTAACTGACTTCATCTTGCTTCTAACCACCAAGCTGCCCCTGTTCATTCTTGGGCATGAGGCTGAACTAACTTTGGAAGAAACTTAGTTTATAGTTTAACTTTAAAACAAAGATAATAACAGCCCTTTCCCAAAACAAACCCTCTTCTCGCTTGGGGACCAGGCTGCCTTTGTAAGACTAACTAGCCACAAGATTAGAAATTATGGTTTAGGAGTCATGTGGCTAGACACCGCAAGATTCTAAACTTCCCCAGTTGCTCCTAGGGATAACATCACTATCATAAAACGTAAGACTGGTGCTGAAGATATTTTTCAGACGTTGTGCTCTGATGCACCAACTGGTGCCACCCAGACCAGTAATCTGGCTCAACCAGCTCTGCAATCCCACCTAGGAGCAGGAGACAGTAAGAAGAATCCACTTTGACCCCATATGATTTCATCTCTGACCCAACCAATCAGCGATCCCCACTCCCTGGTCCCCTACCTGCCAGATTATCCTTTAAAAACCCGAGTCTCCAAATTTTGGGGGAGACTGATTTGAGTAACAGAACTCTGGTCTCCATTCAGCAGGCTCTGCATGAATTAAACTCTTTCTCGGCCGGGCGCGGTGGCTCACGCCTGTAATCCCAGCACTTTGGGAGGCCGAGGTGGGCGGATCACGAGGTCAGGAGATCGAGACCACGGTGAAACCCCATCTCTACTAAAAATACAAAAAATTAGCCGGGCGCAGTGGCGGGCGCCTGTAGTCCCAGCTACTCGGGAGGCTGAGGCAGGAGAATGGCGTGAACCCGGGAGGCGGAGCTTGCAGTGAGCCGAGATTTCACCACTGCACTCCAGCCTGGGCGACAGAGCGAGACTCCGTCTCAAAAAAAAAAAAAAAAAAAAAAAAACTCTTTCTCTATTCCAATTCCCCTGTCTTAAATCAGCTCTCTCTGGGCAGCGGGCAAGGAGAACCCATTGGGTGGTTACATTAGGTCAGTTCTTTTGTGGTTGGACTTTGATTTGACAGACTACATGAGTAAAGTGAAGCTTTTTAACTCTATGTAGAATATAAGTAATTTTGGAGTTTGCTCCTGGTCTATAAATTGCAAGAAGGCAAGTAGGGTTTTTGTCATTTAATCCAGTGTCTGGAGAGCACTTGACACTTAGTTGGCGGTGGATTAATTTTTCTTGACTAGGTGAATAAATGAATTCTAAGTATCAGAGAATTAGGATGGGGAAGACATACACAAATGAGCAAAATCCTTGGTACCAATATATTGGGAAGTCCCTGATTAAGATTGCGTTGTATGTGCTTATCGGCTGGGACAAATTCCATAGACTATCAAGGACCTGTGAGAAAAAGACAGGATCTCCTGATGAGGCCGTGGAAGATGCTCACTTCCTCCCCTCTTCTGATAAAAACCAGCAACCAACAAAAATTATAAAAGTATAATTATAGGAGGGGCATAGGCCAGGGAGGGAATTATAAATGGCATAATATATTGGAAAGGGCTTGGTCTATATATCTTTCTGAGCTGGGTTTGAGACATCTTTTGCCAAATTCCATTATACCCACAGTCATAATAACGAAGTCTCCTAAAATGTATCTACAAACAGAATGGTCTCTGTGTTCAAGAATCACTGTTATCCCAGCAGCCAGAAAGGCTATAGTCACTGTCAGAGTAGCAACAATAATGTCTGTACTACACCTAGTTTGTGAGGTACAAGTTACCAACAAGGCTGAATAGAGGCAGAACAAGAGATAAGGACCCAGAGAAGAATTGGGGTGGAAAAAGGAAACCTAGACTCTAGTTCCAGCCTTGCCTCTCATTTCCTGTTGGACCTTGGGTTAGTCACACACTGTCTGGGCCTGGGTTCTGCCTCTGTCAAATGAAGGGGTTGGATAGATAATTTGTAACATTCCTTCTGGCTCTAAAATCATACACTATGTGTTACCAAAGAAGCTTCTTTCTGACAAAGAGAAAGACTAAGCTATTTTTTTCTCTTTCTACGATTTAAATGTCCTTTCGCTTTTCATTTATATGCGAATGTATGAGACTTTAACGAAAACAAAATTACCATCTCTGGGTCACTCCTCAGCCCTCTTATCATTAAAATGTAGTTCAGATTTCTGAGACCACAAATAGAAAGAGGAATAGTTAATAAGTCATCCCAACTTACCAGTCCTTAATACCACGGAGTAATTATGGGGGTAGCCAAGAGGGCAAATAGGAGAGGTGATCACCCACACAAAAGTTCAGTTTGGGATAGGCCTCCACCTATTCTTTTTTTTTTTTTTTTTTGAGGCAGAGTCTGGCTCTGTCACCCAGGCTGGAGTGCAGTGGCGCAATCTTGGCTCACTGCAAGCTCCACCTCCCGGGTTCATGCCATTCTCCCGGCTCAGCCTCCAAAGTAGCTGGGACTACAGGCGCCCGCCACCACGCCCAGCTAATTTTGTTTTTGTATTTTTAGTAGAGATGGGGTTTCACCGTGTTAGCCAGGATGGTCTCGATCTCCTGACCTTGCGATCCGCCCGCCTCGGCCTCCCAAAGTGCTGGGATTACAGGCGTGAGCCACCGCGCCCAGCTGCCTCCACCTACTTTCGGTCGTTGTTCTTGAAGGAGAGCAGATGCTCTGCATAAGAAAAACACAATTTAGGAAGGTCCGGGGTAAAATGGGGAAAATCCTGGGCTTTTGAGTCATAGTGCTGAGTTCAGAGTTCAAATCCTGGATCCCTTGCTTTGTGTCTTTTTTTTTTTTTTGAGACAGTCTTGCTCTGTTACTGAGGCTGGGATTCATTGCTCACTGCAGCCTCAAACTCCTGGGCTCGAGTGATCGTCCCTCCTTGGTTTCCAGAGTAGCCTGGACTACAGGTGTGTACCACCATGCCCAGCTAGTTATTTTTTATTTTTTGTAGAGATAGGGGTCTTGCTTTGTTGACCAGGCTTGTCTCACACTCCTGGCCCCAAGTGATCCTCCCACTTTGGCCTCTCAAAGTGCTGGAACTAAGGCATGAGCCATCACACCCAGCCCAATTTCTCCTCTGTAAATTGGAAAAGATAATGTCAACCTCAGAGGGCTGCTATGAGCAATAAAGAAGGTAATGGATGGATCACGAAGTCAGGAGATCGAGAGCATCCTGGTTAACACGGTGAAACCCTGTCTCTACTAAAAAAAAAAAATACAAAAAATTAGCCGGGCATGGTATCATGCACCTGTGATTCCAGCTACTCGGGAGGCTGAGGCAGGAGAATCACTTGAATCTAGGAGGCGGAGGTTCCAGTGGGCCGGGAACACACCACTGCACTCCAGCCTGGCGACAGAGCGAGACTCCATCTTAAAAAAATAAAAATAAAAATAAAAAAGAAGGTAATGGATAAGGCACAGACAGAATTGAACAAATTATAATGAAAAAAGAAACGGATAAAGTGATGTGTTAAAGATGGAGAAGTAGAGAACATACTACAGACACATGATGAGAAGAAAATTAATCACACATTCTCCCTTAATTTCAGTGGGGCAGGGGTGAGGGTGCAGACACGGCAAATGCTGAGGGATTATCTTTCCCTTACAGAGCTGATAGTCTGGTTGGAAGATGAGGTTCACAGAACTGAAGCACTGATTAAATCAGATGCCTAGAGCACTGGTTGCTGGTGCCTTTATTAACAAAGGAAATCAGAATAGAAGCCTCTCCTCTTCCAATCTTGAGACTCTAGAATTCTAGAAAAGCAAGTTTTTATGGAAGGTTTGGTTCTTGGGCTGGACCTTGAGAATGGGTAGGATTAGGATATGACCACTTAGGAAAAGTGGAAAAGTCCACAGCAATTGGTTAGGTTCAGATTATGGCGGCCCTAGAAATTCAGGCTGCCAGTTTAGCCTTGGTACAGCAGGAAGAGAGTGGAGTTGAGGAGGACAAGGAGGAGGTGAGGGGCAGGATGGGTGGTAATCTTCCTTGAGTCAGGCTTTAACTGCCTCCTCTGAGTCAGTCACCAAGTCTTGCTGATCCTCCTTGAAATGCCTTATACCCATCCCTTCTGTGTATTACTTCATTCATCCAAGGAGTAAGGGTTCCAGCTGATCTGGCTGGAAGCCAGGTGCAAGGAAGTTGAGGTGCAGAACTAGTCTGACTGAAAGAAGATAGTAAATTTGGTTTTAGACACGTTGGATTTGTGGCAACAGGTGAATGTTTAGGTGGAAAAAATATAAAGTGGAACTGACTTTTTCAACATGACTGAACTTTCTACAAAAAACAATGTAAAACCGGAGAGTCTAACCAAAATCAGTTCAAGTGTAAAAAAGAAA
This sequence comes from Gorilla gorilla gorilla, assembly GCF_029281585.2. Classification (NCBI taxonomy): domain Eukaryota; kingdom Metazoa; phylum Chordata; class Mammalia; order Primates; family Hominidae; genus Gorilla; species Gorilla gorilla. Next base: position 124,966,845 of record NC_086017.1, on the reverse strand, counting down.
AAATTGGACATACTTTGTCACTCTCTTGTCTTTTGAAGTGCAGTTACTATGTGGGAATGGAGTACATTTCCAGTTGGTATTTTCAGCTAGCATTGTGGGGGAACAATAAATAGAATTGTGATGGAAATGTTATTTAAGTTTTGTTAAACTAAAAAATAAATGAGTAGAAAATGGAAAATGCTGGAAAATGTGAGTAAATATTTTAGCTTTTTGGGGGTGTGGAAAACTCATATCCGTTATGTAATTGGATTCTGTGAATGGATTTATGACAAAAATAAATGATTCTGGGAGAGTTCGAAGAAAATATTTTAACTGTTTGGAAGGAAAACAGAGCCTCAGAGGGGAGAACAGCTTCCCATCTGTCCATAAAAATTAGAGGAAAATTTCACCAGACCACTGAGCTTGCTATGGTCAGTCTCGAGGGCTAATCAACAAAGGAGAATTCTGAAGATGCACACGCAACCTGTTTCTCAATTATTGGAGTATCCCTCACCTCCTCTCCTTTTGATTTCTCTCCTCTTACTTTTATGTCCTTCTTCTTGTGCCTTTTTGATAGCAACTCTAAAGCAGTGGTTATGAAATGGTTATACAACTTTTATTTGAGGCTGAAAGAGATGATTACGTGGTTTGGGAGGGAAAAGGAAAAGGACTGAATAAAAGGAAGTGACTCTAAGCTGTTAAGAAAGAGAAGACTGTTAATAGCAACATCTTGATGTTAAGAGACAAGCTGAAACCATCCAAGGCAGGCAGAGAACAAGGTGATAATAAGAGAAAATGTGTTTCGCAGACAAAGGAGCCGACAGCAGGCGAGAGCAGTTCAGGGAGAGAGGCGAGCATTAGGAAGAGTGTGCGGAAAGGACGCACGAATCCCTCTGAATCACACTGGGAAGCATCGGCCGTTTGAACTCCTTGGCAACTCCGACCTGATCTCAAAGTAGATTGTGAGAAATGAGAACAAAAGGAAAGTTCACTCTGAGTTCCTCTTGTCAGAGCAGGGGAAATTGCTTTGAGGCCAGCACTAAAAGATGATAATGGTACCAAGTAACAGAAAAAAAAAAATCCGAAAAACCAAAAATGTGTCAGGTCACCAGGAGCTTGCCTAGCATAAAGTGACATAAAACCACCACTGACATTCTCATAGGTCCTAATAGTGTTGTGCAAGTCACTTCTAACCAGCACTCAGTTGGCCAAAATAAGGAAGAGAATGCCTCAACTACTCAGAGTATTCGTTCACTTGACAAACAGTAATTGAGATTTCACGGTGTCATCCAGGACTATTGCTATTAATGCTGGAAGGTGCAATAGGAGCTCTTATCTTATGTCCTGTACCAGCTGGTCCTATGAGGCCAGAAGGAACCAATGGAAAGTGAATACTGGGAAATCGATGCTGACCCTAGAAGGGCACAGGCCCGGCAGAAAATAGGTGGTGAGATTTAGGAGTGCCAAAATGCTAACTAGAAAGAAATGTGTGCATGTTTAAATTCCTTGTTATGGACTGAATGTTTGTGTCCCCACAAAATGTTTATGTCGAAGGCTGGGCGTGGTGGCTCACGCCTGTAATCCCAGCACTTTGAGAGGCCTCAAGGCGGGTGGATCACGAGGTCAGGAGTTTGAGACCAGCCTGACCAACATGGTGAAACCCCATCTCTATTAAGAATACAAAAATTAGCCGGGCGAGGTGGCGGGCACCTGCAATCCCAGCTGTTCAGGAGGCTGAGCCAGGAGAATCGCTTGAACCCAGGAGGCAGAGTTTGCAGTGAACTGAGATCGCGCCACTGCACTCCAGCCAGGATAACAGAGTGAGACTCCATCTCAAAAAAAAAAAAAAAGTTTATGTTTAAATCCCAACCCCAGTGTGATGGTATTCAGAGGTGGGGCCTTTGGAAGGTAATTTAGATCATGAGGGTGGAGTCCTCATGAGTGGGATTAGTGCCCTTATAAAAGAGACTCCAGGGTGCTCTCTACCCTTCTTTCCACCATGTGGAGATATGAAAAGACAACAGCAGTCTGCGACCAGGGAGAGGGCCCCTACTAGAATTCAACCATGCTGGCTCCCTCATCTCAGACTTCCAGCCTCCAGAACTGTGAAAAATAAATTTCTTCTGCTTTAAGCCACCCAGTCTATGGTATTTTGTTATAGCAGCTTGAACTAAGACACTCCCAAGAGGAAAGACACAGCCAACTGCTAGTCTTTCTTCTCTAGGCTTAAAATTTCTCATCCATAAAATAGGTTGAATAAGATCCTGAATACCTTCTCTTTCGGCAGTTAGAATGGTCCTAGGAGTTATCTGGGGATCCTGCAATGGAGATGGGACAACATGGGCTCTCTTTTTTGTTGTTATTTTTGAGACAGAGTCTCACTCTGTTGCCCAGGCCAGAGTGCAATGGCACGATGTTGGCTCACTGCAACCTCCACCTCTTGGGTTCAAGTGATTTTCCAACCTCAGCCTCCCAAGTAGCTGGGACTACAAGCACGTGCCACCACACCCGGCTAATTTTTGTATTTTTAGTAGAGACAGGATTTTGCCACATTGGCCAGGCTGGTCTTGAACTCCTGACCTCAGGTGATCCACCCACCTTGGCCTCCCAAAGTGCTGGGATTATAGGCATGAGCCAGCGCACGGGGCACCAACTGTTAATCTTTCTTCTCCAGGCTTAAAATTCCTCCTGCATAAAATAGGTTGAATAAGATGCTGCATACCTTCCCTTCTGGCAGATTTAGAATGGTTCTGGGAGTTATCTGGGGATCCTGCAAAGGAGATGGGACAACATGGGCTCTCTTAATGTGGGAATCTAAACAGCTGCAGGAACTAGAAACTACAGGTATGTTTTCTGTATATTGCAATCAGTTGTTGAGAAATTTTTAAATGCTAAAGATACCAAAGCCCTTCTTCCAGATTTTAAGCCAGAGGTTGCAAACTAGGCACCCCCACGTTTTGTTTGGCTAGCAGGATATTGTTTAAAAATTGACCCAGCATTTAAAAATTGTGAAATTTCACCTGAAAATCCAGATTTTTGGCTTCTCCTGAAAGACTGAAATATCTGGCAGCACTGGAGCCACAGCAGCAATTAGCTGCAGGTGGGTATCAGCTGTCCCATTTAGCTGGAACACCTGTTCTCTAGTTTGATCATCTCTACCCCTCACATTAGGGTGACCATTTAACTTGGCCAGCACTTTTGAGAATAAAAGGTGGTGGAGGCGGGGGCAGGATGCTGTGTATTTACACCTGAACTAGGGGCATGAAGCAGGATTTTCGGGAGGAATGAGTGCACGATTATGCTAATTCACATTGCTTACACTGGCTTGTTTCATTCTTTGCCCACTGTTATTTGGGTTTTGTGCTCACAAATCAGGGAACCTCGTGAAGAAGCAAGGAAAGAAAAGGTGTAAAATTAGTAAGAGACACAAAGGTTGAAAAGAAAGTGAAGAGATTAAAAAGATATTTAAATGAATGCCAATTATACCAAACTTTTAGGTAAAGGCAGAGCCTTGCTGGTGGCTGGCTCAGCATGGAAGTTTGACCTTCCAGGCTCCCTGCCCTACACAGCACTGTCAGTTTTAATAAGCTATAATCCCATAGTTACAAGCAAGACTAATCAAACTGCAGAGAGCAGCCTGTTCCTAATCAGGAAGGCACAGGGTAATCATTTAACTCTGTGGTTTCTTACTGAGCTCCAAGCTGCCTCTACAGAAAAAACACCCTGGATAAGATAGTTGCTTTCCATTCTAGCCTTGACCCTTTGATGGTCTTTGTTTGAAATTTTTATTAAAATGCTGTCATTACACAAGTATTTGCTTAAAAAATGTTTTAGAATATTTTCCCTTTATTCCAAGGAGTAACAAAATAAACCTCCCCCAAAAGATATAAGAAACCTCAGACTCCAGTTGATTACCTGAATCCACTTGAACTAATCACAGTACCCAAACATTTCAACACCATTCAGGGTGTGGTTACAGTCCCAAACTGGGAAGGGGGGAGAAATTTGAGGATGTGGAATGGCAACCCATGTTGAGCACCTACAAATACCAGCATGGTACCACGGGACGTGTGCTAGTGCTAGCTATTCCCTACTGGAAAAGCTGAAGCCAAGGCCAAGTTGCAGCAAAGTTCCTAAAGCACCCAATACCCCAAGGCCAGGAGGCCCCTCTCTGCAGTCCCTGATTCTCTTAGCCCCCTCAAACCAGAAGGAAGTCAAAATTAAGAATTTATTTAGTACAGTGGATAACTGCGGAGCTAGAGTCTACCTGGGAGCTGAGTACCGGTAGGCCCTTAGGCAAACTATTTAACTTTCCTGAAATATCTGGTAGGCACTCAGGCAGGCTACTCAACCCTCTTAAAATTCAGTTCTTAAATAGTTGGCTTCAGCTTTTCCTGTAGGGAATAACTAGCACTAGCACATATAGCCCATAGGACAATAGCAACACCTCACAGCCATGCTCTAACAGCCAATAGTTATATATGAAAAGCATTTACCAAGATGCCTGGCACATTTAAAATACTCCATAGATTGTGATTATTATTTTTATTATGTGCTAGCATGGCCTTAAGGCTCATAATTATATAACTTAAAGAGGTAAGTGATATGGCTTGGATGTTTGTCCCCTCCAAATCTCATGGTGAAATGTAATCCCCAGTGTTGAAGGTGGGGCCTGGTGGGAGGTATCTGGGTACACCCCTCATGAATGGCTTAACACTATCTCCTTGGTGATGAGTGCGTTCTCCCTCAGTTCACATGAGATCTGGTTGTTTGAGTCTGGGACCTCCTCATTCTCTCACCATGTGATACACCAGCTTCCCCTTTGCCTGCCACCACAATTGTAAGCTTCCTGAAGCCCTCACCAGGAGCAGATGCTGGTGCCATGCTTCCTATACAGCCTGTAGAATTGTGAGCCAAATAAACCTCTTTCCCTTATAAATTACCCAGCCTCTGGTATTTCTTTATAGAAACACAAGAACAGATTAATAAAGATAGATAAGGGAATCTTCATAATGTATATCATTAAATATCTCCTTTTTGGATTTTACATTTATCATGGATGCTCTCAAAACAATGAATACAGATAAACATTTTTTTCTTCCAATGAGAAATCTCTAGAACATTTCTGGTACTATGGAAATTTAATATTTTGTTTAACAGACCTACTACATTTACAGAAAGCCAAACACAGTAAATTTTTAAAATTAAAAATGTTTTATTGGCTATTGCCTTTAATAGATTTACTACAATAAAGGAAAGGAATATTTTTCTCAAATGTGCTAATAAGAAAAAGACCCAGGAAACTGAACGATATTGGACACAGTTTTCGGTGTTTTAGACATAAATAAACTCATGAATTTCATATGGATTCTGGAATATTTACCACTACTCCCCTAACGATGCATTTAGCATTGAACAAAAATATGAACATTTGAACAAGTCCAATCTAACACATTTCAAAACAATCAGATCTTTGGAAAACTGTTTTCCATAAGTACCCCTTGCCATTCATGGAAGAGTTATGAGGATGCCCATGAATTTATTCATGGACACTCCCATACTAAGAAAAAGAAAACCATGTAGATGGGTAATATAATTTGACTATTTGTTCCCGCCCAAACCTCAAGTTGAAATGTAATCCCCAATACTGGAGGTGGGGCCTGGTGGGAGGTGTTTGGAGCACAAAGGTGGATCCCTCATGAATGGCCTGGGCCATCCCCTTGGTGATAAGTGACTTCTTGCTCTGAGTCTTGTTCCTGCTTTTGTCATGTGATGTGCCTGACCCCCCTTCACCTTCTGCCATGACTATAAGCTTCCGGAGGCCTCCCCAGAAACCAAGCAGATGCCAGTACCATGCTTCCTGTAAAGCCTGCAGCGCCATGAGCCAATTAAACCTCTTTTCTTTACAGATTACCCAGTCTTGTGGATCATGAGGTCAGGAGATCGAGACCATCCTGGCTCATACGGTGAAACCCCGTCTCTACCAAAAATATAAAAAATTAGCCAGGCGTGGTGGCGGGCGCCTGTAGTCCCAGCTACTCGGGAGCCTGAGGCAGGAGAATGGCATGAACCCAGGAGGTGGAGGTTGCATAGAGCCGAGATCGCGCCACTGCACTCCAGCCTGGGCGACAGAGCAAGGCTCCGTCTCAAAAAAAAAAATCCCAAAAAACCAAAAAACCAAATTACCCAGTCTCAGGTATTTCTTTATAGCAATCCAAGAACGGCCTAATACAATGGGCTCCCAACACATAAAACATACAGCAGCCACAAAATAATTAGAAACAATGTTAAGTAATGCCCACTAAATTTTGAACAGCAAAATATAGCATAGAAGTATAAAACAAATGTATTTCTTATCCCTACAAAAAAAGGGGCATCTTTTTGGTTTTGTTATTGCTGTTTGTATAAAAACTATGGTGTGTGCATGTGGGTGTATGTGTATTCCTTATAGAAAACTTGAAAAATACAGAGATAACTTAGAAAGAATTACCTTCCCCTACCAGCCTCAGGATCTCCTGATACCAATTCAATAACCACTTAAAAACCCACAGGCCAAACCTCTCTTTAGGCTCTCAAATATCTCTACTGTTGCCTGTCTCCCAGGATGACAACTAGGGCTATTAAGGCTATGACTCTAATCTAAAACTTTTTGTTCTTCAAATTTTAGAGCTAGACAGTATCTTAAAAGTTCATTCATTCCTATCCATTATGCCTGTCCCTATTTATTCAGCAGGAAACAGCCATGGAGAAGTTAAGTGAATTGCCCAGGAGTCATATCTGAGCAGGATGGAGACTAATCCTCTAATCGTTAGGCCAGGCAGGGCTCTGTCCAAGTGAACACATTGAGAATGAATCTTCACAAGAGATAGGGCTTCAGTTATTACGTAGTTAGACTATTAATGAGCCTGGAAGGCAGACCACAATGGATCTGTACAACCAGAAGAAAGCAGCTGGGCAAACTTCTGGCTCCTAACAGGCAATTACATTGGCTCTAAAAAGAAGTTGCAAATAGGCCATGTGGTCAAATGAAGGAGTGTGACCTGGGACAGATGATCACAGGAGCAATGTTCAGGCCCCACATTCCAGGGATATCCAAGCCCAGTTAAGTCACAAGAGCCATTTCTGATTGGCTGCACTGCCAGGGCAGGGTGGAAGACAAAAGTATCCAAAAGAGTCTCCTGAGAGTATGAGGATGAACTAAAGCAAACCCTCAAACCAGCCAGATTTCTTCTCAAATCAACAGGCATATGTCCAGAGGCCATGCGTCTCACACCATTTCCCCTCAAGCCTCAGTCCAATTCATGGGTCCCTCAGAATCTCATCACTCCCACTTCAAGGTTGTGCCCTCACAGCTAAAGCTTTTGTCTTTGACTAAATGAATCTCTATCAACTAAAAGAATTAGTCTAGAAGTTTCAAAGGTCACAGTTCAATTCTCTCTGATCAATCCAGGTCATTTAAGTCTTTTGAGGAAATCTCTTCACCCTCGTGTGGGCAGTTTGGTACAAATATTCTTTATTTTAGCAGACCTAATGTCCAAATATAAATAATTAAAGCTCAGATTATTTCTTCTTCACGTCTTCCCATGTTACAACAGTGGTACAGGCTCAGTGTGAAGAGTGAGACTTGTATTTGCAAGATCTCAAGATGCTTGCCTGTGGATGAGCTCTTTCAACTGTGCCAGTTTGTCACTTTTTAGTGCTTCCCGGATGTAATGGAAAAACCCAAAGTAGTGTTCAAAGTTGTGCATCATAAGCAGGACTCCGGCCAGCAGCTCATTGGTCACCAGCAGATGGTGGATGTATGCCCGAGTGTGATTCTTACAGCAGTAACAGGAACATCCTCTCACCAGTGGGTTAAAGTCCTCCTGGTACCTAAGAAAGAAGTCACAGTGACATTCCAGAAAGTACGGAATACAAGAAATCCACAACCTCAGCTATCTATTCTGCTGGTAAAGTTACCAGTGGTTAATAACATCACTGGCAAATGTTCAGTGCTGTGTACCTGCTTAAAATGGCAATATGGTTAAAAGTTAACAAAGGGCCGGGTGTGGTGGCTCATGCCTGTAATCCCAGCATTTTGGGAGGCCGGGGCAGGTGGATCACGAGGTCAGGAGTTCAAGACCAGCCTGGCCAATATGGCGAAACCCCGTCTGTACTAAAAATACAAAAATTAGCCAGGCATGGTGGCGTGTGCCTGTAGTCCCAGCTACTCGGGAGGCTGAGGCAGGAGAATCACTTGAACCCAGGGGGCAGAGGTTGTGGTGAGCCGAGATCACACCACTGCACTCCAGCCTGGGCAACAGAGCAAGACTCCATCTCAAAAAAGAAAAAAAAAAGTTAACAAGAACACAATGAGTCAGGGAGACCTGGAGTTTTTCTCTGACTGATGCAAACTCCGAGTCTGGGATTACAAAGGAGCATCAGAAGAAATTCATGTGGTCGCTCACTCATGTTGAGTATTACTAATCACACTGTAAAAGCACATAATGTTAGGAAACACTTCTAAGTGTTGGACACTTAGGAGAGAAGTGAGTGACACTTCTTTCCCACTTACCACCAGAATTATTATCAAAAGACATGGTAGACTTCTACTTACACAGCTTTTTGCAGTTTACCAAATACTTTCACATACACTGTCTCATTTAACCTTCACATTCATTCTTGGAGATAACTATTTTTATTGTCATTCTACAGATGAAGATAACTATGGGGGTTGAGAGGGAGGGTCCTGGAGCTACCCTGCATGAATTTGATTCCTGGCTTCACAACTCAGTTGGGCAAGTCACTTAACATCTCTCTGTGACTTGTTTCTCATCCATGAACCAACAGTAATAACAGTGCCTATCTCAGACAGTTGTTACAAAGATGAAATGTATTAGTATAGTTAAAGGACTTGAACACTGCTGGGCACACACTAAGCCTAAGCACTGCATAGGTGTTAACTTTTTTTGGGTGGGGACAGGGTCTTGCTCTATCACCCAGGCTGGAGTGCAGTGCAGTGGCACAATCATAGCACACTGCAGCCTCGGACTCCTGGGCTCAAGCAACCTCCCACCTCAGCCTCCCACCATGCCCAGATAATCTGTTTTAGAGACAGGATCTTGCTATGTTGTTCAGGCTGGTCTTGAACTCCTGGGCTCAAGTGATCCTCCATCCTCAGCCTCCCAAAGTGCTAGGATTACAGATGTGAGCTACCATGCCTGGCTTACCTTTAATCAACTATTAAAAATAAGTGGATTCAGGTCAGGAGTTCAAGCCCCACCTGGCCAATATGGTGAAACCCCGTCTCTACTAAAACTATAAAAATTACCCAGGCATGGTGGTGCATGCCTGTAATCCCAGCTACTTGGAAGGCTGAGTCAGGAGAATCGCCTGAACCCAGGAGGCGGAGGTTGCAGTGAGCCAAGATCGTGCCACTGCACTCTGGCCTGGGCAACAGAGCTATACTCTGTCTCAAATAAAAAAAAAAAAAAGAAAAAAGTGAAGAATTGACCAGACCAAAGTCACACAGTCAAGAGCAGTGCTAGAATTTGTCTACAAATCTCAAAAACTTAAGTCTAGTGCTGATAATAATAGTACAATTCCCAATTAAATCTATAACATAAAGGGAATTTTAGTAGTAACCATTTATATTACCCTAAAATTTTAAAAACGTAAATAAATCATTTGAGAGTCAGTGGATGACAGAAAAAAAAGGGTAAAAGAAAGACAAAAACAAATCTATCTCCTTGGCTATTTTGTAAGAAGTCAAATGCAGTAGACATCACCATTTCTGACCTACAATTAAAGGAGTCCCAACAGAATATGGGTAAGAACAAGGATTTTCACATTCTTTCATAAACTCTCAAGTCTGTACTATCACTAGATAGACATAAGTAAGTCACAAGCCATAGGATCTTCTTTTACGTAAGACAAAAAATCCACCCCAGCACTAAAGTGAGTGCATCAGACTCAAAGAAAAATCACTCACTGGTTCACTGATGATTACCACTTTTGGATAAATACAAAAATTACAAGATATAGGTTCAGTATTCCTACTCTGAAAACCTAAAATGTGAAATGCTCCAAAATTCAGAACTTTTTGAGCACTAACATGATGCTCAAAGGAACTGCTCATTGGAGCATTTCAGATTTCAGATGAGGGATGTTCAGCCAGGTAAGTATAATGCAAATGTTCTAAAACACAACAACAACAACAACAACAACAACAACAGCAACAGCAACAACAGCAGCAGCAACAACAGCAGCAGCAACAACAACAACAGCAGCAACAACAACAACAACAAAGAAAAGAAATCTGAAACACTTCTGGTTCCAAGCATTCTGAAGAAGGGATATTCAATTCAATCTGTATCTTAATTTGTTCTTTATAGAGATAAATATCTTACGTAAGATTTACAGCCTGTATCTAACACAGATGGCTTAGGCACCCTACAATTTAAAACTTTGTTGTTTTATCTTGAACTCCTTATTATGCTCTAAAGGAATAAAAGACGCCAAACAATGGGTTTGGTTTAATCTTTCTGTCAGCTTTTCTAAAGCAATCATTACCTGGCTCTAGTCTTCTGACAAGACAAAGTCTACAAATTCATCTGAAGAAAATAAAAAGAGTTTTTTTGAAACCGAATTTGAGAAAGCCTAAATAATACCCAACTATTAATATTTTATGAAATCATAAATTGAGAATTGTCCCATAAACTTTTAACACAGACTATAAAATTCAGAAGTCAGAAAGCAAAATCCAAACTTTTAAAAATTTCTTACTTTTTTTCCTTCAGATTAATTTCAAATGATGTTATTTCTTGGTTGCAACCAGTTGTTTCAATTTTCTTTATTTGATCCACACATTTTATTTCTTCTTGTGTTCCATTTTGTTGTAGTACTGAAGGACAAACCAATAAAAAGGCTTGAATGATGATCAGATAAGAAGTGGCCATTGGAAACATTTTATTTTAGTTATTATTTCATGATCTTTGCCTCTGTAATTTCACTCCTGAGAATTTATCCTAAGGAAATCACACAAGAAAAGCAAAACAGCAATATGCTCCAAGATGGTCACCGTCCTCTTAACTACAACACCAAAACAATTTACAGATTCAGTAATATCTAAGCAAATTATAGTTACAAGTGTATAACATATAATCGTATCATCAAGAAATAATTTAAAAACATTGGTGGCCAGGCATGATGGCTCATGCCTATAATCCCAAAACTTTGGGAAGCTAAGGCAGGAGAATTGCCTGAGGTCAGGAGTACACCACCAGCCTGGGAAAAATAAATAAACCAACAAAAGTTAACAGTTGGTTGTGTGTGTGTGTGTGTGTGTGTGTGTGTGTGTGTGTGTGGTGGGGTTATCACTATCCCTTACCATAATGTACATGCAAATATACTGGGCTTTGAACTATCTATATTCCAAATAGATTGAAGTAGAACATGGTTTTAATGTATGTATTCTATATGGAGACACTGGCCCTCTAGGGAACCCAGATACACAGAATTAAATGGCAACCTGAATTGTTCCCTTCAACTCTCTGCTTTAAGAAGAAACATTCTTTGCACAGCTACTCTACAAAAAGCCAACTGCCTGGAACAGGGACAAGTAGTTAAGGGGTATTTTGGGAACAAATGATAACAAATCTCAGTGTTGGTCCCAGGAGAAAGACAGGTGGTCTTAAGAGGGTAATTTTATCAAGGTCAAAGGTATAAGAGAAGCAACCTGAGCACTGGGCACAGAGCTGCTATAATTTTGTTCCCATAAATTTGCATGCTGATGTGGGAAGCCATAATGAAGCCCTCAGCTGGCCACAGTGGCTCATGCCTGTAATCCCAGCACTTTGGGAGGCTAAGGCAGGAGGATCGCCTGAGGTCAGGAGTGCACGACCAGCCTGGGCAACACAGCAAGATCCTGTCTTTGCAAAAAATTTAAAAATTAGCCCAGCATGGTGGCATGCACCTGTAGTCCCAGCTACTCGGGAGGCTGAGGTGGGAGGATGGCTTGTGCCCGTTAAAGTTAAACAAATTAAACTTTACCAAGCAGTTCAAAGGTTTTCTTATAATTTTCATCACAACTCACTCTGAATGTTCTTTTTTCAGGAGTTCAAGGCTGCAGTGAGCCATAATCACACCACTACACTCCAGCCTGGGCAACAGAGTGAGACCCTATTTCTGAAAAAGAATTTAAGCCCTGACATTTCAGAAAACTCTTGTCATTTGGGAGAACTGCTGCCAAGTAATTTCTTTGGAATTTTCACTACGTAACTGGCAAAGGACTTTAATTTACTACACATGCAGAGTTAATAATACTTTGTTTAAACATTCAAACTATTTCCTTTTTCCTAATCATGAAGAAACTTGGCTTTCTATGGCCAAAAATGACTTTGTTCTTTACAGAGAACTCAAATCAGGTTCTTTTTAGAGCTTTGCATATTCCTGGTACTGAATGACTAACAGTTACCTCTGTTCTGGTGGAAATAATTCAGTTTGTAAATGAAGATGTGAAAATTTATAGTGTTAATGGTATACCTATCCACATACATTATATTCTGGTCTGTCTAAAAGGACAGTAAAATTGACCTCGTATATATTTAAGAATTTGATCAACTTGATTTATTTTGTTTCCAGGAGTAATTCCATTTACATTAATGGTTAAGTTGCTTCATAAAAGTGTAACATCTGAATGAAATTTTAGTTACCTGTGAGGAATAAAATGAACCTTTAAGGAAGTTCCTGGTCCTATTCAAATGTAAGGTTGATGTGGTTAAGGAAAAGTTCCAAGGACAGCAGGAAAAGGAAAGGAAAGGTCATTTCTGAAGGCCAGAGGGAAGACTGGGCAGGAGACACTCTCCTGAAAACCTACTTCAAGCAACTCCAGCCCAAAGTCTGTATCCTAGCTCCTTTTCTACCTCCAGTTAAGTGTTAGAATCCGAAACGGACTTTCTTAACTTCTGGATAACTAAACAATAAAAGAAAATGGCAGTCCTTCAAAGCAACATTAGCAAAGGAAAATAGCTTTCAAAGCCTGGTGTATTAAAAAAAAAAAATGCAAGAAGTAACACTAGGATCAGAGGATCATGAGTCTCCCTGTATTTTAATAGCATAGGGTTTGCAAAGCAAAGACAAAAACTCTTTTGTGAGAAAACAAGTTAACTTTTACCAAGCAGTTCAAAGGTTTTCTTATGATTTTCATCACAATTCACTCTGAATGTTCTTTTTTCAGGCTGTTAACAGAGGAGGTTTTGTTTTTCTTGGTTCTTTTCACTATAAAATCACATCCTAATATTGATGAGCTACATGTATAGTATTAAGTACCTGGATTTGTGTGCCAACATGCCAGAGCACACAGATAAGAAACAGAGATGTAGTTTTGTAAAAGACTGGCTTTATATATACATATTTCTGTCTTGTGACTCAAGCCAAATATTAATAGGAAATGGAAGAAACTTAAGGATAAGAGATAAACTTCAAAAGACTTACGTGTCTCTTCAGGATTCGGCTGGTAATCAAAACTGAAAGTCAGGGCACATCCCCGCTCTGTTACTTGATAAGGGAAAAAACTCTCAAATAAGTCCACTCCTCTTTCAATACACTCGAGCACCTCATCTGGCCGACTAACACCAGATATGAGCCTGTAAAAGTAACAATAAGAACAGTGACATGAGGACAATGCAAGGAAGGAAATCAGAAAGTCCTTTTAATGAACAAGGCACTAAAAAAATAGTAATAATGAAAAACACCAATCATGGTTAGAGTGGCAGGCAGCGGACAGCAACATGTAGCAGAAAGAACATATGGCTTTGGAGCCAGAAAAACTGAGGCTTGAATCCTAGCTCTGTCATTTATGTATCTGCTGTGTCACTTTGGAAAGATTACTTAACTTCTCTCAGTTTTAGTTATCTAATCTTAAAAACAAGAGCAAATAATATATACCCCCACAGAATTGTTGTGAGGATTAATGAGATATTTGAAAAAGCACATAGTTTCTTTTTTTTTTTTTTGAGAGGGAGTCTTGCTCTTGTTGCCCAGGCTGGAGTGCAATGGCGCAAACGCGACTCACTGCAACCTCCACCTTCCGGGAGTAATTCTCCTGCCTCAGCCTCCCTAGCAGCTGGGATTATAGGCGCCCGCTACCACACCCAGCCAATTTTTATATTTTTAGTAGAGATGGGGTTTCACCATGTTGGCCAGGCTGGTCTTGAACTCCTGACCTCAGGTGATCCACCCACCTTGGCCTCCCAAAGTGCTGGGATTACAGGTGTGAGCCACCGCGCCCAGCCCATAGTATAGTTTCTGATCCCAGAGAGAAGTTCAATAAAGGTTAGTTTCCTCTCAACTATCATCCTTCTGAACAACCTCCCTGGTCATAAACTAAACTTTATAGCCCTTTATAGCCTATCTTCTATATACACTATATAGATTTTTTAGGAGTGCAAAGCTGTGTGCTTTATTTCTTGCTGAAATATTTTGCTTGTTTTAACTGTATTTTGCCTATAATAATTTTTCATAATTGGTGCAATAAAGACATCTTAATCTACTATATCCCTCATAAGTTAATTTACAAAGCAGCTCTTGCTGTCAGGATTTCACTTCTGGCCATAGGATCTAAGAATCTAGTTGGCTTTCTTTATATTTTCTCCATTAATAAAAAGTCTGCACTGTGGAATAAGATGGTGTTTTCCAAGGTACAGGTTGAGCATCCTTAATCCGAAAATCTGAAATCCAAAATGCTCCAAAATCTGAAACTTTTTGAGCACCAACATGACACCGAAAGGAAATGCTCACTGGAGAATTTTGGATTTTGGACCTTCAAATTAGGGATGCCCAACCAGTATGTACTCTGCAAATATTCCAGGATCTGAAAAAACCCAAAATCTCAAGCACTTCTGGTCCCTAGCATTTTGGATAAAGGATACTCAACTTGTAATAGTAAGGCATTCTGAGACTATTAATGGCACTCAGCCAGGTTTTGCCACTCCATGAAAACAGATGTGGAGATGCACTAAATCAGGGCTGGCTGGCTGCTGCTCTTTTTTATGTTTGTTTTTCTACCTATAGCCCCTTTCTATGAACTGGCATAGAAATGCAAAAAAAAAAAGGCTCATGTAATATTAAATAAGCAGAACTCTTATAAATATATGCTGGTTTTCCTGACTACAGTTTCCTTCAAGTAATGTAATGTTTTAGAACTCCTATCCAACTGAAGCTGGCATTTCTACACACTTATAGAAAGAAAAACAATACAGCTTTCAAATTCAGTAACAGACATCTGTGAGCACTTAACATGAAGAAGTCCAGGTGCTGAAGTGTTATGTGCACCAGAGTGAAACAAGTACAGGAGAGGGAGCAATGAACACAAAAGAACTAGGTTAAAATTGGGGATCAAAGGTTGGCTAAGGTGATGGAAATACCTTGTTCTGGGTAGTGTTTACACAAGTGTAGACATGTGAAAATTAATTGAGCTGTATGTAAGATTCACGTGCTTTCCTCCAAGCTGTACTTGGATCTTTAAAAAAGTAGTAAAATCGCGCCTGTAATCCCAGCACTTTGGGAGGCCAAGGCAGGCGGATCACCTGAGGTTGGGAGTTTGAGACCAGCCTGACCAACAAGGAGAAACCCCGTCTCCACTAAAAATACAAAACTAGCCAGGCATGGTGGTGCATGCCTGTTAATCCCAGCTACTCAGGAGGCTGAGGCAGGAGAATCACTTGAACCCGGGAGGCAGAGGTTGCAGTGAGCCAAGATCATGCCATTGAACTCCAGCCTGGGCAACAAGAGCAAAACTCCGTCTCAAAAAAAAAAAAAAAAAAGTAGTAAAATTACTCATATTATGTACTATCCAACAGCTCTAGAGACTATGGAGCAGCACCCCACAACCAAACTTCTTAATATACATGCAGGAAAAAAGCATGAATATTCACATTAAGATAACAAACCATTAAAAAAAATGTGGGTAGCCTAATACGACATCAGCTGCATTCAGAAACTCAGAATTTGTAGCTTCAAATCTTGCAGATTGTCTTTTCTTATCAGCACAAGGTGAATCCTGCAATTTAGGAAACATAAGAACCAATCCTACTAGTGTTGTCAGTCCCCTCAATTTCAAAAATTGACACCACTCACTACCAGCCTCAAATCTAAGAGCTTCTTAAGTTCTTGTTGGTGGAGCTCATCTTCTCACTAGTCATCCCAGATCTGTCCTCAATTTTCCTCAATTTAAACCAGCGTTCCATGTGACTTTACACTTGGTCTCCAGGTACCATATTATAACAACAATATTTGTAATTGGCACAAGAATGAGGGGAAACAGTATAATACTTGCTCTCACTTAGGAGTATCAAATAACATAATTCAAATGGCAATTATCCTCTACTCTACATTCTGAAATCAAGGCCAGGACAGCCTTGATGGAAACTCCCCTTACAGTCTGCCTCAGCACCTCGGCAGACTCAGCCCAGAAAGGACATAAACACAACATCAAAGGCATGCCCATGCACAGACACTATTTAATATACAATCGGCCAGCACTCCTGCCCTGCATCCCTTGAGGCCGGCCTGTGTCCTAACCGAACACTGGCCTTGGCTTGTCCTCCGGCAGCTCTGCAGTGACTGATGACAGCAAGCGTAGTCTAGTCTCCAGGGTTGTTGGATTTCCTTGAAAACCATCCAGAAGAAAGCCACCCACAGGCCGCTTGGCTGTCTCTCGTGCTGACCTCAGCCTCTCTTCCATCACATCTCCACCTTCAATCACTCCAATGATCACACTCTTCTGAAGAACCTGAGGTAAGAAAGGATGATATGTTTTTAACCATTTTCAGTATGAGACCTTTGTTTAAATGAACCTTACGTGGAAGTCCAATGTATAGAAGAGACCTCAGTGAAGCTGCTGTAGTTGAAGCATTAAAGGGGATGGTGCTCCCTCCTCCCTAAGAACCTTTAAGGCTCTGAGGAACATACTTTGAAAAACACACTTTACCAATCAGGTAAGAAAAGACTGAGGAAAAAGATGCATTCAACATATGCAGTCTTGTTCTGGCTTAGATTAAATTAGATCAGGTGTGGTGGCTCAGGCCTGTAATCCCAGCACTTTGGGAAGCCGAGGCAGGAGGATCACTTGAGCCCAGGGTTTCAAGACCAGCCTGGGTAACATAGCGACACCTGGTCTCTACAAAAAATAAAAAAACAAAATTAGCTGGGCACGGTGGCTTGTGCCTGTAGTCCCAGCTATTCGGGAGGCTGAGGTGGGAGGGTGGCTTGAGCCCAGGAGGTGAAGGTTGCAGTAAGCTGAAACTGTGCCACTGCATTCCATCCAGGGTAAGAGAGTGAGACCATGTTTCAAGAAAAATAAATAAATAAATAAAATGTACACTAAACAGGGTTCAAGAGGAAAAGGACAAAAGAAGAGTTTTAATTTGTGAAATGACTATCCAGGCCTGCTTTAGACTACCTCCAAGTCTCTTAGCTAGAGATAACTTTAGGAACTTAGAAACTGTTGAGACAACTGACTATCTACTCACAAACCAATAAAATAAAGACCACTACTACACACCATCCATTTTAAAAACAAATTCAATGGACCTAATAGCTAAACATAAAAAATATGGTTATACAAGTTTTAGAAGAATATATTGAGTATTTTTACAATCTTGGGGTAAGGAATGCCTTCCTAAACAAGCTAAAGCTTACAGGAAAAGGTTGACAAGTTTGAGTACAAAAACTTGCCAGGCATGGTGGCTCACGTCTGTAATCCCAGCAGGAGGCCGAGGCAGGTGGATCACTTGAGGTCAGGAGTTCAAGACCAGCCTGGCCAACACTGTGAAACCCCATCTCTACTAAAAATACAAAAATCAGCCGGGTGTGGTGGCATGCACCTGTAGTCCCAGCTACTCGGGAGGCTGAGGTGGAAGAATCGCTTGAGCCGAGGAGGAGGAGGCTGCGCTGAGCTGAGATTGCGCCACTGCACTCCAGCCTAGATGACAGGGCAAGGGTCTGTCTCAAAAAAAAAAAAAAAAAAAAAAAAAATCAGTAAAACTTCTCTACTAAAGTATACCATTAACAAAGGCAAAGGAGAACTTACTCTTTGGAGGAATATTTAAATATCTACAGCATAAAATGAGCTCCAACAAATACTCTAAAGAAATGAATGACAACCTCATAGAAATCTAGGTACAATATGTAAATATGAAATTCAAAAAAATAAATGTGAATGCCCTATACACACATGAAGAACTACTAAACCTCGTTAGTAAGGTAATGCAAAATTGGAAACAACGAGATACCATTTTTGCCCATATAATAACAAAAAGGTTAAAACATAGATAACAACATAGTAGAGGTGAAACTGTAAGGGAAATGGTACTTACATACCCTGATAAACACAGAGTAAAAATCATTTCAACCTCTTAGGAAGGAAAGTGGACAGCACTTATTGAAATGTCCAGCTTTTATCTATGGATCCTAAAATTCCACTTCTAACAATCTCTCCTATACTCATTCACATGTGCCAAGGTTTATTTACAAAGATCTTTAGAATAATGAAAAACTGGAAACAACCTAAATGTTTATCCATAGAGTAAAGGCTTACGTAAATCATAACATATACACAGTATGGCTTCCTATGCAGCTGTTTAAAAAGAATGCAGTAGATAGAGCAATATATGCATTTATAGAGAAAGAGTTTCAGGATATTGCTAAATGAAAAACAAGCAAATTGCTGAACATATGATCATACTGATGTAATACAGCCATGTATATCTATGTATTAATTATGTGTATGTAATTGCAAAAAATAAGTTTTGCAAGAAAATACATAAATCAACAATGGCTCTCCAGTAGAAGAAAGGGATGGAGAGGAGGCCTAGAACACTGTGAAGAGAGAATTTCACTCCTTAGTTTAAGCAGGAGGGACACAATCAGACTATTCCTCTAGAAAGAACACTTTGGCTGCCGTGTGAAAAATAAATTAAGGGTGAGTACGATTAAAGAATGGAATAGCAGACAACTTTAATGATCCAGGTGAAAGATGAGATGACCCGGACTAAGGCAGTGGCAGTGTGGATGAAGAGGAAAGATAAAACTTGAAACCTATCAGGAAGTAGGATCAACATAACTTGACTGATTAGTTGTCCAAGGAGAGGATAAAGACGAAGTCTCAAATGACTCCTGGCTCCTGTTTTGCAAGTACAGGGAGATGGTGATAAGAGCAAAAGGCAGGGACTCCTAGAAAAACAGTGGATGAAGCAAGATGATTACTCTGTTCTGTGTGTTCTGAATTTGAGGAATCAGCAGGATGTCCAAATGGCAATCTTAATTCAGCCACTGAACCTAAATGAACATAAAGATAAGGCTATGTGTGATACAAACATGATTGCCCAGGCTAGAATGGCAGACACTTGGCATGATGCTACCACTCTCTACTCCTGATTCCACAGCAGATGTGACTAACAGATGACTCTCTTCTTGCTGCACCCGACCACCTTGGATGAAACCATTCGCCATCCCTAACCCAGGTAATATATGGAGAAGAAAAGAAAGCCAAAAACCGAATCTTGGAGAGCTTCAATATTGAAGGGCATTCAGAATAAGAGGAGCCAGTCAATAAGACAGGGAGGGAATCATGGGAAAAGATGTATGCAGATACGCAAAGCAGAGAGTTACACAGGCCTGCCTGCTTATATGACTAGCATGACTATTCGGGAAACTCCCTTTCCTGGGTGTAAGAAGCACGATCATATAATTTATTATCTAAAATGGAAGAATGGGGGGGCACTATTAATAATCATGACAAGACAATAATAAAGGGTATGGAGAGGGACTACACGTTTGACCAATAAATATGCAGAAGTAAGGCCGGGCGCGGTGACTCACATCTATAATCCCAGCATTCTGGGAGGCTGAGGCAGGCGAATCAAAAGGTCAGGGGTTCAAGACCAGCCTGGCCAACACAGTGAAACCCCATCTCTACCAAAAAATACAGAAATTAGTTGGGTGTGGTGGCGCGTGCCTGTAGTCTTAGCTACTGAGGAAGTTGATGCAGGAGAATCGCTTGAACCTGGGAGGCAGAGGTTGCAGTGAGCTGAGATTGCACCACTGCACTCCAGCCTGGGCGACAAGAACAAAACTCCATCTCAAAAAAACAAACAAAACAAAACAAAAAAACCCCCACAAATATGCAGAAGTAATATGAAATGATGAGGCTGACTGCAACAACACAGATGAGGGACTTGAGGCTCATCTGACCTTTCTAATAATCATCTTTGTCACACTCCCTGTCCTGCTTTCTACTTACCCAAACATTACTAGTCCTACAAGGATAATGACTGGCTCAGAACAATTACTAGCAAGCCACCAACGCTAACTGCCCAGACACACAGCAATGTCCCCACACCAAACTCCTGTTACATATACGGTGAATTCTATTCAGAATAACTATGTTTCCTCCAATTATTTCATTTATATTAACTTTATTAGCCAAATTATATTTTTATTGCTAAATTTAATATAATGATGTTCCTCAAACTCAATGCGCTTGCCATAGTGGGATGTGATCATCGCTCAGGATTACTCCACATACATGATCTCAGATATTGAAATTCTCTCCTCTGATCACTATCTTCTGTTCCCTCATCTCTACTGTTCTCTGAATCCTTTTCCAACTTAATTAACTCTGCTGTCAGTATCCCTGATTTACCACTACAGCTTCATCTTCCTCACCCCATCATAACCATTCACCATCAGCAAACATTTACTGAGGGCTTACAATATGTCAGATGAAACCCATTCACCATCCCTAACCCAGGTAATATATGGAGAAGAAAAGAAAGCCAACAACCAAATCTTGGAGAGCTTCAATATTGAAGGGCATTCAGAATAAGAGGAACCAGTGAATAAGACAGGGAAGGCATTCTGCTGCGTGATGAAGATACCCAACTTATACACAGAAATTGAGCTTAAAGAGGCCACAGTTTAATGAAAACAAATGCATAAAGAAATCATTGAAATACAATATGATTGGGGCTAAAATATAGCTACATACTAATTAAAGGGGCAGCAAAGAATGAATTGAATTCCCTGGAACTATCAGGAACCAGTTCTATAGAATGACACATGGCACTTCGGGAGGCCAAGGTGGGTGGATCACCTGAGATCAGGAGTTCAAGACCAGTCTGACCAACATGGTGAAACCTCATCTCAGCTAAAAATACAAAAATTAGCCAGGCACGGTGGCACATGCCTGTAATCCCAGCTACCTGGGAAGCTGAGGCAGGAGAATTGCTTGAAACTAGAGTTGGAGGTTGCAGTGAGCCAAGACTGCCCCACTGCACTCTAGCCTGATAGGCTGAGCAAGAGTGAGACTGTCTCAAAAGAAAAAAAAAAAAAATGAATGATACACAGAATGAAATGAGCCTGATGTGGAAACAAAAGAGGGAATATAGCTAGAGATAAGAAAAGCAGAAACAAGAAACAGTCCAGAAGGAAATCCGTGCACAGAATGAAACAAGCTAATGCCTCAAGGAATTCCAAGCAACTCAGAAAGGTCAGAGTGCAAGTCACAGGAAAAAGTAGCCCACAGTGAGCTGGAGGAGTAGGCAGAGGCCACATCACAGCAGGCTGTCCATGCCATGTAAGAGTTGAAGTGGAGAGTCATTAAATTCTTTTAGGGAAGTGGGCAAGGAGCTCTTGTTTGTGCTTTACAAAGATGTTTTGGATAACAGGGCTGAAAGATGGATTGGATAAAAATGAGAATGGAGGCAGAGAGAAGAATTCAAAGGTAATTATATACGTAAGAGATGATGCAGTTATGGCTTAAGGTGGCAATAAGGAGGGGGAGATTCTAGACATATTTAGGCAAATGGAATCAAGGAAGAGTGAACAGTTGGATATTAAATGTGAATGAAAAAAAGGAGTCTTGAAAAGCTCAAATTTCTTAGCCAGGCACAGTGGCTCAAGCCTGTAATCCCAGCACTTTGGGAGGCTGAGGCGGGCAGATCATCTAAGGTCAAAAGTTCGAGACCAGCCTGGCCAACATGGTGAAACCCCGTCTCTACTAAAAATACAAAAATTAGCCAGGTGTGATGGTGCATGCCTGTAATACCAGCTATACGGGAGGCTGAGGCTGCAGAATCCCTTGAACCTGGGAGGCAGAGGTTACAGCGAGCTGAGATAGCACCACTGCACTCCAGCCTGGGCAAGAGTGAGACTCAAAAAAGAAAAAGAAAAGCTCAAATTTCTGGGCTGGGGAGCTTGGTGGATGCCATAAATGGAGATAAAGTATTGAGGAAGAGCAAAAGGAAGAACAGGTTTGTGGAGATAAAATGATGAATCCGGTCACTTCTGAGTTTGAGGGATATTCTAGCGACATAACTTACCTATAGCCCAGTAATTATGTAATTCTGCAGCTAAGTAGAATAATCTTGATAGTATATACAATTTAAGAATTATTCAGCAATTAAAACTAAGGGAAGGCTGCCCAGGAACAACATATAGAAAGGGATGAAAAGAGAAACCTAAGATAGAAACCTAGAGAACAATAATACTTAAGGTTCAAAAAGAAAATAAAAATAGAGAGTAAAATAGACAAAGAAGTGAGGAGCACAGCAGGAGGAAGAACAGAAAAGGTGGTATCACAGAATGTAAGGGAGGCAAGAGTGTCAAGAGAAAGGAGTGGTTAGTGGTACAGCCTTACCTCTGACTCTTCCTGCAGCCTCAGACAGTTATCCAAGAAAAGAAGTGATCGGTCAACAGACTTTCTGACCCTTTTTATGGAAGTTGCTTCCTTACAAGATACTTCTCCATCGGAGAGGCACTGGAACCAGTCTGGCTGAAGGGCCTTCTGAATTGCCATGAACTTGGAAACAGTCATTTCCACTCGTCCTGCAACACTCCACACAGACACAGACTGCCATGGAGCAAAATGATGAGGAATCAGCAAGAGTAAAATGCAAATAAAAATAAAATAATTAAAATGATAAAGCAATAATTCTTCTTTACAACTGCAGAGATGGTGACAATTCAATATCCAGACATGGTGGGTAATAGGATCTTATAGCTTACAGATAATCCTTCAATGGTCATATAAGACAACTTTTGAGCAACCCGCCAAGAATTCTTTGTTATACTTTTCTAACATCTTCTGCTCTCCCCTATCCCACCTGCCCCACCCCTACCTAACCCTTGCTGTTCCTGAATATACCACAGACTTTGATCACACTGTTCCTTTTGACTGACAGTTCCATATTTCTTTTTCTTTTAACTTTTTTTATTGATACATATTTGTATAATGTTATGGGGTACATGTGAGACATCTTACATATAGGGCAAGTGTAATAATCATGTCAGAGTATTTAAGTATCCATCACCTCAAGTATTTATTATTTCTAGGTTTTGGAACTTCTACTTCTTTGCCTGGCAAAATACTATGTGTCCATTGAGACACTGAGTTCACATATTAATCTGATCTCCAAACTTCCTGGACATAATCGATCACTCACTCCTCTATGCTCTTACATCAATTTGTATTTATTTCTTTATAGAAATGATAGCACTTATTACACCATTCTTTATTTGTCTGACTAGAGTATCCCAATTCATGTATGTATCCCAAAAGCACAGTCTAGGGCCCTATACATTTTTAATATCTAGTGTTTACCAGACTGAGTTAGATTTAGAATTAAAGACTTAAATCTCCTGGTTCAAGAGAATATATATTAGTAACATTCTATCTTTGAGCTAAAAGCAAAACTACCATTCAACCCAGCAATCCCGTTACTGGGCATATACCCAGAGCAATATAAATCATTCTGCCATAAGGACACATGCATGCAAATGTACATTGCAGCACTATTCACAATAGCAAAGACATGCAATCAACCTAAATGTCCATCAATGATAGATTGGATAAAGAAAATGTGGTACATATATACCATGGGATATTATGCAGCCATAAAAAAGAATGAGGTCACGTCTTTTGCAGGAACATAGATGGAACTGGAGGCCACTGTCCCTAGCAAACTAACGCAGGAACAGAAAATCAAATACCACATGTTCTCACTTATAAGTGGGGGCTAAATGATGAGAACACATGGATACAAAGAAGGGAACAACAGACACCGGGGTCTACTTGGGGGTGGAGGGTGAAAGGAGGGAGAGAAGGAGAAAAGGTAACTATTGGGTACTAGGCTTAATACCTCGGTGATGAAATAATCTGTACAACAAACCCCCATGACACAAATTTACCTATGTAACAATGTTTACACGTACCCCCGAAACAAAAATAAAAGTTAAAAAAAAGGAAAAAAAATTCTATCTTTGGTTACCCTACAGATCCCTCTTCTCAGATCAACAAGGACATAGATGGCAGGCCAACATATAGTCGTTTTATTTTATACTAAGGCATCAGAATTACTGGTTAAATGATTCCTCTCTCCCTTACAATTTGGGTAGACAATGGAAGTCAAAGTATTTTTTTTTTTTTTTTGAGACAGAGTCTCGCTCTGTCACCCAGGCTAGAATGCAATGCACTGGTGCGACTTTGGCTCACTGCCACCTCTGCCTCCCAGGTTCAAGTGATTCTCTTGCCTCCACCTCTCAAGTAGCTGGGATTACAGGCATGTGCCACCACACCTGGCTAATTTTTGTATTTGTAGTAGAGATGGGGTTTTGCCATGTTGGACAGGCTGATCTCGAACTCCTGAGGCTCAAGCCATCTACCCACCTTGGCCTACCAAAGTGCTGGGATTACATGCATGAGCCACCATACCCAGCCAACGTATTTTCTCTAGAATTCAAACTACAAAATAAATAGAAGCTTAAAACAGGAGAATGAGTAAAAACAGTGTTCTGAGGGGCACAATTAATAAATATTGCTGACATTAATAAAGTGAGTGCAGGAAAAGTATTTGCATTTGTAAAGTAGCAGTACACACTGAAGCTTTGCCAGAATGCTGTCCTCAGGGATAATGCCAATGGGGCCACCTCTCAGCTGAACACTTTTAATGAGGTGCTTTTGATACTGTTCTTCACTAGACAAAATCTCTGGCTGTAGACCCAGCAGACAGTATTATATTGAGGTTCTACTATATATAGTTATACATGTGATAATACTCATCAGCAACTTTCCCCACTCTTCCTGAAGTTGTTAAAAATCCAACAAAGCATGGCGCCGAAAGACTATTGTTTACCCCATCACAGCAATTTCTTTTTTTGGCATGTATTTGACCCTCCTCTACCCTCAAATTTTTTTGCAACAATGAAAATGCTGAGGATACAGTGTTCTTCATCTTAACCTCATCTTAGGCAGCCCTACTCTAAGTCTTATAAACCATCCCATCCCACTATAATTATCGAAATAAGGAAAAGGTATAAGGGATCATCCCAGACAGTGGGATCTGAGCATCTGAGGGATACACCATAGGCTGACTTCCTGGGACAAAGCTGCAGCCTTGGAGACCCTTCTGAAAACACACCTTGTTTGTTACATAACCAGCCGGGCAGGGGCTGACTGGATCGTGCAGGGAGCAGTACAAGAGTGATTCTGGCATGCCTGTATAAACACAAAAAAGAACCCTTGAAAGTGCTTACATCAACAATGACACTGTATTATAGCAGGGAACAGCTTCGCAATGTGTACTGCTGAATAAAGCAACTCTAAACACTGTCAATAGGTTGTATCTGAACTTGGAATTAGAGAAGGCCTATCAATATGTATAAAAAGATTACTAATCTAAAGAAAGAAATATAAAGGTTCACGTCTAATAAATAGGTACTGAGCTGCTACAAAGGAAAGATGTATCTTAAAGCACAATATACAATGAAAGTATTTAGTGACATGTTGATCTCATTTGACTTTACTTAAAGAATTTACTATCAAATATGCTTATTCCAGGTACCATCCAAGGGGAACTAGCTACCGGAAAGATAAAATGATATGGCCACAAAGTGATCTCACTAATAATAAATCTCAATAATATCATGGGTCCCTAGGGGCAGAATTTTAGAGAAGCTATAGGATGCTGCAAATGGATCCCATTCTTAGTAAGTTTCATTGATTCACGATGACAGTTTCTTAAGTTCTTCAGTCAAAAAGACAATCATTTTTTTAAAAATGCAAAAAAAGTTTAGTAAACCATGTGCTTAAATATCATATGCTAGCCCACATTTTCGTTAAGGAAAATAAAACAGGATTCCAGTGAAAAAAGACAAAAACAAATAAAGCAAGTTTAAAACCTCTGCAGTTTTTTCACTTTATTTTCCATAATTTCAATTATTATAATTATCTCTAGAAAGCCTACATTAGCTATTTTCATTTAATTACATGCTTGTATACTTTAAAGCTGGTTATTAAAATTGGGCTCAGGTCAAGGAGAATGATATTCCATAAATTCCTCTACTAAAATACAGGGCTTTGTGATAACCAACAGGACATCATGCAGCTGCTCTCAGAAGCAGAAGACTGAATAACTAATGGAAACAGGATTTTCATTCAAGTGAGTCCTAGATACCAGAAAAAGCGTTAGGAGAAAGCGGTGTATAGTAGAACTGATGTTCTAGCTGTCACTGCTAAGCTTTTCCTATAAATAAATAGATGCATACATCTGCATATAAAATCCTATTTCTGGAATAAAGGATAATATTAACATATCAGAATACAGCCATATACAAACGCTTCATCTTCCCCTGCATGTTTGAGGTTCAAGCATGATGAGACTACTTTGGAGCTCACAAATGCCCCATGCAAGTTCTCACCGCTGAGTCAGATACTCAGTGCCTGCAGCATCTGCCCCACACCTGTCTGGGCTCCCACTCCTAACCTGGGTAACTTTTACTCTTCCTTGACCCAGCTAAAATGCCCCTCAACTTCTCTCTCAAGAATCCTTTCTCTGGGTTTTTACGGAGGCGTAAACAAAAAAAAAATCCGTTTTTTATTCTGACCACCTTGCACATATACCCTAGAGCAGGTTATATGCGCCGCCCTCTGGCCTGTCATGATATCCATACATATCCCTAATCCTGTAAAGCAGTAACCACAATTTTTACTAGAATTCTCTATCTTTATCCCAGCTAGGCTCCAAATTCCATGAGAGCAGCAACTGTTTCCTATTCAATCTTGACTTGCCAATGCCTGGCTCTTAGATGTTCAAATAATACTTATTAAATTTATGAATAAATAAACATATGAATGAAAGATCAAAGAGGTAACAGCACCTCCAAACTCCAAATTAACACATCACAAGGCACATATAAGTAACTTAATTTTTACCTATAAACTTTCCAACTCCTTCTTTATATTCTGTCAAGACTTCATGATGTTCTGCTCTGTAAGCAAAACAGAAAAATACATAACATAATAATGTGCCATTCTGTAAATACTCTGTACAACTGGAGCCCTCTTCTCCTCACCCGAATAGGTTACATCATGGTAAATGCTGTCTTGAATTACACCATTATTCAAGAGTTCTAACTAATTAGGCTAGGTTCATTAGCCAGAACGAAGGCCTTCAACTTGCTAGTGGTTCTGTGAGACGTGAAACTGGCAAAGATCAACTCCTTCAGAATACTTGAATTTTCTTCCTTCTCTTGCCCCTTTAAAATCTCTGTTGTTAACACAATACTGCAGACTATTATGTTAATTGGTCATATAGTAGACTTTTCAATTAAGTATAAAGTCAGTATATACATTACACAAAATGATCTAACTTTAGTTCTGTTTCCATAAAGTAGTATTAGCAAGTATATGTGCAAAGGCAGAAAAACTTTGAGGCTGGTGCATGATAACAGCTCCTGAACTCCAAATGCAGCTCTCACAGAGCATTCCCCACCCTGCCACCCCTGGGAGCAGTGGCGATATGGCAGTATGGGACTGTAGGTTTGGAGGAAAAGTGAAGCAGATCTAACATATAGGTCTGGCCTGTGGCTTCCAGATTAGGGCCAGAAGATGTATAATATTTGAAACCTCTCTTCTGATTTCATTATGAAAATCGACAATATATATGAACAAAAAAAAAAATTTCTCTTTTTTGCACCTAAGGTAACTAAGCTGCTGCCACAGTTGATACTTGAATCATTGGTTCTAACACTTACAGGGATGACAGCGTAAGCTGAGCCATGGCAGGAACCCCGTGGATATTATGCAGCGTGTGATGGGTGAGGTGTGGGGCGGAGCCAGTCTTGGTATACAGAAGGCAGCCTGGAATATCCATGGTGTGGTCCCCTGTTTTGCCCAGGTTTTTTATTTTTCCTAGGCGACAGCCATTAACTACATTGGTAAGACTCAGCTTCATCCTAAGGGATTCTTCTAGGTCCTGTCAAGAAAAGAGCATTAAGTATAGAAGGAGCTTCACAACATCTAAAGTCCAAGCATTTTGCAAAAAACAAAAATCTTCAGGAAAATGAATGATAGCATGCTTATTACTGCTTCCAGTCTAAACATTTTCATAGATATCAGGAACGGGGGAATGGGAAAAGACATAAAGAGAATAAGACATCTTCCCTAAGGTCCCAGAACCACATATTGGCATCAACTAATTTTAAATTTAGTCATGGAATTTTTGTCTGAGCTGATGAAAACCAAACAAATGAAACAACAGAATTAGAAAGACTAATCATGGAAAGAATGCCATGAAGCCAAGGCTCTCTCAGCCTTGAAAATGTATACGGAGAACAGTAACACTGCTTAGGCCATACTGATTATTGATATAATCCATTTTTTTCTTTCTCCAATTTGAGGGAATGCTAAGCAATATAGCAATTTTTTCCTAATAATGCTGTTAAGTGAAGAAAACAGCATCCTGGTGTTTATGAAAATATATGGAAAAATAAATGTCAAAACATAAACAGATCTCTGAGGTGGGATTATTTCCCAATTCGTTCTTACATGGTATCCAAACAGAAGTGAGAAACTGTGTGGAGCATACACGCAATCCATAAGCAATGTGTCATTACTTTTATAACTGGGAAAGACTAATATGTGTTTAAAGAAAAAAATAAAGATACACTTTCTAACTTCTATAGATATACAGGGAAAAAAAATCAGAAAACATTATCAATTATTTGTTGGGTGCTCCTAAATGATTTAGTATTCAGTGAAGCAAAATACTGGGTTCCACTTTTAAAATGCACTACAGAACTTGATAAGCACACACATCATCTGCTAAATGTCACCAGACATACCAACATTTTACAAATACTTCATTATATCTCTACAGCAAGTACCATATCTTCTGGAATTCTTAAAAACTGGGCCAGGCCCAGTTTTATTAGTTGACAAATGAGCTATCAGAGAGGATCCAATTTTCTTTTCTT
Source organism: Gorilla gorilla gorilla (assembly GCF_029281585.2). Lineage (NCBI taxonomy): Eukaryota > Metazoa > Chordata > Mammalia > Primates > Hominidae > Gorilla > Gorilla gorilla. The sequence goes on along the minus strand of NC_086017.1, from coordinate 124,937,574 downwards.
TTCTCTCTTTCATTTTTTTTTGGACACAGAATCTCGCTCTGTCACCCAGGCTGGAGTGCAGTGGCGCGATCTCAGCTCACTGTAACCTCTGCTTCTCGGGTTCAAGAGATTCTCCTGCCTCAGCCTCCCAAGTAGTTGAGATTACAGGTGTGTGCCGCCATGCCCAGCTGATTTTTGTATTTGTAGTAGAAATGGGGTTTCACCATGTTGGCCAGGCTGGTCTCGAACTCCTGACCTCAGGTGATCCGCCCACCTCAGCCTCCCAAAGTGCTGGGGTAACAAGCATGAGCCACTGTGCCCGGCCAGATCCCATTTTCTTAAGCATTATAACATACCATACTCTGAAAAGTCAACCATTGTTAAAATGTCACCAAATAAATAAGACATATCTATCATTAGTTAAATATATTCAAGAATAAAAACATTACTTTTTTTTAGGAGACATAAATTCTTAAATTTAAATAAAATAGCCATCTTTGTCACTAGAATCTTAGACATAAGAAAAACTACTTTCTTAAAAAAAAAAGAATACTTTCTATATGGTCTAAGAAGAGATTTTATGCTAAACACAAGTTATAAAAACTAATATAAGTGTTTGATGAAAGCCTGGTCAATTTTCTATAACTATAAGATCATTATTTCACGTTATCACAAAGATAGAAACATACAAATAAGTGTCATTAGAACCCACATAAATGTAGACTAGTAAGGAAAAAAAGGTTATATTTTAATAAATAGTATAAAAGCTTTTTTTTACATACCCTATTGTTACACATTAAAACTGCTAAAACAAGAAGGTTCATTTAAAAAAACTGTAAAACTATACTTATAAGCTAATAAAAGCATACTGTAGAAAATATAAAAGAATCGTAATCTTTATTTATCAGATAATACTGATTTCAAGTGATAAAAATGTATTTTATATTTTAAACCAACAGAGTTCTAATGTGAAATTTAAGACAGCATTTTGTAATCTAAGTAGCTCTGGAGAATTGAAGCAGGGGGAAGCACAAAGATGAGAAATGTACTTCAAAGCTTCATGAATCAACACCTGTTGTTCTGACTGAATATTGAAATCAACCAATATGGAACACTAGATTTCTTGAAACATAAATAAGAACTAATGAAAATTTAACGGACCAGAATTTTTAAATGCTGCAGTAACTTACGCATTTCCTACTATCACATACGTCTGAGAACGGAAGAAACTGTGTTGCCTGAAGCTATTTCAGAAAGGGCTAGAGACAAGAACTTGCTGGCTCCTCCAAAAATTCTATCTTACTCCAAAAATACTCTCTCATCTGAGCTGTGTAAAGTATGTAAAGAGTTTAAATGTACACACAAGAACAGTGTTTTTTAAATTAAATTCATATAAAGGCACGAAGAACCTTCATTGGGTAAAACTAATACGTTTGAAAAATGAAGTATAGGATTCTAGAATGTTACTTTTATTATCTCTCCTCATCAAATTTATGCTCTCGTTTCTCCAGTTTATTAATAAATGACACAAATGACTGACAACCAAAGCTTCTGACAAGCATGAGATAATCTGCTTTTCCATGCTGTGTTAACTCAATTCCAGGTAAAAACAACAAACCCCATTGCTTTAGTAAAACTGTGCTTAATATCCCAGTATTGTATAATTACCATTAGACTTTAGAAATACTGAAAACAGTTTATAGAGTTCCATTACTACCAGAGACCCCTGCCTGGGAATTCCTCATCACCACATCACCCCTTCTGCCATTTTATTGTAATGAGTCTGAGACTAGGCCTGCTTAGTCATAGGCTTGTCTAGAACCTGGGCCTCCTGCAAATGGCCTGTACTCTTTTTATTCTTTTTTTTTTTTGAGACAAAGTCTCACTCTATTGCCCAGGCTGGAGTGCAGTGGTGTAATCACGGCTTACTGTAGCCTTGACATCCCAGGCTCAAGTAACCTTCCCACCTCAGCCTCCTAAGTAGCTGAGACCACAGGTGCCCAACCACTGCACCTAACTAATTAAAAAACTTTTTTTGGAGAGATAGAGTCTCACTACATTGCCCAGGCTGGTCTCAAACTCCTGGGCTCAAGTGATCCTCCTGCCTTGACCTCCCAAAGTGTTGGGATTACAGGTGTGAGCCACTGCACCCATCCAATTATGGCTTTTATGTGAGAGTAAATTTAACATGCTAGGAGATGCATTCAGATTTTTTTTTTTTTTAAGAATATCCTGCAGCATACCATGGCCACTTAAAATAACAAGATTTTTCAAAAGTATATGTGAAATCTATGAAACATCTTTTTGTTTTTTTCCCCTAGAACACACTGTGGAAAGTCATAAAAAGAAAGTGGCTTTTGGTTGGGCACATTGGCTCACGCCTGTAATTCCAGCAGCTTGGGAGGCCGAGGTGGGCAGATCGCTGGAGCCCAGGAGTTCAAGAGCAGCCTGGGCAACACAATGAAACCCTGTCTCTACAAAAAATACAAAAACTAGCCAGGAATGGTGGCATGCACCTGTAGTCCTAGCTACTTGGGAATCTGAGGTAGGAGGCTCCCTTAAGCCAGGGAGGCAGAGACTGCAGTGAGCCATGATCACGCCATTGGCACTCCAGCCTGGGCAACAGAGGGAGATCCTGTCTTAAAAACAAAGAAGAAGAAAAGAAAGAGAAAGAGAAAGAAAAGAGATAAAAGAAAGCAGCTGTCAAGTTCTTTAACCTGTGCCAACAGAATTACACAGGGGCTCAAAGATTAGCCACCTGCTGCTGCTCCCTCCAGTGCCTTACAGTCTTGTACTACTTGGAGGGCTGGCTGGCCACTGGTAAGGGATTTATGCTTCTGCCTGGTAAGCTGAGCCTGATCTTTTCTATATACCCAGCACAGAGCCATCACTCAGAGTCAGGCTCAAACCTATCAACCTCAGAGACTAAACAATAAAATCAGTATGCACAATTATTTACTCTAAGAATCGAAAAAAGCAAAGTGGATCAGTCAGTGGCATGTTTGCCCTATAGAATGCAATACATGAAGCCAAATATGCCATGCAAGCATAGAATCAGAATGGGAAGAAGAAGGTACATAAAGGCAACTAAAAGGAAACCCATTGGTTCTCTTAATACAGTACCCCCATTCACAGTTCTGCTTTCCAGTTTCAGTTACCCATGGACATCCGAGGTCCAAACATATTAAACGGAAAATTCCTGAAATAAACATAAGTTTGAAATTGCATGCCATTCTGAGTAGCATAATGAAATCTCTCGCCATTTTGCTCTGTTCCACCCAGGACGTGAATCATCCCTTTGCCCAGCATCTTCATACTGTAGACGCCACTCGCCCCTTAGTTACTTAGGAGCTGTCTCATTGATCAGATCAACTGTCACTGTATTGCAGTGCTTATGTTCAAGTTACCCTTATTTTACTTACGACTGGCCCCACAGCACAAGAGTTGTGATGCTGGCAATACGGATATGCCAAAGGGAAGCCATAAAGTGACCCCTTATGAGAAAAGGTTGAAGTTCTCCAACTAGGAAAAGAAAAAAGACTGCTGAGGTGACTAACATCTACTACTGTGCCTAATTAATAAATTAAACTTTATTATAGGTATGTATAGATAGGAAACATCATACTGTCTGTCTATTGTCTGTCTATCTATCTAGGGTTTGGATCTATCTAATCTATCTATCTAATCTATCCATCTATCTATCTATCTATCTATCTATCTATCTATCTATCTATCTATCTATCTATCTATCTATCTATCTGGGGTTTGGAACCATTTGCAGTTTCCAGCATCCACAAGGGGTCTTGGAACATATTCCCCACAGAAAAGCGAAGATGACCAACCAACCAATCTCAGATTCTCCAAGGTTGGACACAAGGATTCTCTAAGAGTATAAAGGCAGCCAGACCTGGAAGCCCAGACCATTGGCTTCCAAGACTTACCTTTCTCTCAAAGACTTCTTAGTTTCATCCTTGTGTAAGGAAAGAATGAACATATTCTAGAAGTTCCCATCTTTTAACAAACGAGTCTCAAGTGTGATTAATCATCCACTCAGTCCTGAAGGCATCTTCTCTCTTCTTTCTCATCTCCCCTTCTCTCTCATCTCCCCTTCCCTCTCATCTCCCCTTCCCACTCTTTCCTCAACTGAAGAAACAACTTTCTTGATTCTTAACTGAAAGTCTGTAATTAGAGGTCCTTTGTAACTCTAAAGGACATTGGCCACCATGTTCTTAGAGGCAGAGATGGGCTCTCCTGTGATATAATGCTTTAATCCCAAATAACTTTAAAGATGAAATTCAAAATCCTCAGCTTAGAATACTGAACCCACTCAGCCAGCTAGAGAGAAATACCTACTTGGCTTTCTCTACAGTGAACGATTTTGGTGCTACATACTCACTTCTGTTGTTTGGGGCTTCATAAAAGTTCCACCCTAATCACAGTAACTCAACATGTTACCGAAGAGAAAAATAAGGAAGCAAAAGCAGATGACTGGGTTTAAGAAAAAGTATTAAAATAAACTGCCATTGTCAGTGATTCTGTTTTGTGGGGATGAATGCAAATATTTTAAAATCTGAGGAAAACATCAGAGATGTACTATACTTCAGCTGGAAATCAGTATTTTTTTTTTTTTTAAAATGGAATTTTGTCCAGAGCTAGAAGAACCAAGTCTTCCTTTCTTCATTCATTGTTTAGGTTATGGTAAATGTTTTTTACAATTACACTTCTTTTCTAGAGGCTCAAATACAATAAATTGTTACTATGAAGTAATAAAATAGTACACACACATACACATATTCATGTACATATTTTTAAAAACATGCTTTGACAGTGATCATTTCCTTTTTTCCCAAGGAAAGTTCAAGAAACAGATCAACAGTCTCCAAAATATTAACTAGTTTTTATTTGCCTTTATCATGATGCCTTCCCTTTTCACTTGTTGTGGGTCTGCTCTAATATTTCTGGTGTCACAGATGGCATTCCTGGGAAAGTCTTAAGGAAAAACCCTTAAGAGTGTAAAGACAAATGACAGGCTGTCAGTGGATCTGTACCTTTACAAGGACTAACAAAGATTCCCTGCACTTCTGGCAACACCGTACCTGTCCTAACACTTCCAGTGCGACCCACCACCTCCACTCTTCATTTATCAGGAGAGAAGGGATTTTTAAATGTTTCCTAGCTGGATTCTCTACATACTGCCACGGAAATGTCCAAAATTTCCTAAGGCAAAAGATGGTCATATTTTTTGTGAAAGGAAAGCTGTATATATAAGTACACATCAGCATCTCTTACCCCTCTCTCCCACACATGTACACTTTCTATAATGATAGTATATGCATAGAAAAATGACTGAAGGACTTTTAAACAATGTGGTACATTGAGCTGACTCAGAAATGACACACAGAAATGAAGAACGCTGGCCGGGCACGGTGGCTCACGCCTGTAATCCCAGCACTCTGGGAGTCCGAAGTGGGAGGATCACCTAAGGTCAGGAGTTCGAGACCAGCCTGGCCAACATGGTGAAACCGTCTCTACTAAAAACACAAAAATCAGCCAGGTGTGGCAGCACATGCCTGTAATCCCAGCTACTCCAGAGGCTGAGACAGGAGAATCACTTGAACCCAGGAGGCAGAGGTTGCAGTGAGCCAAAATCATGCCACTGCAGTCCAGCCTGGGTAACAAAGCAAGACTCCGTCTCAAAAAAAAGAAATGAAGAACGCTACAATTCTAGAAAACAGTAACTGAAGATTTTTCCAAGGCATTCGGAAATCGTTACACCATTTGGTAGGGGGAAAGAGATAATGAAGACGTTAAACTTTGTTGAGTATGTGCGTTAAAAATTCAGAAGTAACTGTTAAACGATTAATGACAGAATGCATAATTTCCAAACTCACTGGAGAGGGAAGTGGGAAGATAAAGAAAAATGAATTAACCTAATAAAAGGCAAGAAAGGAAAAGAGACCAAAAAAAGAAATAGAAAACACAAAATAAGATGGTAGAATTCCAAATGTCAGTAATCACAATAAAAGTTAAATTAATTTCACATATAGAAAGACAATAATAGCAACTAACATTTATTGGGTATTTACTATGTATTAAGCACTGTTCTTTATATATTCACTCCATTAATCCTCATATCAAATGCATAATATAGATACCATTATTATCTGCATTTTATGTATGATAAACTGAGGCTGATAAAAATACCCAGCTGGTAAGTGGCAGAGCAAGGACTTTAATTATTGAAGTCTAGTTTTCAACGCTGTACTCTAATAGGCTGGGAGCTTATTAGAAGTTCCTTCTGGTACACAAGCACATTATAATCATAGTTTCCATTTTGCTATAGTGTTCTTCTTCTTTTCCCTTTCTCCCTCCCGCCTCTAATCCATCCTCCCAGTCTCTGCAATCTTTCTCCATTCTCATACAAATATTTAAACATACTTGCATATGGGAGGGAGTGTTTTGGTCAGGGTTTGCTTTTACAAAAATGGAAACATATTATACTATAATATATGCACTTCTCTGCAATTTGCTTTTCTCTCAAGAATAAACATTAGACGTCTTTCCTGAAGAAGAGACATAAAGCTAACTTACCCTTTTGAAAAAAACTACTTCGTGGTACTGCATAGTTTGTATGAGCACAATTTATTCAACCGCCTTTCAGACAGACCAGTTACAGAGCTGGTCCTAGGATCGCTGCAACAGTCCGAGGGCATAGCTTCCCTAACTTCATTTTCACCAATTTCAAATCAACTTTAGTTTACATTTCCTGGCAGAATGCTTCACATACATTTATTTTTCATCATTACAACACTCCAGTGATTCAGGTATTATCGTCCCCATTTTGCATGAGAAAACAGGGTCTGTGAGTTATTAAACAAGTTGCCTAGGGTCATATAGCCACAAAGTAGCTGAATTCAAAACTCCTGTTCTAAATCTTTACTCTGCTTTATAAGCCCATTTATCACCCCTAAATGGGCTGTCTCTGGAAACACCTCGGCTAAGCCAATAAGCCTGGATTTATCTTTGCTCCATGGACCATCTCCATGGCCCCAGACCTCCCTAGGCACCTGGCTCAGAGATTGAAGACGGTCCCACCCTCCCATGGGCAGTTCGGAATAAAAACTTCCTGAAAACTCTACCTTTCAGCAGAGGCTAGTCGAAAGGGGCCCTTTTATCTCAGAGGGGTCGGCGACGCTCACACGATTTATGAGAATCTGAACTTACAGAAACCAATCCACCAGGACACCCTGAAAAGGGAAGCAGAGGAGACATGGCGGGAGTACAATCACCGTTACTGCAACATAACCAGGAAGCATCTGGACGCGACGTGACTCATCCATCTCTAGCAGCTCCCACACCAGCAGGGCAAAGGGGCACTTACCTGCCAACAAACCATTCGACTCTTTCAGTCTTCAGACCCCTCCAACTCCTCACAGTTCACTACCACGTGTTGCAAAATTCTCTGCCCCAAAATCACTACCTCCAGTGCAGAGCCAATCAGGGAGTACTGCGTCATCACTGGGAGCCAGAAAAAAGCAAAGCCGACATTCAAGCGAACCTTGATGACGGCAAGAGCGAGGGACCTCTGCCGTTGCTATGGTAACTGAGCCAACGCGAGCGGCCTGCGCAGAGCCTCGTGGGAGTGGTGGTTCGACGGTGTCCTATGCCTGCTTTCCTTGCGGGGGGAGGAACTACAATTCCCAGCGTGACCCGAAAGCAGCCCGGGCAGAAGGGCGGTTGTTGCAGCTTTGGCCGAGATTCGGGCTCGAACTTGGAAAATGCTCCTGGCGCCTCAGGGAAGGTCCTTCTCAAAGAAAAGGATGGGGCTGAATCGCTGGAAACGGTTCACAAGGAAGCCGAGTCCCAAGGTGATCCCAATCGAGAGATTTGGAGGGCGGGGACTTTCCCAAGGCGCGGCGCAGTCAGGAAGCCAGTCGTGGCCCCTCTGTGCTTCCTGCCTCTTCATCCTTAGCTGACACGCCCCTGCCTTGACCGCCCCAAAGCCAGCATTACCCTGAGTGAAATGCTCTAGGAGTTCTGGGGTCTGGGCACATTACGGCTTTGGTGGGCAGCATCGTGGAAGAACTGTTTGTAACGCTTTTCTAAAACCGGAGGTGTCTGCTAATGCCCATCGGGGTGAAAGGAGTTTGCAAACTCCGTTACCCCTACCTTAAATTTTAGGAAACTTCTCGCACATTTCTTTCTTTTTCTCTTTTTTTTTTTTTTTTGCAAATCTTGGGGTAATTGATCTTTATTAACGGGAGAGAGCTTCACATTAAATACCCTGCCTATATTCCTGCCCCTTCACTTTTACGTAAAGTATCTAAATAAACTCAGGAGTGCAAATGGATATTGAATACATTAATACTTGATTCACATAGGAATTTCTAAATTCAACCAACTTTCAAAAAATAGATTCTCTCCGTATCTATCACCCATTTGGATGCATTAGCACCTGAAGATAAGAAAAAAATGATAACCCCATTTTAAACTTGAAACATATGTGACATGTGCAAAGTCACAGTTGCACCGTGTGCTTTCCACAGACTACCTTTTTAACAGTCCCCAAAAAGATGCTTAAAATCTAAATGAGAGTACTAAAATGGAGAAGCTTCTCAGCTTTCAGCTACAGAGCAGTTTCACCAGCTGTTTTCACCGTTAAGTTATACTTTCCTAAATGATATTCTGTAGATGTACGTGGCCTTTGTGAGGGCCCCAGGCGATTGTTCTTGCGATTTATTCTAAATTTACCAGCTAAATGCATTGGACATATTCCACATGACAAATATGTTGCCCTAGATACTAGAGGGCACAGACTGGAGCATCAGGGAGACTTGGAAACTGAGGCTGCTGCTATTTCAATACATCAGTTGCATAATGTATTGGATCCAAAATAGGTTATGGATATGGACTTGATGATGAAAGGTAAAAATTTAGAATAATTTCTTAGGACTCCAAAAGGAAGGATTTTTGCTGCTAGTGCTCATTATTACTGCCTAGAGAAAAAAAGGTAAAAACATAGGGCTTCTTCAAGTTCAGTTGTGTTTTAATTAGATCAGCTCTTTCTTTGTTGCAGTGACAAAATTATTAAGCAGTACAGCTGCGTTAATTAGTTATCAGTAAGATGCTTTGAAGGTAAAGTGTTAGGTAAGTGAAAGAGTATTTTTCCCACCTCCATGTGTCAGTATGCTAGTTTAGATATCCCCTTATTTTATTATTATTATTATTTTAAAGAGCATATTTGAGTAAGAAGCAATTCATGAACTGGGAACGCCAAACCAAAAGAGATTTAGTGCTCCAATGACAAATCATCAGGATATCCCCTTATTTTAAAAACACACCTGAATTTTTAGTGAAGAAGATAACTCTATTTGTTAAGTGACTATTAGAGGGAATTCTGCAAGCTTCTGGGAGTTTCAGAGGTTGAAGAAAGGAAATGTCCTGATAGTTTTACTTCTAATTTCAGATTAATACCTGACTGATCTGGGTGTAAATTTATATTTTCTGCTTTGTAAAACAGTAAAGGTCAGATTGATTAACCCTCGCCCCATTCCCCAGTTTTTGTTGTTGTTGTTGTTTGTTTGTTTGTTTTTGAGACAGAGTCTCGCTCTGTCGCCCAGGCTGGAGCGCAGTGGTGCAATCTCGGCTCACTGCAAGCTCCGCCTCCCGGATTCACGCCATTCTCCTGCCTCAGCCTCCTGAGTAGCTGGGACTACAGGCACCCGCCACCACGCCTGGTTAATTTTTTGTATTTTTTTTTTTTTTTTAGTAGAGACGGGGTTTCACCGTGTTAGCCAGGATGGTCTTGATCTCTTGACCTTGTGATCTGCCCGCCTTGGCCTCCCAAAGTGCTGGGATTACAGGCATGAGCCACTGCTCCCGGCCAAAACACACCTGCATTTTTGGCAAAGAAGATAACTCTATTTGTTAAGTGACTATTAGAGGGAATTCTCCAAGCTTCTAGGAGTTACAGAGAGTGAAGAAAGGAAATGCCCTGATGGTTTCAATTCTAATTTTAGATTAATACCTGACTGATCTGGGTGGAAATTTATATTTTCTGCTTTGTAAAACTGTAGAAGTCAGATTGATTAACCTTCAGAGTTTTTATTGGGCCAAACAAGATCCCTGATCTAGGTAAGATGAGAAAGCCTCTTGCTACAGGCTACTTATGAAAGGAGTAAGGAGAGGAACACACCCTTCTTTAAGCTAAAGATTACTTGGATAATCTGGCTAATTAATCAGTGCTTTTTTTTTTTAATGAGTAGCTTTATATTTAGCATTTCTATATCTTGACTCTTAACCCTAAGGAGGTTTAAAAAAATAGCAGTGCCAGGATCCTATCCCAGACCAATTAAATCACAATATCAAGGTGGGCCTAGACAAGAAATAAAAACAATCAGTGTCCCGGGAAGGCTTCATGTTTTCTCCTCATACTGCTATTCTGTGTCTTTTATTGCTAATCATGCTGAACTTTCTAATGAAATGCTTTGGGGAAATAATAAAGGACACTGTTCCATATGCTTTAGTCAGAAGGATAGATTTAAATGGCAAAGTTGATAAAGATATTGCTGTGTATTGATATCCTATATATGTTATCTACAGCCTGCTTTTGGTCCTGACAATGTGGAACACTGGATAAAGGTAAGGATATTTCAAATTTAGAATAAAAAGAGAATTAAGAGTCAAGCATAATCAGATGGAAAAGAAATATGAATAGATCTCCACTTTGCACATACTCTGCTATTTTTATTCCCATGTGACTATGTAAGTTGCCTTAATTTTATACTTTTTAGTATTTTTTTTTTTTTGTAATTCTGTTGCCTCTCATGATACCATTTAAGTAGGAATGACAAGAAAACAGGTGTGTAGACATCGTTTCAAATGCCATGAGTATCACATGAAGAGGATTAAAGGAGTTGTGAAAAGAAGCCTTGGGAGAGGATATGGTGGCCTTCCTCAGATGTTGGAAAGACTGCACTGTAGTTACAATGACATAGGGACTAATGGGTGAAAAATACATGTGCATCACAAATAGGAATTTTCTAATGACTAGTCCGTCCAAAAGTGGACTGGGTGTTCTTATAGAGATGTGTTTTCTACCACCGAAGCTATTTTAATGGACTCTAACTGGTCACTTAATGTTAGGCTAATGAACAATATGTTTGAGGATTCAGTGAAGGGGAGATTGTGTTAGATAACCTCTGACATCTCTTCCAGGCCTGAGATACGTATTTTTGGGTCTGAGTACCATTTAATTTGAAAGTGCCATTAAATCATTTCAGGTGTGTGCTTCTGCGTGTCAGCTTAGCAACTTGCCATATTCAATTCATCGTGTACCACATGTTTCAAAATCATGCAGCATTTTCCCGGGAAAAGACCATTCTGACAGTATTTTGAAGAGTGATTACTCATCTAAATTGACATGCATCATGAGCACCAGATCCCAGATAGATGTAATAGATCCTAGGCCAGATGTAATAATTTTTAAGCATTTATTTATTCAGCTGGTATTTGAGTGCCTACTAAGTACTAGCCCACTGTGTTGGGTGTTGGAGCTAAAACAGAGCAGGTACAGTCCCTGCCCTCCCAGGGTTTACAGTCCAGTGGAGAATAAACAACTTACCTAAAGCTCATGAGAGAATTAAAGATGTAATGGAAGTATGTGGTGAGAGGCACTAATTTAAATGGGGTCAGGGGAAGCTTCCTGGCTACTGCAGAAAGCCTAACTTAGATGACGACTAAAGTGGATCTACCATCATGAATGCTAGTCTCTAGGAAGGCCACTCCTCTATCTAGTAAGACTAGCTTGCATGTGAGTGTTGAGAGTCCCAGTGCCAAGTCCCTGCCCGGCTTAGTCACACAGTTAGTTACCATCTCTTCAGAGGCAAAGATTTAACTAAAACAGGAAGATAAAATTTTGCTCTGATTTGTCTGTGACATTGTCCATTTTCATATAGTTTTCAGCCAGCTTGACTCAATTTTTATCATCTTTTATCATTCCTCTAACATTTCTGCATTGGCTCTGTGTCCATTATGTCATCAAATCTCCTGTCTTGAAAAAAATCAATAAGTCTTTATTTGATGCTGTAATCTATTCTGATTCCTGAACGATTTCTTTTTCTTATCTAATGTTTTGGATACGTAACCTGGACTCCTTGCCTTTGTATTTTTCTTGTCCTCTTGTGTCCACAGTTATTCTCCTGCGTCCTGATTTCTTACCATTGCACAGAAACTGTTGTCATAAATGACTTCCTGACCAAATCCAGTAGTCTTTTGATAGTCCTCAAACTTTTTCAGGTTACATTGACATAGTTACCACTGCTTTATTCTAGAAATCCTCTCCTCCATGGTCTTTTTGTAACTGTTTTTTTCCTGCTGCTTCTAATACTTCCTTGTTCACTTCTCTGTCTTCTTTTCTTATTTCATTGCTAACTCTGGGTGTACCCTAAACAGTTATAACCTCTGGACCTAAGACTTCAAAGTCCACTTGAGTGGACCACCCTTTCAAACTCAGCTGAGACCTCTTTATGTGAAAGAAGGGGAGAATATATGGAAAGGGTATGGAGTATAGTAAAAATTGAGAAAGGCCTCTCTTCAGAACAGAAAAGGAAGATTTCTCAGTGGCACTGGGGACATGGCTGAAGCAGTTAACCATAATTAATTTTTAAATATATATTTTAAATAGAGATGGGGTTTCACTATGTTGCCCAGGCTAGTCTCAAACTCCTGGGCTCAAGCAATCCGCTGGGCTCAGCCTCCCAAAGTGCTGGGATTACAGGCGTGAGCCACCATGCCTGGCCCGTAATATTTTATGGTACTAAAAATTGGTAGATCAGATTGATCCAGACTTGGAGGTTTTCTCTGGAACAGCCAAGGAACGAGGGGTTTGAGGATGCAGTAAGATAGTAGCTGCATATCCACACTGAGTAGGAAAGGAAGGAACCCTTTCAAGGACTCAAGTTAGAAGAGGGAGGTGTACAGTGACTAGAAGACTTGGTTAGGTCCAACATCAGTGTCACAGGAGTAGGGAGAATGAAACAGGGAGATGGATCAGAGGTTGATGTTGGAGAAGGGGTTATCAGTTTGATTTGAGCAATGGAAAATGTTGTGAACCATGCTTTGTGACATGGTTCAGGGTCACCATGTCAGTAGGTTGCTGAAGTGGAATTGAGGGGAAAGCTGTTGGAATACAGATGAACAACCAAACCTCAAGGCTGAGATGTTGGTGATTCATCTTCAGAGACATTGAAATCACCTAGAATCAGGTAGATGGTTGGGTAAAACTGTGAGTCCTGCAGCAACTCACCCAAAATGCAACAGTCCACCATGATTTACAATTTATCCTCATCTTGATGAGATGGACTGACTCATCTTACTCCAGGGCATTCTGTAACTTGATTGAGCCTTCTAAACATTTTAATCAAATCATTTCCCTACTCTCCAATCATCAGTTATTCTATGTGCCATCAGACGAAACTCTATAAATTCCAGATGAGTATTGACAACCCTCTAGCAGTCAACCTATAATATCAATTTATCTGTAGCAGTCCCTATACTGATCCTCCATGACTCCCGTCAAGCCAGTCTCCTTCCCCTCCATCAGACAGGTGTTCCTTTTGCTTTGACTCATGTTGATCCCTCAGCCTGGAATACTCCTCCTCTCTGAGAGGCCAATCCAGATCCTTCCCTTGCAGCTCAACTTGAGATGCCTCTCTAAGTGGACAAATCCCCCTTACCTACCTCCACCTCCTAATCCCATCTTGTACTACTCTTTCACCTAGAATTATTTTGACATTTATATACACAGATACAGCCTCAAGCATTTGCTTTTGTACAAAGTGATTAAAAAAGAATGGGTAGCTTCAAAAATTTATTACTCACAGAACTATTTATTATATATGAGCATGCAGTATGTCAAGAAGCTCATGTTTGTATCCACTGGTTTTGAGGAAATGAAGGATGACATTGTAACTGCTGTCTCTGCCATCCATGTTGATAGGCTACCAAGGATCTGTAGTGGACCATGGGATTGATGTCTGCTGTGGGACACAAGGAACACATATTGAGCATTTATAAGATCGTGGGAATAACTGAGATAGTTCCTTTACAAGTAATATGTTTATATATAACATAGTTACTATGATACACTTTTGAAGGTGTTCAGTTTTTCTTAAATCACCCTGCATTGCTTCAGAACTGTCCTTGAGTTGTTTATTGCACACATGATATAGGAAACCAAAAACAAACAAAAAAAGTGAGCTTTTTAAGAACAGAAACTTTTACTTTTGTTTCCACTTAATGCCCACTCCAGTGCTGGGAACAGAGCTAGCCTTCAATCAGGACTTGCTGAAAGAATAAGTTTTTAAATTGCCAAAAGTTTTACTTAAATATAGGGTAGCTCTCTCCTATGTCTTACATATTTATTTTGAAAAAAAATATTAAGGATGTAATGTTTTAACACAAACAAATATAGAGATTATGTATAGTCCTTAGTATCATCCAGTAGTTCTTTCTCCTCAAATCTTCATTTTAAGTGATATCCCAAACACTTGCCTTGTTAAAGCCAAGCAAACATTTGTCTTTATTTCCTTGTCAGTACCAGGCTCTATCCTTCTTTATCCTTCAGTCTTTCTCGTCTTCTCTCCCAACCTCTCTACCCTCCTCTGTTAACAACCTGTACAAATTCCAACTCAGGTAGGATGACACATAATACATAATTATTTCTTTCACTCGAGGCCTGAGGAACTAAGTCAAGTCTACGAATCTGTTTTTGTTGTTAATTTTTTGTTTGTGGGTTTTTAAAACACTAAAGTTGATCAATTTATTTGTACATTATTTACATATGTGCATATATGAACACATACAGTATATGCAAAATTCATCTTCCTGTCTCAGAATTTAAGAGCCTAAAGGAAAGACCATGTACCAACCATGAATCTAATACATGACGTATGCTACCAACATAAACTTGCATGCATCAGAGGCTATCAGAAATAATATGGGAAAATAGGTCTCTACCAAGTGACTTCATAAGGAGTGAATGATATTTTCTTGACTCTAATGAGATCATGTTTTCTTCTGGCTCATGTCTTTGCCTGTATGTTCTGTTTTCTACATCTTTTTCAAATTACCCTTCACTTTTCAGCTTTATTCCTCTGCTTCTGTCTGACTTAAAGCTAATGTACGAAACGCACAAGAATTTGGATGGAAAAGCCCATGGCAAGTTTTGGCAGAGGTTCCACCAGTCTTTCCATAAAGGGCAGGAGGAAAAATCATTTTTAGAATAGGTCAGGTGACTATATAAATATCGGAAAGTACAGCTTTTCTGAATAAAGTTTTCATGTATTCATTCCTTTAACAAATATTTATTGGGCACCTGTTGAGTGCCAAGCACTGTTCTTGGTGCCAGGTTCTCCTTGAGAAGAAGATAAGAATTCCTGCCAACATTCTACCTGAGGGAGACAATAAGTGATTAAATATACGATAAGATGGTAAGTACTATAGAGACAATCAGAGCAGAGGACGGGGAGAAGGAGAGCTGGAGGAGAGTGTTTACAGTTTCATATAGGGTAGTCAAAGAAGGCCTTACTGGGAAGGTGACATTTGAGCAAAGGCTTCAGGAGGTGAGGGAAGGATGCCTATGGGTATCTGTAGGAGAGCAGTTCAGGCAGAGGATAAGCAAGTACAAAGGCCCTAAGCTGGGAACACACTGAGCATATTTGAGGAGGAACAAGCAAGGAGGTCCGTGAGGCTGAAGTAGAATGAGCAAAGGGAAGATTAGCGAGAGTCTTGGAAAGCTCACAAAGGGCTGCGTGGCAGGACCTGGAAGCGCGTTATAAGGACTTTGACATTAATTCTGATTGAGATCAGGAGCCACTGAAGGCTTTTGAGTGGAGTTGTGACATACATTATGTGGCTTTCATTTTAAAGGAGTCATTCACTGCTGTGGTGAGAGGCTATTCCAGAAAACCTGTCAGGAAATTGTTGTGCCTTGGACCAACATGGTGGCAATGGAGGTGATGGAAAGGGGTCAGATTCTGTATATATTTTAAAGATAGAGTCAACAGATGTCCTGATCAATTATATGTGGGGTGAGAAAGAGAGAGATAGATTGGATTAAGGACGCCAAAGTTTTCATCCTGAGGAATGTAGTTGTCACTATCTGAGTTGGAAGAAACACAGCAATCATGGGAGAAAGCAGGTTTCTGGGAGGAGGAAGTTAGGGGTTAAGTTATAAAATAAGTTTAACACTTTTTTTTTCTTTTGAGACAGAGTCTCGCTCTGTCACTCGAGCTGGAGTACAGTGGCACAATCTTGGCTCACTGCAACCTCTGCCTCCCGGGTTCAAGTGATTCTCATGCCTCAGCTGCCCAAGTAGCTGAGATTACAGGCTCATGCCACCACACCTGGCTAATTTTTGTATTTTTAGTAGATACAGGGTTTCACCGTGTTGGCCAGGCTGGTCTTGAACTCCCGACCTCAAGTGATCCACCCGCCTCGGCCTCCCAAAGTGCTGGGATTACAGCATGAGCCACCGTGCCCAGCTTTAAAATTTATTTAATTAAATTTATTTATTTTGAGACACAGTCTCACTTTGTCACCCAGGCAGGAGTGCAGTGGCATGAACACAGCTCACTGTGGTCCCAACCCTCTGGGCTCAAGCGATTCCTCCCGCCTCAGCCTCTGAAGTAGCTAGGATTATAGGTGTGCACAACCACACCCGGCTAATTTTTTATTTTTTAACTAGAGTTGGAGTCTCACTAAGTGCCCCAGGCTGGTCTCAAACTCCTGAGCTTAGGCAGTCCTCCCATTTTGGCCTTCCAAAGTGCTATGATTACAGGCATGAGCCACTGCACCCAGCCTAATATAAGCGTTTTTATTCTGTGCAGGTAAATAAAAACACTAAGGCAGTTTGTCCACTTCTGCTGTTTCTTCCCCCAATCCTGCAAATTTGGTCATGTTTTTACTAGACTCTTGCTGTTGAGTTAAAACATTCTAGATGGCTACAGTTCAGTGATTCTGTTTATCCCAATTTTATTGAACCTAATATATGATTGCCTAATATGAGATGGGAGGTTTCCTTCAGGAGTACTAATTTGCTGAAGTGTGGTTACTCCACCTCTGGTTCATATTCATATGCAAGTCCTAAGGGCATGAAAACTAATAAAATATAATATTTTTTATTTAAAGTAAAATATCCATGTCTCAGGATCCTATCACTAATGCCCTAAACAAAAGTTATCTAAATCTTAATAACTTTTATTCAAATATCAAAATTGTGAACATCTGTTAGAACTTGGTAAAATACTGCAATTAATTTAATATTATATATGAAACCCCCCAGAATATTTGGGGATAGATGTTTAAACCTCAAGAGTTTCTCCAAAAATGGAAAAATGAACGAATCTTAGTAGGTGGTAGAAAATCAGTTTCTTGAGTAGGAGAGAAATTCTCTAACTGAACAAATTTGTTTTCATCTTTATGGATTTTTTTTCTGTTATATTGAAGAGAGTGGAGAAGGCCTCAGAGTTTGCAGTGTCAAATGCATTTTTTACTAGAAATTCAGATTTACCTAGAAGTCCCTGGGGCCAAATCACAGATTTGAAAACATCTGAGCAAATAGAGGATCATGATGAAATCTATGCAGAAGGTAAGAGAATGCATTTTCTGCTGCGATGTTAACAGTTCTTAAAGCATAACCCATGATGCATTTCAAAGTAGAGAATGGAAGTTTTCTTACTCTTGTTCTTAATTTCCCTTTCTTTCTACTCCCCTGAAACTATTTTACTCTGGAATTAACTCCAATATTACAAGTAAGGATATACTTAAGCCTCATTTTGTTTCCCAAATTAGAACCACATCCAGAGGTAGTTTGATACAACAGCTAATTGGTGAATGCTGTAAGATATTAGTCCTGTGACAAAGATGGTAGCATGTTAATTTGATCAGATATTATACAGATAATTTGACTATAGTCTATAAATCAGTTTTATTCCTGATAAAGAGACCCTAAAAACAGTCTAACCTTCCTATGTCCCAGAAGCATTTACTCTTCTGGAATTTGGTATTTTCGTTACTGATGCCCTGGGGAACTCTACCATTTAGGTATAGAAGGAATCAGGAAGGACCAACAAAGGAGACTGAGAAAGGGAGGCCACTGTGGTAGATGGAAAGTCAAGAGTGTGATGTCCTACAAGCCAACTTCCATTTGGATGACTCATGTCTCCAGTTATTCCATTTATTTCTTCATTTATTCAACACACATATACTCTGTGCTAGGTACAGTTGTAGGCACTGGAAGTACTGGTTATGAACAAGAGAGACAAAGCCCTTGCTTTCATGAAATATACATTTCCTGCGGGAATAAAGAAAATTTTACAGTGATCCAGTAGTAATAAGTCCTTCAAGTTCAGACCTGAGTCAGCAAGGAGCAAGGAGTCAGCTGAACAATGTGATGGGGGAAGCATCCAGGCAGATGGAAAGGGAGCATGAAGTACAGACAGGCATGGTGTGCTGCAGGAAGACCCATGTGGCTGGAGCTTCCCCACAGAGAGAAGCTGGCGGGAGTGAGGAGAAGGATGTCACATAGGGCTTTCCAAGCCTGGGGAAAGAATTTAGATTTTACTCTGAGTATGGATAGAATTGAAGGGTTTTAAGCAGAGGAGTAATATGACAGTTTATAAAATATATGAAGGATTTAGCAGGGCGTGGTGGTGGGTGCCTGTAATCCCAGCTACTTGGGAGGCTGAAGCAGGAGAATCACTTGAATTCGGAAGGCAGAGGTTGCAGTGAGCCAAGATCTTGCCACTGCACTCCAGCCTGGGTGACAGAGTGAGACTCCATCTCAATAAATAAACAAATAATAAATTAAATATAGGAAGAATGGATTATAGGGGAGAAAAAGAGAGAAAAGGGCAACCAGTGGGAGGCTGTTGGCAGTGGTCTGGGTGAGCAGTAACGGTGAGTGGTTTAGAGTGGTTGATAGTACTGGAGCTAGAGAAAGGAGATTGATTCTGAAATTGGCTTGGCTGATCTTGCCCACCCCACCTCCCACCCTGCCAGTAGAGATACCCAATATACTTTAGCCTGTTAAGGGTTTTGAGAAGTCCTGCAGTTAAAAAGAAATGTTTACTTGCCTCATTTCCCATGCTGCCTAGACCATGAACCTCTTTTTATCCTGAAATCTGTATATTATCCTGAGAAACTAGTGATTCACATTAGGAACATGGTTTGGTATATGGATAGAACACCAATGGATAGAACATGGTTTTCAAAGGTTTATATCATTTTTTTCTCCTCTCATAAACTATACTAATATTCTACAAAAGTAGTGTTCTGAGGAACATACTTTGAAAATCTGTGCTTTAAGGTAGTTTGTATACTTCTCATGTGGTCTAACACAAGGTATTTCTACAGTTTAACCCCTCCAAGGGAAGTTTTATTTGTTTTTGGGGGGCACTTCACAGTAAATCCCCATTTACCAATACATGTTATTTAGTAGGTGTGAATTATTTTGCATATAAATTACTATACACATAAATGTTTGAATTATTATATGCAAGGGCTACTCAGTAAATATCTTCTCCCTTTCTCTACCTTCCCCTGAAAGCCAATGGCATTTGTTGCTAGTATGCTTTTAACACTTCGTTTATATTACTCTGATTTATTTTTTCCTATTTTATCTGTATTAAATGCCTCTTGGCATCATTTAATGTAAACACCCCATTCCCTAAGAACTAACTATGCAATAATGATCATTATAATGATGAAGGTAATGAGAAAATAGACAAAAGAGCTGTTTGATAGTAATAACAATGATGAAAGCTATGCTAAAGCAGGCATTTTCCCCATACCTAAATAATTTCAGGAAATTTTCTTAATAGCATTAAGAAAGAAATCCAAATGGAGGTTAGCTTTCAGGATATCACACTCTTTGATTTTCCTCCTACCTCAATGGCCTAGTCAGCTTTCCTAGTTCCACCTTCTCTCTTCAACCCCTAAATCCTGGAGTTCCTCAGCACTCAGTCCTTGAACCTCTTCTGTGTCTACCTTTCTCCTTTGGTAATTTCATCCACTTCTATGATTTTAAATACAGTCTGCGTGCTGAAAACTTCCACATTTATTTCTTCAGCTTGGACCTCTCCCCTGAAATCCAGAGTATTGTAGCCAATACCATATTTGACATCCCTATTTGGATGTCTCCTAAACATCTCAAACCTAACATGTCTGGGACCAAACTCCTAATCTTCCTCCTCAAGCCTGCTGCTATCCTTGGCCTTCCCCATCTCAGTAAATGGCATCACCATCCTTGCAGTTGCTTAAGCCAAAAACCTCATAGATTTCTTTCTCTCATGTCCTATATCCAGTCCATTAGCAAGTCATGTCAACTCCACCTCAAAACATTCTTTTCTATAATCTGACCATTGTTAATACCTCCACTCCCAGATCCAGGCCGCCATCACCTCTCTTTTGGATTATTATACTTGTTTCCCAATTGGTGTTCCCTGCCTCCGTGCTTGTCCCCTATAGTTTATTTTAACTTCATGGTCAAAGTGATTCTCTTAAAATATATCACCTCTGTGCTCACATCTCTCCTGTGGCTTCCCATTGCACTCAGAGTAAAAGCCAAAGTAGCTAGAATTGTGTCAAGAGTCTAAGCAAGGGAATTTCAGCCTCAGGACTATTGACATTTTGGGCTAGAGAATTTTTGTGGGGGCTGTCCTGCGAATTGCAAATGTTTAGCAGCATCCCTGGCCTCTACCTACTAGACAGTAGTATTGCTTCCCCAGTTATGACAACACAAAATGGCTCTAGACATTGGCATTAAGTCCACTGGGGGGCAAGATTGCACCTGGTTGATAATCATTGCCCTAAACACTCCCCTAAACCTGATCTGCACATTACCCCTCCAACCTCATCTCCTGCTGTCTCCTCCTCAGTTCTCTCTGACCACGACTGGCCTCCTTGCTGTTTTTCCAACGCTGTAGATACTCCTGCACAGGACCTCTGCATTTGCTTTCCCTCTGCAGAGAATAATATTACCTTATAGATCCTCACTTCTCTATCTTTCTTCCCTTCTTTGCTCAAATATCTTTTTCTCAGTGAAGCTTTCTTTTACCTCCCAATTTAAAGCTACAACACCCATCTTCCATGTCTTCCTGTCCCTGCCTTTTCTCTTATTTACTTATTGTCTCTCTTCCCCAGTTGGAATGTAAGTTTCATGATGCTAGGGCTTATTTTTTCAGTTTTGTTCACTGTTGTATTCCAGTATCTAGAACAGTACTTGACACGATAGGTACTCAATTAATATTTATTGAATAAATGAAAACAGTGAATAAAGAAAATCTCTGAAGTAACTGAAATATTAACATGTTTTTGTTTTATTGTAGCTCAGGAGCTGGTCAATGACTGGTTAGACACCAAACTTAAGCAAGAATTAGCAAGTGAGGAAGAAGGTGATGCTAAAAACACTGTGTCAAGTGTCACTATTATGCCAGAAGCCAATGGCCATTTGAAATATGACAAGTTTGATGGTAAGAACTTACCTGATTGTTCTAAGTTTTAACATCTAATGAATGTGTCTAAGAAGTCTTTTAATTGTTTTGAATAACAAATGATACATATTTAACTTTTCTGTGTTTTTTTTAGTTTTTACTATTGGTTTTAATTTATCATGGTTAAATGTAAATTTCTTATGCTATATCTTCAGTAAATTCATGGTGTTTTAAAAATTAAAATATTCTATTACAGTTATCCCTAACTAACTGTGAGGAATTAGTTCCAGGACCCCCTGGCCCCCACAGATACCAAACTCCTCAGATGTTCTAGTCTTGTGCGTATCCTCTCGCATACTTTAAATCATCCCTAGACCACTTACAATACCTAATACAGTATAAATTCTATGGAAATAGTTGTTATACTGTATTTTAAAATGTTTATTATTTTTTATTGTTGTATTGTTATTTTTAATTTTTTTCAAATATTTTTGAACTGTAGTTGGTTGAATCCAGGAATGTGGCATCTGCAGATAGGGAGGGCCAACTGTATTTATAATTCTGCTTATGATTAGAATAGCAATTAATGCTGTTTCAGAGTGCCTCTTCCTCGTATATCATTGGACTGTTTGATGCAGACTACATTTAAGTACTCATATGTCATTTTTATATTTATAAAATGCTTCTTACTTATCTGTTAGTTATTACTTATAAGGGAGATTATTACTTTTCTAGTTTTTTTTTCCAGAGGAGAGAAAAACCACTACTGTGCACAGAGCCAGTGTCAGACAATTTATTACTTATAAGGGAGGTTATTACTTTTCTAGTTTTTTTTTTCCAGAGGAGAGAAAAACCACTGCTGCGCACAGAGCCAGCGTCAGACAAGTTAGATGGCTGACGTGTAAGGATTTATCTAATACACTCAAGGGTCTGAGTATTTTTTCCCTGAGCATAGGGATAGTCATGGTAACAGTGGGGCAGCTCCCCATACATGACTCATATACCCTTGGTGAATTCACCTGACATCATTTTCCTTGTTTAGGACTCTGCAAAATCCCTAGCTTGAGGATCACAAAACTATCAGCTTGTAAAATTAGAAGAATCCTTCAAGACTAGGTAGTCTGATCTACCCTCCTCGCCAACCCAGATAGAGATCTTCTATAGTGTCCCTAACTTGTAGTGATGTATCTTCTGCCTGAACACCTGCCGGGATTGGGAGCCTACACTTTGGGTAGAGCCCATTCAACTGCTGTGAGGCTCTAATCCTCATAGAAGTTTCCGTTAGTTAGGAGAATTAAGATTTTGTCTTCAGTAACGTTTTACCCTATGGTACAACTAAAATAACATGTTCTCTCTCAAGAACGTTTTATTTTTTGTAGGAGTTGTTACCATATTTGACCACTCACATAGTTCTATGTTTCCAGATTAAATAGCACCAGTACTCTCAACAAATTTTTTATACCACATGGTTTCTAGGTCTTATCATCCTCGTTGCTGCCTTCCGGACATTTTCTAGTTTATTAATGTCATTATTAAAGTGTGGTATTTCAGTACTTCATATTTGTTCTGAAGCAAATATATGGAATCTAATGAAACTATTACTTCTTTTGATATAGTACTAATAGATCTAATTATATCCCTTTACTTAGATTGGTTGATATCATCTAGTGTCATGCCAGGCCTCAATCATCATATGCTGGTAGAGTTTTTTTTTTAATTGAAATATTGAACAAATATTTATGTAACCATTAAAAAGGATATTTACCAAAAATGTTAATTAACATATTACCTCAATAGACACAGAAAAGGCACTTAACAAAATCTAACATACATTCCTGAAAAATGCTTCTCAGCAAACTAGTAATGCAAGAGAAATTCTTCAGCTTGATAAAGGCCATTTACATAAGACATGTAGAAAACAAATACCAAAATGATAAGTGTAAGCTTTATCAGGAATTACATTAAATATAAATGCATTTAATTAAACACTCCAGTCCAAATGCAGAGATTGGCAGAATGGATTAAAAATACATATGCTATCTACAAGAGACATATGTTCAATTTAAAGTACAAATATGTTGAAAGGAAAAGGATGGAAAAAGATATACCATGCAAATAGTAAGCAAAAGAGAGCTACAGTTACTATGTTAATATAAAAATAAGACTTTTTATTTTTATTTTTTTCTTTGATTTTTAATTTTCCCAAAAATAGACTTTTAAAGAAAAAATTGTTACTAGAAACAAAAAGTGCATTTTCTAACGATAAGAGTCAATCCATCAGAAAAACATAACAACTATAAATATATATACACCTGACAAAACATTCCCAAGGTAGATGAAGCAAAAATTGACAAAATTGAAGACAGAAATAGAATTCAACAATAATACAATCATGTGTTACTTAATGAAGAGGATAAGTCCTGCAAAATGCATCATTAGGTGATTTTGTCATTGTGTGAACATTATAGAGTGTACTTACACAAACCTGGATGATAGAGCCTACTACACACCTAAGCTATGTGAGATAGGCTATTGCTCCTAGGCCACAAACCTGTACTGTATGCTACTTAATACTACAGGCAGTGGAACACAATGGTAAGTATTTGGGTGTCTAAACATATCCAATCAAAAAAAGGTACAGTACATATGCAGTATATAAAAGGTAAAAAATGGGACATCTGTACAGGGTATACCATAAATGGAGTTTGCAGGGCAGGAAGCTGCTCTGGGTTAGTCAGTGAGTGAGTTGTGAGTAAATGTGAAGCCCTAGGATATTAAAATACGCTACTGTAGACTTAAAACACTGTATACTTAGGGTACACTGAATTTATAAAAACTTATTTTTCTTTCTTCAATAATAAATTGATCTTAACTTACTCCAACTTTTTTACTTTGTAAATTTTGAATTTTTTCTAACATTTTGACTCTTTTGTAACACTTAGGTCAAAACAAACCCTCAAAATTTTTTTATATTCTATATACTTTTTTCTATTTCTGAAATTTTAATTTTTTTTTCTTGTTAAAAAACTAAGACACAAACACACACATTAGCCTAGGCCTACACAGAACCAGGATCATCAATATCACTATCTTCTCCACATCTTGTCTCACTAGAAGGTCTTCAGGGGCAATAACAAGCATGTAGCTGTCATCTCCTGTGATAATATTACCCTCATCTGGATACGCCCAAAAGACCTGCCTGGGGCTATTTTACAGTTAACCTTTTTTGTTTTGTTTTGTTTTAAGACAGGATCTCCCTCTGTTGTGCAGTGGTGATCATAGCTCACTGCAGCCTTGAACTCCTGGGTTTAAGAAATCCTCCAGCCTCAGCCTCCCTAGTAGCTGAAACTACAGGTGTGTGCCACCACACCCAGCTAATTTTTTTTTCCTCTTTTAAAAGAAACGGGGTCTTGCTTTGCTTCTCAGGCTGGTCTCGAACTCCTGGGCTCAAGCAATCCTCCTATTTCGGCCTCTCAGAGTGGTGGGATTACAGGTGTGAGCCACTGTGCCCAGCCCAATTTTTTTTTCTAATAAGTAGGAATAGACTCTAAGATAATGATAAAAGTATAGTATATACATAAACCAGTAACATAGTTGTTATTATCATTATCAAGTATTATGTATTGTATATAATTGTATGTGCTATACTTTTTTTTGCATAGTATTCTTAAGATTTTTTGAGGGTGCTTTATTTTATTTTAACTTTTATTTTAAGTCCAGGGTACATGTGCAGGATGTACCGGTTTGTTACATAGGTAGACATGTGCCATGGTGGTTTGCTGCACAGATCAACCCATCACCTAGGTATTAAGCCCAGCATCCTATTCTCCTGATGCTCTTCCTCCCCCTGCCACCCATGACAGGCCTCAGTGTGTGTTGTTCTTCCCAACGTGTCCATGTGTTCTCATCATTCAGCTCCCACTTTTAAGTGAGAACATGCAGTGTTTGGTTTTCTGTTCCTGCATTAGTTTGCTGAGGATAATGGCTTCCAGCTCCATCCATGTCTCTGCAAAGGACATGATCTCATTCCTTTTTATGGCTGCATAGTATTCCTCAAAGATCTAGAAGCAGAAATACCATTTGGCCCAGCAATACCATTACTGGGTATATACCCAAAGGAATAGAAATCATTCTATTATAAAGATACATGCAGGTGTATGTTCATTGCAGCACACACTCTTCACAATAGCAAAGACATGGAATCAACCCAAGTGCCTATCAGTGATAAACTGGATAAAGAAAATGTGGTACATGTGCTATACTTTTATACGACTGTTAGTGTAGTTGTTTTGTTTATACCAGCATCACCACAAACACATGAGTAATGCACTGTGCTCTGACATTATGATGACTACAACATCACTAGGCAATAGTTTTTCAGCTCCGTTATAATCTTATGGGGCCACCTTCATATACACAGTCCATTGTTGATGGAAATGTTGTTATTTGACACATGACTGTAGTTAGAGACTTCATTACCCCACTATCTTTGGAACAACTACAAAACATAATCAAGGAAGATGTTCAGTAACATTAGTCATTAGAAAAGTGAAAATTAAAACTACAATGAGTTACCTCTACATATCTTAAAATGGCTTAAATTTGAAAGACTGACCATACTGAGTATTAGTAAGGATGTGGAGAAATTGGAATACTTCTACACTGCTGGTGGGAGTGTAAAGTTGTGTAACCACTTTGGACAACAGTTTGATAGTTTCTTGAAAAGGTAAGCATTTAGCTATAATATGATCTAGTCGTTCCACTCCTACACATTTTCCCAACAGAAAAGAAAGCCTATGTTTTGTGGGTTCTGCATTTCTGGACTCAACCAACCATGGATGAAAAATATTTGGGAAAAAATAATTCCATCTGTACTGTACATGTACAGCTTTTTTCTTGTCATTATTCCCCAAACAATACATATAACAAGTATTAACATAGCATTTACATTGTATTGGGTATCATAAGTAATCTAGAGATGACCTAGAGTATAAGGATGGATATGGTTTATATGCAAATGCAACACCATTTGATATCACGGATTTTTGAACATCTTTGGATTTGGGTATTCTCGGGAGGTCCCAGAACCAATCCCCCAGAGATATGGAGGGATGACTGTACACAGATGTTCATAACACCTTTATTTGCAATAGCCAAAACCTGGAAACAATTCAAATGTATATCAACAAATGAATGAATAAACAATTTGTGGTGTATTCATATGGTGGAATACTGCTCAGCAACAGAAAGTGATAAACTATTGATACACAACATGAATGAATCTCAAAATAATTGTGCTGAGTGAAAGAAGCTAGGTCAGAAAAAATACAGTGTATATAAGTGTATGATTTAATTTACATAAAATTCTGGAAAATGAAAACTAATATATAGTGGCAGCAGGTCTGTGCTTACTTGGAGCACAGTGGAGGGCAAGGGGAGGAGTGAAAGGAAGAGTTTACAAATCAGCATGAGGACCCTTTTGGGGCTGATGGATATGTTCATTATCTTGACTGTGGTGATGGTTTTACTAGCATATGCATATGTCGAAATTTATCGTAAACTTTAAATATTTGCAGTTTATTATATGGCAATTATACCACAATAAAGCTTTTTTCTTTCTTTCTTTTTTTTAAAGCAGTAGAGCTCTCAAGATTGTTTAGATTGAAGTTCTCAAGGTTGTTTAGATTGAAATCTTTTAGATTTGGCAGTGAAGGACTCTTTAGTGACTTGGGTGAGGGCAATTCTTGGTAAGTGGAGCTTTTTTATTCTTAGTTGAAGGTAATTGCTGAGGGCTATACTCAATCAGTTGCCATTATCAGTTACTATTTATTGAACACTCGCAGCTTTGTATTTTTATTGTACTAGGATTCTTTATGTAAATATGAATATAATACTAAAATTAATTTTTAAAAAAATTTCCCTTTTTTGTTGTTCTGTTTCCCCCAGATTTATGTGGCTATTTGGAGGAAGAAGAGGAAAGTACCACCGTTCAAAAATTTATAGACCATCTGCTCCATAAAAATGTGGTAGATTCTGCAATGATGGAAGATCTTGGAAGGAAGGAAAACCAAGACAAGAAGCAGCAGAAGGATCCTCGTCTTACCATGGAGATGAGACATAAGCAGGTGGGAGGGAAAAACAAAATTAAAATG
Organism: Gorilla gorilla gorilla; assembly: GCF_029281585.2. Lineage (NCBI taxonomy): Eukaryota > Metazoa > Chordata > Mammalia > Primates > Hominidae > Gorilla > Gorilla gorilla. The sequence goes on along the minus strand of NC_086017.1, from coordinate 124,909,949 downwards.
GATAACAGGAAGCAGTCTTTGTGTAACACATTTAATAAGCTTAAATAAAGACATAGGCTTTATTATGAAAAAGGGTGCCATCTGTGGTTTGGTTAGGGAGAATAAAAATATAAGAACTTCAGAAGAAAAATAATTCTCATAAACTGAGGGTAGGAAACAATTTATTTAAGAAATAGCCAAAAAAAAAAAAGAATAATTGATTTTGACCAAGAGTATTGACATAAACCTTATTAGTTTGAATGTGGTACTTCCTATTATAAACACGTAGATTGTGTGTGCTTGAGTTTGGTTTTCAAATTGTAACATTAATATTATTAATATTCTTGAGAATGTTACAGGATAATTCTTTTCCAGACAACTGAAATTCACTCATTTTTTTATTATAATTTAAAATGGAAGACAGATCTGAATTGAATCAAGTTCAGCTGTTTTGAATTAGAAAAGCATGTGAGAACTTTCTTTTCTCCAAAGGGAATAGTAGGTTCTTGCAAAAAAGACTGGTGTCTCAACACTTTGTAAAGGAGTGTCAGGGAATCCAGAACTAAGACTGAACCGGAATTAATATCTGTACATGTGTGTGCCATCTTTGTATAACACTAAATTTCTGATTGCCAAATTTGAAAATAACTGCTTTAAATTATTCAATGAAGGTATATGTAATCAGCACTGGGGATGTTAGAGAAATGAGTAGAAGTATGATTCTAGTTTGGATTTATGACAAAAGGGAGGAGAGAATGTTCAATAAGCTATATAGTCATTGTCTTATCAGAAGACTTATCACAACTAGTGAGTAAGATAAGGGTAAAGTTAGGTGAAGCAGGAAGGAAAGGACCTTTCCTTTCTCATAGCTACTCAAGCTCTCTAAAGGATTAATAGGTTTGAAAAAAATGAATGTGCTTTTTCATGTTTTTGATTTCCAAATATGATCCAGAATCACTGCTATATTTACATAATAATAGTAGAAATGAATAAAGGGTTGTGGTGTTCCCAAAGGCAATAAATCACTGTTCTATCATTCACAGTGTGGCTTCCAAAAAAGTTCTGTTCTTTCTTAAATTAGAATGCAGACATGACCTAAGTATAATAAAAGCAGTAATGTACACCTTGGACAATCTTACAAGTGAGAAATCATTCCTAAATGAGAATCCAGAACTTGGGGTCTGACTCATTAGATTCTCAACTTTTCTGTGATGTGGATCATTCCCAGATTATTTGAGTCATCTTCATCTGACTTCATCTAAAATGTTATATTCGTCTTTACCCAGTAAACAGATGAATTCCTCCTTTCCTACCAATAACCAGTGGAGTTCTGGGCCAGCATATTTCAAACTGGTTGTATTCTGAACTTCAAAATGTATTGTAAGGCTTTTCATATCCCTTTCTACTTGAAAGGCCACACTTCATCTTTATTATATTTGCTTTAAGGTAAAAGAAAATCGCTTAAGACGTGAGAAAGAACTGGAGTACCAGAGAATAGAAAAGACCCTGAAAAAATCGGCCTTCTTGGAGGCTCAGTGTCTGGTGCAAGAAGAGAAGAAAAGGAAGGCTCTGGAGGCCAAGAAAGAGGAAGAGGAGATTCAAAGGGAGATGGTGAAGCTGCGGAGGGAGATAATTGAGAGGAGACGCACTGTGAAAGAAGCATGGAAAATGTAAGCCAGTGTGATAAGCACTGTGGGGTTTCTCTGTTTAAGCAGTCATTTTAGAAATGCTCTGAAGTTTTTGAAGTGCACAAACATTCAATAACAAAACATAAAAGAGAAATCACTCGCTATTCCACCATCTTAACAAATTAACTAATTTCATATTTCCATGTTCCTCCTGACATGGTCCCTTTCCATACTTAATTATATAACCATAAAGTACATTTAATTTGTAATTCTGCTTGTTGTAATTAACACATTGCCTGGAGTCCTGGGGTGTGTATATTACTCCATTGAGTTCCTATACCATAATTTATGTAATGACCACTTCCCCATACTGGTAAACGTTTCAGCTATTTTGGATTTTTCACCATTATAAGATTGCAATGAGCATCTTTAAGCATAGAGTTTTTTCACTCTTTTGTATTATATTCTTAGAATAAATTCTTAGCATAATTTCTGAGTTAAATGACACAGGTCTTTTTCTGACTCTTGAAACATTGCCAAATTGCTTTCAAAATGGGTTGTTTTGCTGGTGATACTTGTTTACTGTATCATCAGCAGCAGGCCAGTTTATCATACTCTTCTCAGCCTTGGGGAGTATCATCATTTTCAATATTTTTACACTTTTAATAGGTATTATATTGATTAGTTTGCATTTCTTTGGTTAGATAATATTTTTAAGGTTGAACATGTTCAGTAATTGTGTCTTATCCTGTTGTGAATTGTGTGTCTTATTTTCTGATAAACATATGGAAAGTCACCACTGCCTTACTACCACTGATAAAGAAAAAGAATATCTGACATAAGAGGAAGATGAAAATAGTCCTCACAGGATGTAGTACTATTATCCATCCTCAGGCAGAAAATGAGCTTCATAAGTGAAATAACTAATGTATTTATTCTGAGAAACAGCACTGATGCAGGAACTGCAAAAGCCTTGGAACAGCATGACTGAAGTGTCTGACTACTCAAACTGAGAGGCCACAAAGACCTATTAGATAATCCCTTCCACCCCCATCAGCCTACACAGCTTTCCCCCCTGTGCTCTTGATTGCTCTTATTCCACCCAGTTTAAAACAGCTCAGCAGTGGACATGTGCTTTACTTCTTCAAGTGCCAGGCTGAGGCTTCCTCCAGATGCCATTCCTTTCAGAAAGCAATCACTGGTGTTTTAGTGAGTTCTTTCTAAGGTCAGCCTTGCTTTTCATGTTGCTCCCAAGCCCTGGAAAAACTAGGTTGACCTAAAATAAACTGTGAAAACAAGTAACGTTTAATGGTAGTAGGATGCTCTGCTCACAGTGGGCACTCAACAAATGTTCACTGACCAGTCATTTATTTTAAAAGTTAAGATCTTATCCATGGTTACAGTGAGATAGGTAATATGTTCTACTTCTGGGTGGATGAACTGTTTTAAACTTTCCAGAAAGCAATTTGGCAATAAACAACAAGAGCCATAAAATAGTATTATCCCTTGACCTAGGAATTACAGCCTTAGGAAAACTGCCCTAAGAAAATTATCAGAAATCCAGACAAAGATTTGTGCAGAAAGATAATTTAAACAACATTATTTATAATAACAGACTTTCGTAAATATTGGAGAAATTGCTAAGTCATGGCTGTACAATGAAACAGGACTGACTTTTTTTCTGGGTAGAAATATGGATGGCTTTTATGGGTGTGGTGGCACACACCTGTAACCCCAGCTACTCGGGAGGCTGAGGCAGGAGAATCGCCTGAACCCAGGAGGCAGAGGTTGCAGTGAGCCGAGATCATGTCACTGCACTCCAGCCTGAGTGACAGAGTGAGTGAGACTCCATCGCAAACAGAAAAAAAAAAAAAAAAAAGAAAGAAATATGGATGGCTTTTATACTTCTCCAGTTTTTCACAATGAGCATATATTTCTTTTAAAACAGATATACTAATGTTATTTTAAAAAATCAGTTTCATGATATTAGAACTGTATTTCTTTGACAATCACTATCACCTGTCTATAACCATGTAATATAACATTGTTATGGCATTCATAGTTTGGAAAAAGTCAATAGCATTTTTATTGTTGATAGGCCTTTTGAACCTATTTGTAAGCTATCTTAAATCTGCCTCATTGCCTAGTTTTAAAGTTATCTCTTTCAAGATGCTTATTAATTTCAAAGGGAAAAATAATAACTCTATACTGGAGAAGCCACCTTAACCAAGTGATGAAGGTTAACATCACCAATAATACAACATAACACTGTGTACCCTCTGTAACATATATGAGAATGAATGAGAGAAGGGGTAGGGTACTCTGGCATCTTTCTCCATTTTAGTTTCCACAACTGTGAACTAAAAGTTCAAGAAAGATCAGGTGACTAGCTGGTTTGTGGCCAGAGCTCATGGGTTCTGATTCCTGACTAGGTGCTATGTTTACCACATCATTAATAATATATACTTTATACACATACATATACCTGTGCAGTTAAATGCACTACAGTAGGAAGGCCATAGCTATGAGCTTGTTTGAATTGGTGAGCAAAAGAGGGATGGCCTGGATGAGGAAGAATAGACAGGTGGGCAAAAAAGAGGATGCTCAGAAAGATGAGCAACAAAGTTACTAAAATAATTCTGGTTACTTGCCTAAAGTCCTTTTCCTTTTTAAGTTCTTTTTTTTTCTCTTTTCAGCTATTTTAAAATTATTCTAGATTCCATTCCCTCCTTATTCAGTAACACCTGATTCTTTTGTTATTCCTCTTTCTAGTAACCTTATAAGAGGCCTTTTAGTAAGAATCTCATTCCTTTCTTGAGAATCCTTTTTTTCTCATTCTATGGGAGATAATTTATGTCTATATTAGAGACTATCTTGTAGTTGTTAACTCTCAAATTTTGATCAAAGTATGGCTCAGTGTTCAACTCAATAAAAATACTAAAGTATCTATAAGACTTTCTACTTTTCAAAGTACTTTATAACAATTTTATTTCATTTAATCTGTATTTTATAAAGGAATAAAATAAGTCTCCAAAAAAATTACCCTACTATGTAGTTTTAGAGCCAGATCTAAAAATATGTGTATTCCGAAGGAGAATTCAGTGATTATTCTGCTACAGTAGGTTGTAATTGCTCATTTTTAAATCTATTGTAAATATACATGTATTTTTAAATTGTTATTAATAGAGAGAAGAAAAGGCAAGAAGAGAATTCTCAAAATAGTTCAGAAAAAGTCATGTTTCAAAGTACTCACATTCTTCCAGATGAGGAAAAAATGGCGAAGGAAAGAAAAAGGAAATTGAAAGAAGTATTAATCCAAACTTTCAAAGAAAATCAACAGGTGGGAATTGCAATGTCTCTTTACTCAGCATTCTGTAGTATAAATGACAAAGAGCTCCATCAGAGATGGGATAAAATAAAAACTAAGTCCAGTTGAACCTCATCACAAATACCAAAACTGCCCATGCCATTTGTTCTTTGTGCCCAGCTGACCTGGTATGCAGGGCAGTACACAAATCCCCTGTTCTGAGGCTATTCTTTGTATACTCTGGTGGGATCCTGGGAAATTACTGGGGTGAGGGGGGTAAATTGTGGACTTCTTCCTAAATTACCTCTTCAGAATAGCATTTAACTATTATTAACCTTAAACTAAGGTAGCTCTCTGGCAGTTTTTGAAATCTTGGCTTCCACTTTGACAGTTGTAAGGACCATTGTGTTCTGGATTATTCAGAAGATACAAGAACTGGTTACTTGCCTTTTAGTAGCTCTGATCCTAAAGCAATGATACACTTAAACCTGTGCTTTTCTTTTTAATGGTCTGTATTTTATTTTACCTTTTCTTCCTTTCTTTCACTTTATCTTTTTGTAAAAATTACTTGCTGATTTTTAATATAAAAGTGAATATCCTCTTCAGGTTACTTAAGCAGTTTTCTTCAATAAAGTGGGATTGATAAAAGTATGAATTTCGGGATTATAACATTTCAGGTAAAAGGACTGACTGGGCAGATTTGTAAATGAGAGGGTTAGATGAGAAAAGATAAATATGTATATTTTACATATCCTACAACACCCACCCCAGGGCCTTAGGCATTGCTGAAATTCAGAGAAAGTTAATTGAATAAATACATGAATGAATGGATTTAGCAAGAGAAAAGAGAATGTTAGGAAGATACTGAGGGAGCTTGGTAAATGTAGGGATAGACTTACAAAGGTCCTGGAAATCAATAACAGGAGTTTGAATATGATACGGATAACAAAGATATGAAGGAAAAAGTAAAGTAGTCAAAGTGATTTTTTAAAAACGATAGACATATTTGACGGTGATATTTTGAACTGATAAGAGGTTGTAATTACTCAGTTATTAACCAACAAAAATTTGGTCAGAGTTTTGGCTTCAGGAAAACAGAAGGAAATGTAGTAGGGAGAAATGTAAGACTTGCAGTTAACATTTTGAGAAAAGTTAGCAAAGGACTTAGATTCTGCATTCTTCATGAGACAGATGGAATTAGTATTCCTCCTATATAATAACAGTTCAGATTTCAAAGAGAAAATAAGAAGAGAAACGAGTATTCAGGGAGTCATCTTGAGAAGACATAAGGAAAAAATACCATGATATATTTCCCAACAAATTAGAGACAAATAAGGTGTGTTTTCTAAAAAATGCTTAAATTGTATTGAAGTCCACTGTACAATCATATATATTTTAGATGGAACTGCCAAATATGAATGTTAGACACATAAGCAGTTTTACAAAATTAGTGGCCAATCGAAAACAGATTACTTAGTTTTAAAATATTTGACATGGAAAAGCTGCAAAAATAGTGCAGAGTTTCTGAATAACCTTCACTCAACTTTTCCCAATGTTAACATTTTACATAAGCATAGTATAATTATCAAAACTAGGAAATTAGCATTGGTACACTGCCATTAAATACCATTAACTAAACCATAGACCCTATGAGAATATCACCAGTTTTTCCACTAGTGTTCTTTCTCTGTTCCAGGACTCAACCCATAATTTCACACTGCATTTATTTATTACATCTCCTTAGTCTCCTCCAGTCTGTGACATTTCTTTAGTCTTTCCTTGTCTTTGTGACCTTGCCATTTCTGAAGAGAACTGGTCAGGTATTTTGTAGAATTGTCTCTCGTTTTGGGTTTTTTAATGTTTTCTCCCCCTTGCTTAAGGTTATGCATTTTTGGTAAGAATGCTATAAGATGTGATACTGTGCCCTTCTCTGTATATCCTAACAAGGAGGACGTAATTACTGATGTTAACTTTGATCACTTGGTTAAGGGTGTGTGCTGAGTTTCTCCGTTGTAGAGTTGCTGTTTTTCCTTCTCCTTGTCTTTCAGGAGATACTGTGAAGCTATGAAAATATTTTGTTTCTCTGTAAACTGTCACCCATTAAGGTTAACATCCATTGGTGGCTCTTGCCTGCAACAGTTGTTAATGTTGTTTTTGCCTAATGGTGATTTTGCGTTTCCCTCATTTCTTCTATACTTAATTGAAATTCTTCTAGAAGGAAAACAGTCCCTTCTCCTTCATCTATGTGTATATGTATGTATGTGTGTATTTATGTATTCATTCATTTATGCAATTGTTTATTTTATTCAGTATGAGCTCATTGATATTTATTTTATTCTATGGGTCATAATCTAATATTGTTGTTGTTTACTTGCTTATTCAGATTGTTTCAACGTGTCTGTTGGGAAACCTATCAAGTTGGCTCCTTTGTTCTTTCAACATGCTTCCATCCTATTTTGGACACTTTCTTTTTTGTTGGCACCACAAGATACTTTATGCTTATCTTGTGTTTTACCTGTCCTCACCCTAGAATCAACCACTTCTACATGGAACTTTGATTCCTTTTGTTGGAAAAACGGTCTTTGGAAACTAAGATCTAGGCACTAAATGTGTTCACTGCTACTGGAGTGTCATTTTTTTCTAGGCCTTCTCAGCAGACAGAGCTAAAATATATATAGATATATACATAGATATATGTGTGTATGTATGTATGTATGTATACTAACATACATATACACACACATTATATTTATTTCTGTGTCTATCTGTATACATATTAAAATCCATGAGTTCAGCAACACAAGGGTCATGTTATTCTCCTTTTCCTTATTTGTAACTGACTTCTGTATCTATGAATCTACATATATATGTATATATAAATATATATAAAATAACTGTGAATTTATAATAATATTGTCAAGGATAATCCAGCACCACAGGTTTCAGTGTAGTCTTTCCATCTCGCTCACTTGTAACTTCTTTCTCTGACACTGAGAAACTTGGCTCTCATTATCTCTATTATATTTACTTATTAGGGTAATCCTAGTACACTATAAAAATAGTTTTAGAGGCCGGGCACGGTGGCTCAAGCCTGTAATTCCAGCACTTTGGGAGGCCAAAGCGGGCGGATCACGAGGTCAGGAGATCGAGACCATCCTGGCTAACACGGTGAAACCCCATCTCTACTAAAAATACAAAAAATTAGCCAGGCGTGGTGGCAGGTGCCTGTAGTCCCAGCTACTCGGGAGGCTGAGGCAGGAGAATGGCGTGAACCCGGGAGGCAGAGCTTGCAGTGAGCCGAGATCACGCCACTGCACTCCAGCCTGGGCAACAGAGCGAGACTCCGTCTTGATAAAAAAAAAAAAAGTTTTAGAATTGCTAACCCATACCACAGTGGGAATAAATTCACTAAAGCAAAATATTGTACAGTTATTTTTGGTTTTAGCTTTATAGTATTCAGTCAAAATATTGCTTTCCGGAGTTACTTAGGTGAGTTCTTTTCTTCCCCTCCCTTTTCAGTGTAATTATGTTATTCATTTGTAATATGGTTAGTGGATCTCTAGATTTTCCCCAGTGTATATGGGGATAACATGGTAAAAATACATCTACCAGCCTCCTCGGGCTCTTACATAGACTTGGTTGTAGATAGGACAGTCCTCCAGTAAAGGCCACAGGCATAGGCAAGCCTTCTGGGCTCATTATCTTGGTCCCAGTTAACGTTCAGCTCTAAAGAAGCCTAAAGCTGCCTTGAGTAATGAAACTTGGATACTCAGCAGCCTAGGTATGACCACAGGATGAAAACAGGAAAATGCCTAGCTGCCTTGCAGGGAGTGACTAGATAACTGGAAGCTCTTGTCAGCACCCTCAGAATGTTTCACTGGTACAAACCCTGTAGAAACAGCTGTGTAGAGTATTTGCAGGAAGACTTTAAAGAATCTGTTTTTAGGAGTTGCTATAGTTTAGGTTCCTTTAATTCCTGTAATTGTTTGTGCTTTAATTCTGGATTTTTTTTTTTTTTTTTTTTTTGAGACAGAGTCTTGCCCTGTCACCCAGGCTGGAGTGCAATGGCACAATCTTGGCACACTGCAACCTCCACCTCCTAGGTTCAAGCAATTTTCCTGCCTCAGCTGGGATTACAGGCACACGCCACCACGCCCAGCTAATTTTTTGTATCTTTAGTAGAGACGGAGTTTCACCATGTTGGCCAGGCTGTTCTCAATCTCCTGACCTCGTGATCCGCCCACCTTGGCCTCCCAAAGCATTGGGATTACAGGCATGAGCCACCACGCCCGGCCTAATTCTGGATTTTATTTGTTCCTCCCAGAGTATCTCTTAACATCTTATTTGGGCCACATTATTTAATAGGAGACTGAGAGAAACAGTGCAGGCTCTCTTATCAAAACACAAGTTCAGATGCAGCACTATTGATGCATCTTTTCTACACATTTCATGTCTTGTCAAAAACATTTGTTTTTTGTGTAGAAGCTTTCTACTTCCAGCCTATCCCATTTTCTCTTTGATCTTACAGTGAAATCTCTTGGGGGAGATTCAGCTATCCATGTGTCACTGCTAATTAGCAGAAACAACAAAGGATTAACTATAAAACTCTTATACTATTTGGAAAATGGCCTTCTTCATTCTCATCCTGTTCTGAAATATATTTTGGTTTTCTTAATAAGATTAGAAACTCTATGATCTTTGCTGCCTGTGAAAACTGAAGAGAAAGATAAAATATGGGTGACACTAACCTACATCTTAATTATTTGGGGGAAGGTTTTAGTTTGCTTATTTGGTTGGATTTTTCTGTTAAAGAATAAAATAATAATGATCCAAAGAAATCATCATTAAAGTTATGCTTGTGGCACAGCACCTTCCAAAAGTCCACCTCAAACTAAACCAAGGAAATGTAGGAATACTATATATGGAAAAGAAGCCTGGAGTTTTTCTCTGACAGAATGACGAAAACTGTAGTTAAATATCTCATTTATATACCATGATTCCTTTCCAAAGATCTTAGTTTTATCAAGACTGCCTACACACCACTGAGGCAAAACCATTTCTGAGCTGACACATAGCAACCATCCTCTCAGCAATGTTTTCTTATGTTAGGGGAGGGAAATAAAGGAAAAGCCTCTTTAGAAATAAAACGACAGAAAAAGAGAAATGCCAGCACACATACGAAGATTACTGGGATTCATATAACTCTCCCCTCTAGGTTTATTGCCAAGGGCAATGTGTGGTATATGTCTTGGGAGGGGTTTAAAGCATTATTATATTTTACTTTATGTAGCTAACTCTGTAGGAATTTTCCATCTAAAATGTTATCAGTTTTGGTAAAGAAATTGTTTGTTATGTTCTTTCTTTCCTGACCCTGTAAGTAACCCAGATGTCCCATTCTCACAGAGGGGACAGTGAGGGCCAATTTACCTAAATATTGTGCTAGTGTTTTGCATTTCAAAGTTCCATGAAGTCTTTTTTATTACAGAGGTCCCTATTTTTAAATGTATTTTTTTTTGTCTTTCAAAAAAAGTACTGATTACATTTTGATTTTTAAAAATTGAAAAAAGAGACTTTGGCACAAATGAAGCCCATTCCCTAAAATTGTATAGAGTAGAATATTTCCCCCCTAAACACTAGACATTTCAGATGAATATTATAAAGATCTTGAGAGCCATGTGGGTGAGGAATGAAAGACATCACGTCATTGTCTTACTATCACAGTATCCTGGAGGTGAATCAAGCATTTGTCTGATATATTCTGAAGTAAGCTATGTTCTTGGCATAGTTTGTGTTTATGTGTGTGGCCAAGGATGAAGGGTGGGCAGGTAACAGGGATTTTGGTAGAGATGGGGAAGAAGGTCTCTAAGGGACATGAAGAAAGAAGGCAAAGAGAAGGTGATAGGGAGCCATAGGTCTGCATTTTCTCCAGACTTGAGGTCACGAGAACTGATGAGTGTTCAGGTGATAGGCTGCACTGTGGTCATTCTTCTGTAAAGAACCCAGAGAATTTTACTGGTTAAGCATTTACTATTTGGTGAGACTAAGGAATTGCTTCTTGAAATTCTATTTCTAGAGTGAAACAATGTAACTATTAGATAATTACAGCACTATTATCAACTGAAACTTTTTAGCAGAATTAAGAACTTATAAAATGGCCTTATGTAAGGGGTACATATTGACACATTTATGGATAACATGATACAATATGCGGTATCTGTGATTTTTAAATACTTCAGAAAAAAAGTTGGTGGGGGGAGAGATGAAATAAGATTGGCAGAATGTTGATAATTTTTGAAGTTGGGTAAAGGTTTACTCTTTGTTTCTGCTTTTAGAACAGTGATAGGGTTTGGGTTTTTTTTTTTTTGGTAAGTTGAAATGAGGAAGGAGAAAAAAATTTAATATAGAAGTAAAATGAGCATCACGTATTCCAGGATATAACAGACGTAGTTTTTTTGTCTATAGCCGGGGTAGCATTTCACATGGCAGTGGTTGTCAAAGTTTAGGCCTCTAGGCTTTTCCATGGAACCCAGCAGCAAGTTCAGGTCTTAGCACTGTGTTCTGGGAACTGAATGTATTTTCTCTAATGCTATTAGTTATGAGCATATATAGTTGGGGTTGGAGGTTACCATGATTTCCTCTCTTTTCTTTGGGGTAAAATTACGAAAATCAGGAATAGGATTGGTCATGGGGTATTGCTTTTCCATTGCAGAATTCAATACTGCACTTCCTACTGGAGATTTATTTTGCCATGACAAAGATCCTCATTTTTTTCAATTATACTTTAAGTTTTAGGGTACATGTGCACAACGTGCAGGTTTGTTACCTACGTATATATGTGCCATGTTGGTGTGCTGCACCCATTAACTCGTCATTTAACATTAGGTATATCTCCTAATGCTATCCCTCCTCCCTCCCCCTACCCCACAACAGCCCCTGGTGTGTGATGTTCCCCTTCCTGTGTCCATGTGTTCTCATTGTTCAATTCCCATCTATGAGTGAGAACATGCGGTGTTTGGTTTTTTGTCCTTGCGATAGTTTGCTGAGAATGATGGTTTCCAGCTTCATCTGTGTCCCTACAAAGGACATGAACGCATCATTTTTTATGGCTGCATAGTATTCCATGGTGTATATGTGCCACATTTTCTTAATCCAGTCTATCATTGTTGGACATTTGGGTTGGTTCCAAGTCTTTGCTATTGTGAATAGTGCCGCAATAAACCTACATGTGCATGTGTCTTTATAGCGGCATGATTTATAATCCTTTGGGTATATACCCAGTAATGGGATGGGTGGATCAAATGGTATTTCTAGTTCTAGATCCCTGAGGAATCGCCACACTGACTTCCACAACGGTTGAACTAGTTTACAGTCCCACCAACAGTGTAAAAGTATTCCTATTTCTCCACATCCTCTCCAGCACCTGTTGTTTCCTGACTTTTTAATAATCACCATTCTAACTGGTGTGAGATGGTATTTCATTGTGGTATTGATTTGCATTTCTCTGATGGCCAGTGATGATGAGCATTTTTTCATGTGTCTTTTGGCTGCATAAATGTCTTCTTTTGAGAAGTGTTCAAATCCTTCGCCCACTTGTTGATGGGGTTGTATATTTTTTTCTTGTAAATTTGTTTGAGTTCATTGTAGATTCTGGATATTAGCCCTTTGTCAGATGAGTAGATTGCAAAAATTTTCTCCCATTCTGTAGGTTGCCTGTTCACTCTGATGGTAGTTTCTTTTGCTGTGCAGAAGCTCTTTAGTTTAATTAGATCCCATTTGTCAATTTTGGCTTTTGTTGCCATTGCTTTTGGTGTTTTAGACATGAAGTCCTTGCCCATGCCTATGTCCTGAATGGTATTGCCTAGGTTTTCTGCTAGGGTTTTTATGGTTTTAGGTCTAACATTTAAGTCTTTAATCCATCTTGAATTAATTTTTGTATAAGGTGTAAGGAAGCGATCCATTTTCAGCTTTCTCCATATGGCTAGCCAGTTTTCCCAGCACCATTTATTAAATAGGGAATCCTTTCCCCATTGCTTGTTTTTGTCAGGTTTGTCAAAGATCAGATAGTTGTAGATATGTGGCATTATTTCTGAGGGCTCTGTTCTGTTCCATTGGTCTATCTCTCTGTTTTGGTACCAGTACCATGCTGTTTTGGTTACTGTAGCCTTGTAGTGTAGTTTGAAGTCAGGTAGTGAGATGCCTCCAGCTTTGTTCTTTTGGCTTAGGATTGGCTTGGCAATGCAGGCTCTTTTTTGGTTCCATATGAACTTTAAAGTAGTTTTTTTCCAATTCTGTGAAGAAAGTCATTGGTAGCTTGATGGGGATAGCACTGAATCTATAAATTACCTTGGGCAGTATGGCCATTTTCACGATATTGATTCTTCCTACCCATGAGCATGGAATGTTCTTCCATTTGTTTGTATCCTCTTTTATTTCCTTGAGCAGTGGTTTGTAGTTCTCCTTGAAGAGGTCCTTCACATCCCTTGTAAGTTGGATTCCTAGGTATTTTATTCTCTTTGAAGCAAATGTGAATGGGAGTTCACTCATGATTTGGCTCTCTGTTTGTCTGTTATTGGTGTATAACAATGCTTGTGGTTTTTGCACATTGATTTTGTATCCTGAGACTTTGCTGAAGTTGCTTATCAGCTTAAGGAGATTTTGGGCTGAGACGATGGGGTTTTCTAGATATACAATCATGTTGTCTGCAAACAGGGACAATTTGACTTCCTCTTTTCCTAATTGAATACCCTTTATTTCCTTCTCCTGCCTGATTGCCCTGGCCAGAACTTCCAACACTATGTTGAAAGGATCCCCATTTTTTATTAATTTTTTTTCTCCTCCCTCATTTCAACTTAAAACTACCTCTCTAATCCCCAGGGACTTCATAGCATCTGTGGGGTCTCCTGCCCAGCCACAGTAGCCCACAAAGGAAAAGAGAAGTTGAGGATTGCTCCCTTTTGTAGCAATAGAGTTTCTCTTCTTTTGGCCTGAGAACAGCAAGGAGTCACTTAGGGGCCTGGGTGTAGAATGTAGCTTTCTTCCTGACATTCCAGCCTTTGCCAACTTCCCTAGACCATTAGTTGCACCAAAGTTAGTTCCATTCAGCAAAAATAAATTGTAAACTTGTTGACATTTTTGTCCTCTTAACAATTCATTGTTTATTTTTCCATGACGGAGAATTTTGATGCAATTATCACTGAGCTTTCTGACAAAAGAGAAATAGCTGAGGAATTTTGATGAGTTACCCACTTCATTAATCAGAACAAGCATCTCTAGTGACAGGGTTAGAATTACAATGAAGATTAGATAGCAAATTGCTGTTCCACCTAACGTCAATCATTCCTAGTGACAGTAGTGTGATTACACTTCAGGGAAGAGCTTTTCTGGCTAACAGAACGAGGGCAACTCCAGTGCAGGTAATAAATTTAGCAGAGCGAGCTGTCATTTCTTCTCTTCAGTGGAATCCTTAACAACCAAATGATGTATTGTGGAAGATTTTGTGGGGAGGACACCATTTCACTTTAAAAGTTTCTAAATTTCACCAGGTAGTATTTTATTTTAGAAATTATCATAGATAGGTACTTAGGAACAGTTCTTCCTTCAGTGACTTTCTGTATTTTATTTACCTATATCAAGCCTTAATTATTACCACAACTATGATAAAGAGATGATGGAAGTTAGGAAAAGAGTGCCTGACTATATTTGAAAATCTAACAGAAATAAAAACATGGTACAAAAATAAATGAACTAGGAAATAAATGGAGGGAAATCAGACTAGTTACCTGGCTAGTTAAAACTTAAGTTCTCCTGGCTTAAACAGAACAACCCAGTTGTGGTTTTAAATCATACATCTTGTTTTAAAAAGCAAAGGGATAGAGCACTATTGTAGTTCCAAAGTATAGAAAAGTAACAAGGAGAAGCAGGCGTGGGAGCATCAGGAAGTAAGCTGGGGGTGAGGGAGGAATAGAAAGAATAAATAGTTCAGGTCTGTGGAAGTATGCCACCCTTCTAAATAAAAACAGAACTAGCAACTTTTTCCAGAGAAGATGGAACTGAGTATATTCCTTTCCCAAATATTTTCTTTGAACACATTTATGGGACTCCTGTATACCTGGATAATGTTTGCTATGAATCAAGAATAACTAAGCAGCTATTCTTGATTCACACTTTTTTTTTAATTTAAATTTTAATGGGATTGGTTTTTTTGAGCAGGCAGGGAAAAAACCAATAGCAAGTCAATTTCAAGAAAGTAGTTGCCATACAGGTTTGTCACTTTGCTCTTGTTAGCTTCTGTGTGGTGAACCTGAATTATAGGCCTTTAAAACTGATCATTTTGGTCTCAAAGTCTCAACATAAGTATTTTTAAAGAAACATATTGACTATAGAATTTATAAACTCAAAATTTCCCCTCCTACATTCAGATATGTTCCTAACCAATGCTTTTCTACCACGGTAAGTTATGTATACAGTTTTCTTTCACTATAAAAGCAGCAAAAAATGTGCCTTTCTTTTTCAGGAGAGATGTTTTTGCCTAATAGATTAGAGTCATCAGGATGCTGGAATGTTTCAGTTTCAGCCTTAGGTGTAACACTAACTCTTTACTTGTGATTTTAGTCATTAAACCTTTCTCTACTTGAAGTTTTAGCTTGGTGAAGTAAATCATAATAATATCTACGATCTTTATTTTATAATGATGGTTTACAAATTAATAAAAATAGTACACGTAAGATGCTTTGAACTTTACAAAGAAAAGGATTGTCAGAATCAAAGGATACTATTAATAGTGTTATTATTATCAAGATGGATTATGTTTGTACTATTTCATCATTTGAAATAATCCTGAAGTTAAAATTAGAGATAGCTACACATAGAATATTTTACCAAGTCATTCAAGAGGAATCTCTTAAGGGGATTTGGTAAACAGACACAGAACATTTTCTTTCAACCATGGCACACCAGTTAACACCATTTTTTTTCATGCTGTATTTTGTGGAACAGGTAAACAAATGATGCAAAAGGCATACCCCTCAACCTGGCCAGCTGTATCTTTTCTCCCTATTACAACTGAAAGAGTATCCAGTATTCAGCAAATTTCCTTTCCTTCCTCTCTCCCTTCCTCCCTATCATCCTCTCCAAAAGATCTAAGGTGAAGGTCTAGAACATGTGCCTTATTTGACATATGGAGAGGGCTTTTTAAAGTTTGCCATGGTTTCTCCTAATGAGAAATTATAATGAAGAATATTGTTTAGTTTGTCTAAACAAGAATATAAACTAATACCCTGTTTGGAAAACATTTCTGGCCAAATAGACAATTTCTAAGAATTCCAGTAGATGCTCTCTTATGTTATTGGTCTTCTCATTGATACATCCTCTTTCCCTATAACCTCTCAGAAGTAGAGGTCATATCAAACAATTTTGTGCAGAGTCCCCAAATTGAAACACAGTGATGGTTGCTTAGCAAATGCTGAAATGAAGAAAGTTAAGTATTTTTATAGAGAAAGAAGCAGTAAATATTTGCCTGATAAATCTGGCAAATCCTTGAAACTGGCAAATCCCCCATACTTCCCACGAAGTCACTTTTATGAGGTTAGTTTTTGTTTTAATGCTCCCCACACTCAGTGCCACTGTCAGATTTACCATTCCCATTTATGAGACCTATTCCCTTCTCTCAGGAGGCTTACAGTCTAGGGGAGAAAAGTAAACTGGTGATTACAATATAGTGTGTTGGGTGTTTTGGCTGAAGAAAGCATAGGTTGTTATAGGAACACAGTGGATGGGCAGTTACATTTGGGTAGAGGGATTGGTAACAGGAGGGCTTCCTGAGAGAGGTGACTACTGTAGTTAGGCAGAAAGAAGGCAGAAAAGAGGGACAGAGAAATTAGTATTCGGTTGGTGCAAAAGTTACTGCAGTTTTTGGCTATGAAAAGCAATGGCAAAAACCGCAATTACTTTTGCACCAACCTAATATGAACATAGGAAACTATGAAATGGCATGGTTGGTGTCAAGGCCAAAAGCTGAAAGTAATTTGATCTAGAGGGAATGTAAAGTTTGCTGAAAAGAGAGAAGATATAAGCAAGGACTAGGTCTCAGTGATTTTCTTAGACTAGGATCATGAGTTAAGTACTGCTTTGGGGACATCCTTAGGATCAGTAGACCTTGTCTAATTTGCTGTCAAGTGCATGTAGTGGAAGATTATGGGCAGCCTGAACATCTAGTCTTTCTAGACTCACCAAAGCCCTAAAGTGGTCAGTGGTAGTAGCCCCGCTGATTTTGTTGTTTATAGCTGTCTTATTCTCAGGGACCAGAGACTCCATCCCATCTTCATGGAATCTCCCCCGTTCACTTGTGTGGACACTAGTGTGTCAGAAACGGTAATGAATTAAATGGTTGGTATTTTGAGCTCCAAGACACCTGGCAGGGGGAGTCATGTTGGAAACAAGTTTTCAAGCTTCTCAAACAAGCCCCTTGGTTCATGTTGTAGATGTGACTTATTCCAGCTCCCCATGGGACTGGTGGCTTACAATGACAATGAAGTATTTTAGTTTAAGTTGTGAGGCTGAGAATGCCTCATTTGCATGATTGAATATTCCTTGTCATTATTAGCATAAAGGAATTGTGCTTTGTCTCTTCCTTTCCATTAAGACAACAGTTCCTGTATTTGTTTTTAAAAGTGTGAGGGGAAAATCTGAGGAGAGGGCTGTCAGTGTTAGATATTAGAAACACTAGCGCTG
Source organism: Gorilla gorilla gorilla (assembly GCF_029281585.2). NCBI lineage: Eukaryota > Metazoa > Chordata > Mammalia > Primates > Hominidae > Gorilla > Gorilla gorilla. The sequence goes on along the minus strand of NC_086017.1, from coordinate 124,892,306 downwards.
ATGGGTGGTGATTTTCATAATATTTCTGCTGCAGTGTCAAAAACGGTATTTCGCTGCCTGGCACAAGCTGATTCTTGATCATAGGATTAAGCTGGGGAAAGCTGGGACCGTGTCTGACTGGAAGATTCAGCTGAAGGTCCTGCGGGCCTGGAGAGACTACACAAGATTCCAGAAGTTGGAGCGGGAGACTCAAGCCTTGGAAAATGATCTTAGGGAAGAAAACAGGTATCGTTATTTGTATTGTGAAAATCTAGTATGTTTATCTAGGATATTTCCCTCCTGAAGAATCCACAAATAAACTTTACACATGCCAACTAGAATAATCTTAACCACTTATGAAATATGGTAATCACAGTTTTTCTATGTTACATCTCAAACTAGAAAATTTTAACTGAAAATTATAAGTAAACAAAATTATTTAAATGTGCTAGCCGGGAGCAGTGGGGTGTGCCTGTAATTCCAGCTACTCAGAAGGCTAAGGCAGAAGGATCACTCGAGCCTAGGAGTTCAAGACCAGCCTGGGGAACATAGTGAGATCCTGTCTCCAATAAAATAAAATAAAATAAAATAAAATATACATTGTACATGATCTTCTTTCTTTAATGGAAGCAAGTATTAGGATTTTCCCTTGCGTTCTGGTGTAGTAGCATTGTACCCAGGACCATCTTACAATTCAAAAGAGGGTGTTTGGCTTATATGCCAATAATTCTCATTCATAGAAATCACTGTCTGCACATAAAATGTTAATTAAGGACACAGAGAACATCCATCTGGGAGGGCCAACCTGCCAAAGTGATTCCTCCCACTCTACCATCTTTTGTTCCACACCTTATTTAGAGGTTTTTTGACACCTTTATAACAGCTCCTTCTTATGTTTGTGAATGACACAGAATTCTGCCTTCAAATGAGGCTTTCTTTATTCCATCGTCTTAAATAAAATAATTTTCTTATTATTATTTACAAGTTCAAGTTTGCATTCTTGAATCAAAATCACAGATGTAAAAGGAACCATTTGGTTGTTTGTTTTTCTTTATTTCTTCTAAAAAAAGTGATAAATGATGTGCAGAACATGCAGGTTTGTTATATAGGTATACGTATGCCATGGTGGTTTGCTGCACCTATTGACCCATCCTTTAAGTTTCCTCCCCTCATCCTCCACCCCTCAACAGGCCTTGGTGTGTGCTGTTCCCCTCTCTGTGTCCATGTGAAGGAACCATTTGTTTACTTAGGGGTTGGGGAGAAATTCATGTTTTTATAAGTAATCACTTCTCTACTGGCAGTTCTGTCATTCATTCAGGATGAAAAATCACATGAATGATAAATGTAAGTATTGTTACATAGAAGGGCATGGTGCCTCTTAAAGTTGTGCAATCCTGTGATAGCATCAGGCCTGGAGACTGGTGCATGGCCCCTTGTCCTCAAAGAACTCACAGTTGAATGGGCAAAACAACATCTAGAGACTGTACAGGTGTTGAGGAGTATTGTAAACTGAATAATACATCTCCATCTGCTGCTGAGAACATGGCAAGAATGTGTAGCTGTGGCTAAGGAGATTCCTAAAGAGTGCCAGGAAAGGCATTTTCAAGAAGATGGGCCTTGATCTGAGCTTTTCACGGTCAATAGGATGTTCCTAGGTAGAGATGGGGAGACTGGGATGATGGCATGAAGCATAGCCATCTGGATTGGCTGGAGATTATCAAGCATGTGGTTGTCAAGTACGTCAACTTCTGAATGGCCTTGAATGCCAGGACATGGAGTTAAGGTAGTCTTTGGTTAAAAAAAAAAAAAAAGTGAATCCTTGAAGGTTTTTTAAGCAGGAGGGTGACCTAGTCAATCTCCCTTTCCTATGATATGCTGGGAGAAATCTTTGGTGAAAAAAATAGAGGCCAACACAGAAAACTCTCCCATAGTTTGTTTCTAAAATCTCAGGACCTAGTGATTGATACAAGGAATTAGGATGATAGCTTACTCAGAAAGGAATAGCTGGCAGGATTTGTTGGATAAAGAAGGGAAACGGGTTGTAAAGTGGATGCAATGTAAGTGCGGGCATAAAATGAGTGGATACTTGGATGTTGAAGTTAAAAGTGGCCTATGAGATTTACATGCTAGAAGAAACTTGTATAAGGAAAATCTGGAAAATTTAAGATTCCGTTCCAATTAAACTTTAAATATAAAAGCACTAAATAGGGATTTCATAATAGCATAATGTGCCAATTTTTTTAAAAAAGATCTTCTCAGAACTTTTTCTTGTATCTGTGAATTATTTTCAGGTGACTATTTTTAAATGTTTAGAATGGATACTAAACATTTTTTAACTGCCAGAGTTAGAAAACATTTAACTTACAATAATTTTTTACTATAAAGCTTTAGAGCAAAAAAAATCCCAGAGCAGGAAGGCACCTCAAGGATCATCTGATCCAGCCCCTCATTTTACACATGATAAAAGTAAGGCCCAGAGACAGTAAATGACTCAAGGTCACAAAGCAAAGAGCAGCCTCAATGGACACCAAATCCATACTTGTTGAATAATAAGCAAGTCAGGGAACAAATGAAGAACTCAGTTGCTTCCTCTCCTGCAATTTAACTTGATAGGGTTTTGAAGCATTCTTTCTAAATAGACAGCTCAGGGATAGGAGAGAGCACTTATTATCGTGGTTACTCATTATAGAAACTTAGCTCTGACCAGATTGACAAAACACAGGTAATTCTGTGGTTCACTCACCTGGACATTGAAATTACTTATTATGTTCGTTATTTAAATGTCAGTTGTTTTCCTCATCCTCTAGCTCCCCTCACTGACGTGTGTGTTTGCCACCTCGATTTCTGCTCACTGGCCTGTCCGCCATCAAGGGCCCAGACTTGTGGGCTTTTTTCTTTTGCCCCTTTTCTTTCTGTTCTTCCCACTTTCTCTCTGAAGCAACCACAAATCTCTCTCTTTTTAGTATTCGTAATTTAGCAACCATCTGTCCTTGTTGAGCCTGTGCTGAGTCTCACTTGCAGTCCAAGGAGTCATCCACTTATTTCTTCTAAAAATGCATCTTGCTTTTCCTAATAGGAATTGTGGTTACTCTGTTTTTGTTCATGTTTATTATTTTAAAAGAAGTTATGGTAATAATGTTACAAAATTTCCTTACAATATTGTGATGCAGCTTCAACATGAACAAATATTTCCAAACCCTGAGGATTCACTTAGTAATACAACAAAATTCTAGTATACACACTAAATTAGACCATTTGACATGGTGGTATTGAAATTTGAACTGTATATTCAATTTCCTTAGTGTGTTCATTTTTGAAAGTTGGTTCCAGATCTTCCATTCCTCCTCTCCCCCTTTCTGTCTGCATTTACAGCTAGCCCCAGACAAAATTGGGAAGAAACGTGGTTTGTTTTCAACATCTGCACCAAAATCTCATAAATCACTACTTAAAAACTTACTTATGTAAGTGAATACCACCTCTACCCCAATAACTATGGATAAATTAAAATAAAAATTTTAGAAAAATCTTCTGCCAGTCCTTCCTGAGCCCTGCTTCCCAGATTTCTCAATTCTTTCCTGGGCCGCATCTCTGCCCTTCTCTGTATTAACCTCCACAGTCTTTAATCCTGCCTTCTCTTGCACCAGTGCTCTGGGCCTTTCCTGGAACATGCTTTTACCTCTTTCTTCCCTTTGTCCCTCAAGCCCTTCGTTCTTTGTTACTGTAATTCTCACTTGATATGTTATCCCTCCCGGGACATTTTTTTTTTATTTTAACAGGCACTGTCTGGAAACAGTGCCCAAAGTGGGAGTGACAGAGATTTGAGGGTACTGTGGCAGGCCAGTGAAAAAAACTGGCCCTTTGGCATTCTTCAGACCATCTCATTCGTTTGGTCATTCATTCGTTCATACTGTTTGATTGGGATAAATTCATTCAGTCAAACAGCTTTACTGATGTTTACTGTATACTAGATCCTCTCCTAAGTCCTGGGGATAGGATGGGGGAACAAAAATATTAAACATTATTGCCTTCTAGGAGTTTTTTATCTAAATGGGGAAGTTAAAATTGTACCCAAATATTTAACACAATTGCAACAGAAGACACCATAAGATAAATACTTAGGAGTGACATACACACGAATGATATCCTTCATTATGATTCCCTGGAGAGCTTTCTAGAAATAGAAATTCATGGGTCCCACCTCCATTATGATCCCCTGGGGAGCTTTCTAGAAATAGAAATTCATGGGACCCACCTTCTGAAAGAGGCAGAATGTGGCTAAGTAGAAAAGGGCATTTTTTAATTTGGATAAGAACTAGTAAACTAGTACATGGGCAGTCTTGTGTAGGAACAGGTCAGGGTGAACCCGCCAGGCTCACCTGGAGGTGGGGAGGAGAAGTGAGGCTGAATTGAAAATAGGCCGTCAGATATTCTCATTTCCAGTACTCCGGATTTCCGTGTTCTTTTGGAAATCATTTACGGAGTGTGCCTGTTAATCATGTTCAATTGTCCTTCCCTCTGCTCACGTGGGTATGCAGGTGAGCAGCCAGAAGCCGCATGGTATCTTCACCTGGTAAAGCTCCTGATCTCTCTATCACACAGGCAGAGGACAAGGCTTTCATAGCCTGGCTCGCTTTAAAACTTTAAAACTTTTTAAAACAGTTTTTATCTTCCATTTTGTCCCTGGGGGTACCTGGCACATTATTGAATGTATGAGCTTATTCATTCCTATTCCAGCTAAACCTGCTCATCCCAAATGTAACTGTTCATGTCACTGCTTTTTTATGTTCTGCATCAGATTACAGCACTCAATCAGATCACCAGCTTGTGATTATGTATCATTTTTCATTTGCTTTTAAAACGTTCAAGACACTTTGCAGATATCTACTAGTCTTGTCCTAAGACAGTGGGTATTGTGTGGCTCCAGTGGCGCAATCGGTTAGCGCGCGGTACTTATAAGACAGTGGGTATTACCTCACATGTGAATTTTGTTCTATATTTTCAGGGTTGTTTTAAATTGAATTAGATTCTCAGGAAAAAAACTCTTGTAGGATAGGCAGCATAATAGGGCTTACTGACACTGTTTTTGAGGATGAATCTGGGGCTTAGAAACTCAGTTGCTGTCCCAGTGTCCCATGTCTAGTTAGCGTTCTTCTTCTGACTTGTAAATTCCAAAACATGCACCAGTCACCTAGTATCATTGAGTGTTCATCCTGGGCAGCAAGGTTCATACTTAAATTCCTATTCAAACCTTTTGTATTTTATATTCTTAGATGAGCAGAGACTGCCTTTCTCTGCATGCAGTTATATATCATTGTGATGATCAATTTATATACTCTGGCTAGAAATTCCCTGATTTCAGATTGCAAGGAAATTGGGATAGGCTATTTTTCATAAGGGAACTCTGCCCTTCCATTTATGATTATCTGGCACCTATGTCTGAAACCATTTCTTTAGGTGAGCATACCAAAGTAAGTTGCATCTGACTAAGGTTTAAGAAATTTAAGTGATTTTTCGCTTTTAGAAATATTTATGTTTTAGTGTTATCTTTTAGAAAGTATAGAAATTGGTTTATATGCAACATTGTCACTCTGCTGAAGTGAGCTACAAGAGAACAGTAGTGGAACTATCCTTGTCTCTGGATCTCTAGCTTCTGTGCTTCTGCCTTTCTGCCTCAAACCACAAATACAGATATCATAACTACATTTTCTGTTTTTTCTTTTTTACTTTTTTTTTTCTTTGACACAGGGTCTCACTCTGTTGCCCAGGCTGGAGTGCAGTGGCACAATCTCGGCTCACTGCAATTTCCACTTCCCAGGCTCAGGTGATCCTCCCACTTCAGCCTCCCAAGTAGCTGGGACTACAGGCACTCACCACCACACCCAGCTAATTTTTATATTTTTTGTAGAGATGAAGTTTCACTATGTGGCCCAAGTCTCAAACTCCTGGGCTCAAGTGATCCACTCACCTCGGCCTCCCAAATTCCTGCGATTACAGGCATCAGCCACTGCGCCTGGCCAACTACATTTTCATATCCCCGCACAACCATTATAGAGTGGGCTTTAAGCCCTATATTGAACATGCATTTTTTTACTCATTTTCTTACTTTTTTAGTCTTGTTATAGTTACAGAAGTGTTTCTCTCTTTGCCTTTTCATAATGTCCAAATAATCTCCTTGACAGTCAAAACCCCAGTGCTGCTTTTGGCTATTTGTGCTGTAAAAACAGGAAATTAATACATCAGGTAAATTTCACACTCCTCCTTCCAGAGCAGATTGATGGAAATTGAATTTCACATTAATCAGACACAGCAATGTACATCTTCTATCCTGTAGAAATTTTTGATTTTTACTCACTTGAATAAAGTGTTACAGGGTTTTTTTGTTCACTATTTATACACTGATTTTTGGAGCTTTGTTCTTACCTGTGTTGCTATCTGATTTATTGTTATTTCTTCTAAAATTTTTATTTCAAGATTATTCAGTCTCAGATATTTGTTTTCATAAAAGTAAAACATACATAAATGTTTATTACCACCTATATTATACTTTTATTACAAAAACCATCAGTGAGTGAATTTCTAAGTATTTATTGAGTACCTATCAATGCATTAGAAGGAAACAATTAAATATAATGAAATATGCTGTTAGCAGGGTTGCTTATTTTTAAAAGAAATATAGAATAGATTAGAAATATCAGAGTATATCTCTTGTGGTAAGGGTAAATATTATTTGGTGAAACTTTTACACACACACACACACACATATATTGAGTCACAATGTGGCATTTTTTCTTACTGTAGGTTGCAGTCAAAAAAAGGTTTAAAAGTCATATAAACATTTAAGAACTGTAGAAATGGTCTCCTGACTCACTGAGTTAAGAACTTTATGATTTGCTTGATATGAGCCCAAAGAGTCCATGAGGAGACTTAAGCATTATGTATGTTTAACAGAAATGGATATGGAGAACTTATATGAGTCACCTTTCCAAGATACAATCCAGTGTGTGTCTAAACAGTATATTTTGAACCTCAAAGCTGATCCCTGATACTACATAATAAGTTCCACACTCACAGCTAAGTTCTTCAGGATAATAACCATTCACTTATAGATAGATCTCAGACCTCTATGTTTGAATCAAAGTGAGCTCTTCCTTAGGAAGGTGTAGAAAATAAATGAGTTCCATGAGACCAGGGGCCTTGCCTTTGCCCTTCACACATCTAGTGCTTAGCAAGTACCTTCTTGGGGCAGACATGCATTCAGTTCAAGGGTTTGGTAAATGAGTCCTTCTCTTTAGCAGTCCTTTCCCTGACCAGTTCTTCTTTCACAAGATCAACCCTCAGTGTTACTTTGATTTTTGTAAGCCTTTTACTTAAATTATTGACAGTTTAACTTGTTAAGTGTTATAATTTTGTTGCTTTCTCTTTCTCCTAAACCTGTCTTTTTAAAATTTTCGTGCATAGCTGAACCTCTGTCTCCCTCATGCATTCATCTTTTTAAAGTCATTACTTGTGTACCTCTTCTTTTTGCTCTTTCCCCTCCAAAAGCTTTCAGAAACTATGGTAATCAAAAACATGTAACATGCCCTTGTGACATGAGAACAGAACAGTTCCTCTTTCTTCTTGAAGGTAATCTGTTGAAGTGCTGACACCTTCTATGAGGAGATCCTTTGCACTGGGGAATTTATAAAGCAATTTCATTTAGCTTAATATAAAATGTTAAGCGAGAGCTAAGATGGAGCATTTCTAGAACCCTTTTGGACTTATGTTTCATTTATATTATCAATTAACAAACTGTAAATGGCTTCTTTATTTTAATGGAAGTGCTTTGTTGCTTAGAAAACAACAACTGGCCACTGAGTATAACCGGAAACAAGTTCTCCGACACTGCTTTACAGAATGGCAGCATTGGCATGGCGCCGAGCTCCTGAAGAGAGAGCTGGCTCTCACAAAAGAGGAAACTAGGAAGAAGATGGATGCACTGCTGCAGGCAGCATCACTGGGGAAACTCAGTGCCAATGGGTTATCAGGCATCAGTCTACCTGAGGAGGCAACAGCCATGGTGGGTCCACCAGTAAAAAATGGACAGGTACGTTGTTTTTCCTGCTTAGTAAACACTTGCATTTGAGGTTTGTGCTTTTATAGCTGGTATGTCAGTCATTGTCAGATTGCCTTGTCTAGGCTATCAAAAGATTAGAGCTGCCTCAATGCACTACCTTTCAGGCAGTGTTTATTTCCTTGAATTGAATCTTCTTTTTATAATCATATATAAACTTTGGCATCATTGGAAGTTAGTAGGGATTTAATATCGAAAGGGCATTTAAAACAACTAAGTAAAATATTTGTTTAGGAAAAGACAGGTAAAGCACTGTCTATAACTCTTGAACTCCCCTTTTTGATCATCAGACATTTCCTATCTAAATGAGTTTGTGACTTACAAGAGGGGAAATTTAAAATTTTTCTTTTTCTAATAAGAAAAGTCATATGTACTAATTGTAGCAATTTGATAGAAAATCACAGAGAAAAAACTCCTATAATTCTGTCATCTGTAGATAATCACTAATAACATGTTAAAGTATAGCCATCTAGTCTTTAAGCATATGCAAATTTATCTCTTAATATTTTATTTAGCTTTTAAATTTTCTTTAGTCAGGCCACTGAGGAACTCTAGTCTGCCAAAATTCAGGAAAAGGAAGGCCATGTTTTTTTTTCTTCTTAATACTAATACTTACTGTTCTTCTAAAAAAAAAATTACGTTTTCACAATATAACATGAGCATTTTCTGTCATTACATACACTTCTGCAATAGTAGTTCTCAACTGAGAGTATACCTCAGAATCACATCTACTAAAACAGAATTTTTGGGTGTGGGGCAGCTCTTTTTTTTTTAAGTTCCGCAAGTGGACGTAATACATATCCCCTGTCTAAGGACTAGTATTCTGTGCCACCATTTTGTAATGGCTACATGATATTCTGTAATGAACCATAAGCTGGAATTTGTTTAGCTCCTGTATTACTGGAATTTAAGTTGTTTCCAGTTTGCCGCCATTGTGAACAATGCTTCAGTGAACATCCTAGTAGCTAAATCTGCACATATCCATAATGCTTTACTTAGGATAATACCTAAAAATGGAATGCATGTTCTATTTTCATCTTATTATTGCTTCAACATTTGTATCTCTTTGATTACTAGTAAGGTTAAACATTTTTATATTGAATATACACTTGTGCACCACATAGCAATGTTTTGGCGAATGACTGACCACATACACAGTGGTGGTCCCACAAGATTATAATGGAGCCAAAAAGTTCCTCTTGCTTAGTGACTTCTTGATGATCTTGACCCTGTGTAGTCCTTGGCTAATATGTGTGTTTGTATCTTAGTTTTTAACAAAAATGTGTTTTAAAATTTTTTTAAAAAACAACCTCTTTAAAAACAGGAAAAAAAAAGCTTATGGAATAAGTATATAAAGAAGGAAAATATTTTTGTACAGCTGTGCAATGTTTGTGTTTTAAGCTGTTACTTTATAAAAGAGTCAAAAAGTTAATAATTTAGAAGTTTATAAAATAGAAAGTTACAGTAAGCTAGGATTAATTCATCACTGAAGAAAAAAAATTCTAATAAATTTAGTGTAGCCTAAGTATACAATGTCTATGAAGTCTGCACTAGTATATAATAATGTCCTAGGCCTTCACATTCACTCATCTAGAGCAACTTCCAGTCCTGCAAGTGCCATTCATGGTAAGTGCCCCCATACAGGTGTACCATTTTTTATCTTGTATACTGTTTTTACTGTACCTTTTCTATGTTTAGATATGCAAATACTTCCCATGTGTTACAGTTGCCTACAGTATTCCGTATAGTAACATCCTGCCCTGGTTTGTAGACCAGGGGCAATAGGCTATACCATATAGCCTAGATGCAGTAAACTATACCATCCTGGTTTGTATAAGTACACTCTACAGTGTTTACACAACAAAATCACCTATTTCTCAGAACAAATCCCCATTATTCAGCAATGCATGACTGTATATATATCTATATATGGATGTAGTAAGATACAGATATACAGTGACTTGTCTCTTCATGCCCTTTGTCCATTTTTCTGTTTGATATCTTTTTCTTATTTATAAGAGTTCTTTATATTTTAAGACTATTGATGCTTTTATTATTATATATTGCAAACATTTTTTCCATTTTGTCATTTGTCTTTTTGGTTTAGTTATGGTGTTTGGTATTATACACAGTTGTTAAGTTTTTATAAAGTCAATCCTGTCGGCTTCTTCTTTTATCACTGCTCTTGTCATGTTTAGAAAACCTTGTGGAGATGAGCTTCTACCCCCTCACCTCCACCCTCCACATAATGCTGTTAAGTACTTAATTCAGACATGTGAAATTAAATTGTGCACTAGAGGGTCCCCAGCCTTGCTTTTTACCCTGATTATTGCTAGCAAGTAGGCTAGTTTTCATTTAAGCTTATTCTCTCAGCAAGGGGGGATCAGGAAGATGCTTGTTGGGACTTATGTGTAACATTTTGGTCCCTTCCCCTAGGCAATGTATCTACCTTTATGGCAGATAATTTTGTCTCCATTGAGACCCAAGACAGACTTCTATCTTAAGAAACAGCTGTATGGAACCTTTTACCTTACAAAGTGCCACTGTTCTTAAATGAAAAAAAAAAAAGTCAGCAGAAAGTATTTTTCACCTGTGCAAAACAGAAAAATTACTATATATATGTAGTAATTTGTATATATATAGTAATATATATAGTAATTTATATATATAGTAATATATATAGTAATTTATATATATTTAGACTCAAGGGAACAAAAGCCTCCAAATCTCTGGAATCAAGAACAAAAGACTTTATCAAGAAAGGACAGTATTGTTAAAAATGGAGCAAATGATAATAGAGCCTGTAGAGACTAAGTAAACTAATCTTTTTCCAGAGTGTACAGCAAAACATGAACAAGTGAAAATATAAAATCTTTAGTTAGATGCTCATTAATTATACAGTCATAGGAACTCATGTACTAAGAACACACAAACTGTACCTTGAATTTTTCCAAAATTATCAGTTAGCTAATAGGTGATTTTCTCTAATTAAGTCAGACTATTCACTCCTGCTCTATTAAGTACTATCTGTACCACTAAGCTTTTCCTTCATGTTATTTTCATGTTAAAAAGTTACCATGATCCAAAAGAAACCCTGTCGCTTTACTCAGGGCTTTGACACAGTCTTGCTAGGTTAATAAGGTGTCATTACCACCAAGTTTAAAAGAACCTAAAACATATACCCTGCTTGATATAAATTGCTTAAGCAGGTGTTCTCATGAATAAGTGTTCACTGACATTACTGAAATAAAAGGTTACTTTTAAAAGTGTTTAACATGTCAGAGTTTCCATATATCACATCTTTCGTTTCAGTTGAGTCTATGGAAAGCATTTCTATAATCGTGAAAAATATTTTTGAGTCCCTAAGGATGGGGTCCTGTTAGAACAAGAAGCTTCTGATATTTAGATAGCTCATAGCATTTTTCTCTTTAAGCCATTGCAGATGGCAGAATCAAAAACTTAGACCTTAGAACATGGACTCAAACCATTCTAGAAGAGACATTTTAATATGACATTATTTTGGCCAAGATAGCTGTTTCTGAATAAAAATTCTTGTTTCCTTCCCCTCTGTATAGAACTTGTAATTGAGTATGGTACCTCAGTCTATTAAATGGGATTTATGTAATAAAGCTTTGAAAACTAGTGATATGCTAATACAAAATATTATTAGGTAACATTATTCTTATGTAATGCAGATATTTGCCCAGTGATCCTGAGCTTCCAAATATTTCCCACCCATAGATAGTTTGTAATGCAGATATTTGCCCAGTGATCCTGAGCTTCCAAATATTTCCCACCCATAGATAGTTCAGGAATAGCTGGAAACGGTTAGCTAGGCTTTAACGGGAACTTGATGCTGAAATAAATAAATATCCTATACTATGGCATATGATTAATTTACTAGTGTCAGGAGAGGCATTGAAAGAAAAGAGATATATTATTCATTTGTAAAGATATTCTTTGGTTTTCAGACATTCTCAAGAAAGAATATATCCTTTGCCACAACATCTTCAAATTTCCACTAAAATTCAGAGTCAATTTATGCATATTAAATTCATGTTTTATATATATATCTGGAGTAACCTTGCCTAATTCAGAAATGAACTGTCCAAATTAGAAATTTATAAGAGAAGATTTTTGCTATTACGAATGTCCTGGCCCATGGCAATGGTTCATACAGCTGTAGCCACTCTCCCAGTTTTCTTTTTTTTTGAGCCAGGGTCTCACTGTGTTGCCCAGGCTGGAGTTCAGTAGCACAATCTCAGCCCACTGCAACCTCCACTTCCCGGGTTCAAGCGATTCTCCTGCATCAGCCTCCTGAGTAGCCGGGATTACAGGTGCATACCACCATGCCTGGCCAACTTTTGTACCTTTAGTAGAGACAGGGTTTCACCATGTTGGCCAGGCTGGTCTCAATCTCCTGACCTTAAGTGATCTGCCCACCTCGGCCTCCCAACGTGCTGGGATTACAGGCGTGAGCCACCACAGCCGGCCACTCTCCCAGTTTTCATGGTGAGCAGCAATGCATGTTTTAAGAGTGGTGGCCTCTGAGGTAGTCAGGCCAGGAGCACAGACCACCTTTACCTGCAATACATGGCAGTTGTGCCATTAAACAAAACAATACTGACCTCATGAATGTTGGATTTCATCAGCACAGTCCTTTAAATAGTTGAGCTATAACATGTTTCTCTCTCTCAGGAGACTGCTGTGCCCCCTTTGTGGGAAAAGCCTCCCTTGGGAAGCAGTGGTTGTATGCTCAGTCCTCCCCTGGGAAGAACAACAACAAGCAACTTGCAGGGTTCCCTTCAGAATGTCTCTTTGAGTGCACCTGGCAATAAGCAGCACAAGACCCTGGGTGCTGAACCCTCTCAACAGCCTGGCAGCAACGAGACACTCGGAACTACCAGCCAGAAAGCAGAACCACTTTGCTTGGGTCATTTCCACAACCGCCATGTCTTCCAGCAACAGCTGATTGAGAAGCAAAAGAAGAAACTTCAGGAACAGCAGAAAACAATTCTCGACCTGAAGAAAAACCAGCAGCTGGCAGAGGCTCAGTGGGCAGCAGAGCGTGCCTTAGCAGTCACAGATGCACAGAGCCACCTGCTGTCAAAGCCCAGAGAAGAGGAACCAAGAACCTGCCAGATGCTTGTGAAGTATGTCTGTTCTATCAGAACTCTCTGGACTCATTTTAAGGGGTTTTTCACTTTGGGCTCCTGAGCTTCTTTGCCCTGCTTCTGAGCCCCATGATTGTTCCTTTTCCTTGATTTTGCACTCTCAAAGCAAAGAAGCCTAGTTATGACTAGTATATGACAGGCATAGATAGTCAAGGATGCCTGTAAGGATCCAGTTATACTGTTAGCATTTGGGTCACGGCTGCCTTTGAGGATCTCTGTTACTATGCCAGTTAAAGAGAAAAATGCTGTCTTGCTCTATTTCTGGGTTTCTAGCTATGTTAAGTGCTGAGAAGCCAAGTCAGACAACATCAGGTCCACATGGAGCAGCCCCTGGGCTGGCTTATTTCCTAGCTTAAATTTGTAGTTGTTAGGAATAAAACAAAACATCTTTGAGCCTCAAATAAGAGCCCAAGTTTCTCAAAAGCCATGTAAGATGGTTTCAGTTGTGCTTGAGACATACTCATTGCATGTGGTAAATGGTAGGATAAGATGTGGTGACACCTATGGATTTGAAGCATTAGGATGGGAGTCAGAGTACCTGACTCACTGTGTAGACTCATGCCGATCACACAACCTTTCCATACCTCATTACACATATTTATGGAGTGGATATAATATGTAGTTATCTCAGAGAGTAGGGATTCATTAAGGTCTGTAAAAGGCTTTGAGCATCTCAGGTCAAAGGACTTTGAAGGAAACTGGTTAGTAGTCTAAATTCCTTTCCTTTATTTTTTCCCTAGTTCACCTGTTGCTTCCCCTGGGACTGAAGGCAGAAGTGACTCCCGAAATTCTCTTTCTGGACTCAGAAGGAAACCAAAGCAACTGATGACACCGCATCCCATACTAAAAGGCAGGGCTGTCTCGGTGGTGGCCTTGGTGGTTGTTATCTTCTCTCCTAGAGTAGAATGTGTACACTGGGACTGAATTCTGGCAACTCTTGAGGTTTTGAGACTTGGCAGAACCTGACATCAAAAATCTCAGAATGGTAGACATGTGAGGAGTGGAGTACACCAGAGAGCCCCACTACTTTTTTCCTGCCCCTTTTGCCAACCTTTTTGGCATTCCCAGCCAACACACACACAAAAAAACATAGCTGAAAGGTGTATCATTTTTCTGTGATTTGAGATTTGGATTGTGAAAAAAAAAAAAAAGGGATAATTACACAAATGAGAAAACTCTGAGTAACTGCCAAGGACAAACACTGATAAAGGACACCTGTCATTGTACTTTGTTAATGTTCAAATTTGATCAGTTTACAGTAATCCAAGATAAGTTATTATATCATTTTATAATATAACTTGTTGATAGGATTTTAGTAATAAAACCTACAACCAGATATGTTAATTTGATAACATTTTTGATGCATCTAGAAACACTTATTTATTATTTGGTACAGGCAGGGTCTTCCTGTGTTGCCCAGGCTGGTCTCAAACTCCTGGCCTCAAGCAGTCCTCCCACCTCAACATCCCTAAGTGTTGGGATTATAGGCAAGAACCACTGCACCTGGCCAGAAACCCTTATTTAAACTAAACTATACGAATAGAAGCATTCTTCAGAACCCACCTAGTGAATCTGCTAATTGTTTTTACTATATGCTTAGTCCTTCACTGTACTTATGTTTGCATGTGGTGGTTGGCACTTTGACAATTATATTGTGGTTTGTAAATTTGATTTTTTACCTGTGACAAGATTGCTGGTTTAACAAGAAGTAATTACAAATGAAAGACACTGTGCCTGCAGTCAATTCCTATTAATGAAGAAATTGGCAGTCTTTGCATTAACTATCTGCCAGGACAGCAATTTATGCTGTCTTTGCCTATCATTAGGCTTGGTCAGTAAATGCCCAGTTAAGTGTGATTATTTTTTTAAAATTATTGTTTGGTCAAGGAGTTAGCTATTTTAGAAGCCCAGTCTACTTTCAAGTAGTCTTTTAATGATTAGATCTAGAAAAGATGGGCAAAGGGCATATTACCAGAGACTCTGCTTCTTAGGGGTCTCTTACTTTAATCCCCTAGTCTATTTCTGCCTTCTTAGAGACAATTTCACTCTTGCCATCTGTGGCACTACCATTCTTTTTCAGCAAAGCAGACACTTAATATCTGTAAGAAATAGCCTGGTGAGTTTTTTGTTTATTAATTCTTAAAACTTGGACTTAAATTCTTTTCTCTAAAATATGGCACAAGGAACTGAAAGTAACTATTGGCTGGCTTAGGTGAGCAGAACTTGATACTCCTCCCATCCATGCCCCTCTTCCTATGAAAGCCCCAACTGATTATAGAGTCATATTATCAGACCATCTTGCACATTTGTTTCTTTTGGATCGATATTTAATAGCCTGTCAAGAACAGGAGTCTGACACTCAAATTCATTCAGATGCCAGTTCTCCAAATGCCTGGTACAATTCCATTTCCTGCCCATCTGTATATCCAGGCCTTAAAACTAGATTCAAATATATTCATCGTGACCCCAAACTTTAGTTTGTTTGTTGTTGTTCTTATATATACAGACATATGTACAGTGACTTAAGAAAAATTAGCAGATTCAATAGGATTTGAGGAACGATTCTACTCTCAAAGTACTTGTTAGATGTAATTAAAGTTTTCTGCATTCATCAAACGTATAATCAAATTAGAATTCTGGTTTCTGGGTTTCATATACTAAAAGTCTATCATCAAGGCACATTATAAATCAGTAAACAATTATTTTAATAAAAATGTAAACAAAATAATTAATTTATAAATTGTTCCTCATTGCTGAGGATGGGATAGTAGGTCTTTAACCTGTAGAGTATATAAGTTCTATTTATCTCTATATATTTTCTGAGATTGTGAACATTCAACTTACAAGAAAACCCTAATAATAACACTAAATTTTACTATGAAATGGAGACATTTCTCTTGCAGTGTTCCTCATATTTTTTCAATATAAAAAATATTAGAACTCTGTTACTATTTTCTAGCTATGGAAGAGAGAGCAGTTCAACGAGCTGAACGTAGGCGGATCTTGGCAGAGAAGAAGAAAAAACAAGAAGAAGAAAAATTGGTAATAGATTCAAAATGCAAACTGAGTCAAAAAAGAAGGATTTGTCCAGGTCTTTCTTAAAAAATGAAACCTTGCTTTTTCAGAACTCCTGAGACAATAGAGTTACATCAACTTTGGAAATGGTTTTTTGGCCTAGTGGCCTGAATTCTGTGACAATTTTAGGAAAATAAGGGGGACAGAAACATCAACATCATTAACACAGCAGGAAGAAAATGTTATGAAAGTTGATGAGAGCCAGCAGATTAGAAGATTTACACATAACCAAGATTAGTGTATTATAGGTAGATGTCTGACCTACTGAATTTGCAAAGGGGGATAGTTCTTATTTTCCAAAGTTTTGACCTAGACTATCCAAAGTAAATTTTGTAACTACCAAGAAAAAATAAACAGTTCCAACAATTGGGGGTTTTCTGGTGAAATGAAAGAAAACCTTTTTCCCCCTAAACTGTTTCTAACTTGGAGTTAGTTTTTCACAGATGACAGTAAGAACTAAAAAGTAATCATTTTTTAATGAAAGATTGGTGATCTTATTTATGATCAGTCTTACCTTCCCAAGTAGAAAAGGATTCTTTTGGAGAAACTTTTAAGTTACATAACTGATGACAGGTTGATTGAGTTTTCTACTTTTATCACAAAGTGCAGACTTCTTCCAGAGATAGGACAGGCACTTTGGTAGACACTTGACTATCCTAAACATAAAAGATCACATTCCTGTTCAAATTGAGGCTTCTGATATTTCTGGGTTCTAATCTCAATCAGGCCCAGTTAAAGGCCCAAGAGGAGGAACGTCAGAAAAGGGAGGCAGAAGAAAAGGAGGCACAGCTTGAAAGAAAACGAGAAGAGAAGAGACTGAAGAAAATGGTTAGTATTGTCTATTTGGTCAGTCCCTGTATCTTGAGGCTTGCTGTGTGTGATACTGTGGCCCTATCCACCTTCTTTAACCCAGAACTTCTATCTGGAATACTCTTCTCTCACCCTCACTTCTTTTCTCTATCTTACTTAGTGAAAAGCTACTCATTCTTCAGATTTCAGCTAAAACAGAACTTTGTCCAGATTAGCCTTTCCTGCCCTGCCCACCCTCCTCTCCACTCAGAATTAGGTTGGGTCCCCCTTTGTGGACTCTCATCAAGTATCTTCCCTTCGGAACATTATTGACAGTTATCATTGTGCATTTGTTTTATGGCTGTTTTATTCATTTCTACATCCCCAACTAAACTGTAATCTCCATAAGGGTTAAGGGAACAGTCTGATGTTGTTCACTATTGTATTGGCACCCAGCAGATATGTGTTTAATGAGTGAATAAATGAATGAACAAATGGAAGAAGAAGTGATAATACACACAGAAATAATAATACACACAGAAGAAATAAGAGAAAAAGCTCTTACTCTAAGGTTATTAAATTCTGCTTGGGAAGATAAGGCCTAAAAATGCAAACGTGTCAGAGACACTGTAGTAGAGTATTTGCCATCATGTGCTACATAGACGAAAAGAGATCAAGGGGCCAGACATGGTGGCTCACACCTGTAATCCCAGCACTTTTGGGAGGCTGAGGTGGGAGGATTGCTTGAGCCCAGTAGTTTGAGGCTAGCCTGGGCAAGATGTTAAGACCCTGCCTCAATAAAAAAAAAATTTTAATCATCTGGGCGCAGTGACACCTGCCTATAATCACCAGCTACTTGGGAGGCTAAGGCGGGAGGAATCCTTGAGCCCAGGAGTTCGAGGCAGCAGTGAGCTGTCATTGTGCCACTGAGCTCCAACCTGGGCAGCAAAGTAAGACCATCTCTAAGAAAAAAAAAGAGAGAGAGAGAGATCAAGAAAGTCATATAAGGTATGTTTCATGAAGAATTTGGAGAAATTAGAGGTATTTTCATGAAAAGGAAATTTGAATGGAGAATTGTATTAGTCAGGATTCTCCAGAAAAAGAGAACCAGTAGGACATATAGACAGAGGGAGACTTATTTTGAGAAATTGGCTCACGCAATTATGGAAGCTGAGAAGTCTCATGATCTGCCATCTGCCATCTGGAGACCCAAGAAACCCAGTGGTGTAATTCCAGTTCAAGTCTGAAGGCTCAGAATCAGGGGAGTTGATGGCATAAATCTCAGTCAAAGAGCAAGAGAAGACCAATATCCCAGCTCCAGATGGGGGGCAGGAAGCAAAAAGGGGCAAATTCTTCCTTCCTCCTCCTTTTTGAAAGTTCTATTCAGGCTCTCAGCAGATTGGATGATGCCCACCAACATTAGTGAGGGCAATCTACTTTACTAAGGCCACCAACTCAAATGCTAATCTTATCGAGAGACATCCTTAAAGACACATCCAAAAATAATGTTTAATCTAGCACCCCATGGTATAGTCAAGTTGACACATAAAATTAGCCATCACAAGTCCACCCCTTGTCAACATGGCACCCATGCACATCTCCTTAAACCATAGTTAATCTGCAAATAAAGACAATAGCACGATCATAATTCCACCTAACATGATACAACTATCCAGCATACAACTAAAAACATACTAAACCATTCCTCAGAAGAAGAGGTAAAGTCCTTGTGTGATGTTTACTCTTCTCCATGATATCCCATAACTTAAATACTTAAATAACATAAATAGCATAAATGATATAATATTAGTAACTTAAATATTGTGATAGAAAGTTACAGTATAAAAGAATAAGAGGAAAGAAAATGCATAAATGTATTCATAGCAAAATAAGGAGAAAATACTCATGACACAGTTTTTGTTTCTACAACTGGTTACATGGTCGTAACTGGTATTTATAAATACCTTCTTCCACTACCCCTCCATATTCCCCTTGCCTTCAGCAAGCACCTCAGCTGCTTGTGATTCTCTACCCAACAGGTGACCCAAACCTTCATTCCTAAAGTCACAGCAACATTCATAGTCCTGCCTGGATTAGGTTGTAGTTTTCCATTTACTCTAATTACAGGACAATGTTATACTAAGAGACACCCTAACAAATCTCCTGTATTCCAAATGTATTCTTCCTTACCTTCATGTAGAGTAGTAGTTCAGTTTCCCCTTGGCAGGAAGGATCAGTCACCCCAAGCTAGCCCCATAACTCCCTTCTTTGCCTGTCGATTAAGTGGCACAAGGAGCCCAAAGTGGCCAGGTAGCAGTCAACTTGCAGTTAAGTGGAATCATTATGTCTCTTGGTGAAAGCATTCTTCCCTCTGGAACTAAGACCTCTAGGCTAGTAAAGCATAAAATCATGGGAACAGGAAACCAAAATTTTGCTAGTGGTATTACTAGGGGTAATAGTGTACCATTCTCATTTCCATCCCTTGATTCCTGGGCCCTTGAATCCTGGCTATCAGAGAAAGCATGCCATGTATTGGATACTGATTAAGAGCATGTACGGACTTCTGAAGAACCTTCCGCAGCCCTGCAAGGTATTGCCACCTAGCTGGTGCTATAACTAAGTCTTCAAAGGGCTATTCCATTGTTTGATCAATCCACCTGGTTCTGGATGGTAGGGAACATAGTAAGGCCAGTGAATTCCATGAGCATGGGCCCATTGCTATACTTCTTTGCAGTGAAGTGAGTTCTTTGGTCAGAAGCAACGGTGTGTGGAATACTATGACGGTAGATAAGGTGAATCTGTAAGTCCACAGATGGTGGTTTTAGTAGAATCATTGCATGCAGGGAAAGCAAATCCATATCTAGATAGAGTGTCTGTTCCAGTGAGAACAAAATATAACCCCTTCCTTAATGGAAGCAGCTCACTGTAATTAACCTGCCACCGGGTAGCTTCCTGATCACCCTGGGGAATGGTGCCACATCAGGGACTCATTGTTAGTCTCTTCTGCTGGCAGATTGGGTACTCGGCAGTGCCTTTAGCCAGGTCAGCTGGTGAGTGGAAGTCCATGTTGCTGAGCCCATGCATAACCTCTGTTTCTGCCACCATGGCCATTTTGTTTATGAGCCCATTGGGCGATCTCAGGGGGTCAGGATCATCAGTATCACAGTCTTCCACCTCCACAGTTTGTTCCACTGAAAGGTCTTCAAGGGCACTAACACCGGTGGAGCTGTCATCTCCTATGATAGCGATGCTTTCTTCTTGAATACCTCTTGAAGGACCTGCCTGAGGCTGTTTTATAGTTAACTTTTTTTTTTTTTTTTTTTGAGGCAGAGTTTCACTCTTGTTGCCCAGGCTGGAGTGCAATGGTGCGATCTCGGCTCACTGCAACTTCCGCCTCCCGGGTTCAAGTGATTCTCCTTCCTCAGCCTCCCGAGTAGCTGGGATTACAGTCATGCACCACCACGCCTGGCTAATTTTTGTATTTTTAGTAGAGACCGGGTTTCTCTATGTGGGTCAGGCTAGTCTCGAACTCCTGAACTCAGGTGATCCGCCTGCCTCGGCCTCCCAAAGTGCTGGGATTATAGGCGTGAGCCACCACGCCCAGCCAACTTTTTTTTTTTTAATAAGGAGTACAATCTAAAATAATGATAAAAAGTATAGTGTCATTCTCAAGTATTATGTAGTTCACATAATTGTATATGCTATACTTGTATATGACTGGTAACACAGTAAGTTTGTTTATACTAGCTTTACAACAACTGCTTGAGTAATGTGTGGCACTATGAATTAGAATAACCACAGTATCACTGGGCAATAGGAATTTTTCAGCTCCATTATAACCTTATAGGGCCACGTTGGTACATTCAGTCTTTCATTGACCCAAACATCATTATGTAGCATATGACTGTATATTTATTTTATACTTTGGGTTATTAAAAATACTGTGTTATTTATTTTGTTGCTCAAATTGTTTCAGCTTTGGCCACTGGGAGCCCTTTAAGGTTGGCTCCTATTGTCCCTTTGACATGCCCCCATTATTTTGTGTTTTTTGGGCACTTTACTTTCTGATGCTATTCATCTTTTATTTTTTCATTGCCCTGCCCTCATGAATAAGCCATTTCTCTGAGAGTTCTTAGTTATAAATGGTATTTGGAAAGCAAGATCTAAGTACTGAGGGTCTAATTGCTACTGGGGTGTCACTAATTCTAGGACCTTGGCAGTTGGAGGTAGGTAATATATGTATGCTATGCTATGTATACACACCTATCTGTAATCATTCTGAATCTATCCATCTGTGTGTGTATATGTACATATATGTATGTGAAACTCTACCTAAATATGAGTTCATACTGATGTTTCTGGCTCTAATCCAGCACTAGAGGGTTTATCCTATGCTTCCCTTCTTGCTTATTTGTAAATGCCCTCTGACAGCATGAAACCTGGCTCCCACAATTCATCTATTTACTTATTTGTTCAACCCCAGGATAGATGTAAAGCAGTTTCAGAACTGATTACCCAAACCCCAACGAGAAAAAAATTACCAAATACAGTACAGTGTTTATGTACAGTTCCATTTATCTTTAACCTTATGTTTTCCAATTAAAATCTGGGATACATGTGCAGAACATGCAGGTTTGTTACATAGGTATACATGTGCCATGGTGGTTTGCTGCACCTGTCAACCCATCATCTAGGTTTTAAGCCTGGCATGCATTAGGTATTCGTCCTAATGCTCTCCCTCCCCTTGCCCCCCACCCCCCAGCAGGCCCCAGTGTGTGTTGTTCCTCTCCCTGTGTCCATGTGTTCTCATTGTTCAACTCCCACTTATGAGTGAGAACATGCAGTTTTTGGTTTTCTGTTCCTGTATTAGTTTGCTGAGTATGATGGCTTCCAGCTTCATCCATGTCCCTGCAAAGGACATAATCTCATTCTTTCTTACGGCTGCATAGCATTCCATGGTGTATATGTACCACATTTTCTTTATCCAATCTATCATTGATGGGTATTTGTGTTGGTTCCAAGTCTTTGCTATTGTAAATAGTGCTGCAATAAATATACATGCGCATGAGTCTTTAGCTGGAGGCATCATCCTATTTGACTTCAAACTATACTACAAGGCTACAGTAACCAAAACAGTGTGGTACTGGTACTAAAACAGACATGTAGACCAATGGAACAGAACAGAGACCTCAGAAGTAACACCACACATCTACAACCATCTGATCTTTAACAAACCTGATAAAAACAAGCAATGGGGAAAGGATTCCCTATTTAATAAATGGTGCTGGGAAAACTGGCTAGCCTATGCAAAAAACTGAAACTGGACCCCTTCCTTACACCTTATACAAAAATTAACTCAAGATGGATTAAAGATTTAAATGTAAAACCCAAAACCATAAAAACCCTAGAAGAAAATTTAGGCAATACCATTCAGGACATAGGCATGGGCAAAGACACCAATAGCAATTGCAACAAAAGCCAAAATTGACAAATGGGATCTAATTAAACTAAAAAGCTTCTGCACAGCAAAAGAAACTATCATAAAAGTGAATAGGAGCCTACAGAAAGGGAGAAAATTTTTGCAATCTATCCATCTGACAAAGGTCTAATATCCAGAATCTATAAAGAACTTAAATGTACAAGAAAAAAACAAACAGTCTCATCAAAAAGTGGGCAAAGGATATGAACAGACACTTCTCAAAATAAGACATTTATGCAGCCAAAAAAACATATGAAAAAAAAGCTCATCATCACTGATCATTAGAGAAATGCAAATCAAAACCACAATGAGATTCTATCTCACACTAGTCAGAATAGCGATTAGTAAAAAGTCAAGAAACAATAGATGCTGGTGAGGCTGTGGAGAAATTAGGAACACTTTTACACTGATGGTGGGACTGTAAACTAGTTCAACCATTGTGGAAGACAGTGGCGATTCCTCAAGGATCTAGAACCAGAAATACCATTTGACACAGCAGTCCCATTACTAGGTATATACCCAAAGCGATACAAATCATTCTACTAAAATAAGTTTTAAGTTACTTAGGTCAGCTCCTATTTTTCCCTAGGTCAGCACTTATTTTCCCCAGCTCCTTGAGTACAGTTTTGTCATTTGTTTTTAATACAATCAGATTCATTTGTCACAGGGTACATTCCATCCTGGAATCCCTGACATTCTGGTTGATTTTGTTGTTTTTCTACTTTAAAGTTGACTCTTGGTAATGTACAGTGCTATGGCTTTTAACAAATGCAGAGTATTATAAAAAGCAGTTCCTTCATGTTACAACTTCCTCTGTATACCCTTCATTTTTAAATTTTTATAGATTTAGGGGGTATAAATGCAGTTTTGTTACATGGATATATTGTGGAGTGCTGAAGTCTGGGCTTTAGTGTACCCATCACTCAAATAGTGAACATTGTACCCAGTGGGACATCCGCCAGCCCCTAACCCCTGGCAAACACGGATTTGTTTTCTATCCCTATGTGTTTTGCCTTTTCCAGAAGTCATATCAGTGGATTCATACAGTGTTACTTTTTTCACTTAGTAAAATGCATTTATGATTCATCCATTTTGCTGCGGGAGTCAAAAGCTCGGTCCTTTTTATCATCAAATAGTATTCCAATAGAATTTCATCTGCATGTGCAAGTTATCTATTCCTCTATTGATATTGCTTCCAGTTTCTGGCAATTATTAGTAAAGTT
Source organism: Gorilla gorilla gorilla (assembly GCF_029281585.2). NCBI lineage: Eukaryota > Metazoa > Chordata > Mammalia > Primates > Hominidae > Gorilla > Gorilla gorilla. The sequence goes on along the minus strand of NC_086017.1, from coordinate 124,868,477 downwards.
GCTAGAAACATTTACATACAGGTTTTTATCTGGACTCATAAGTTTTCAGTTCAGTCAGGTGTTCACACCTGTAATCCCAGCACTTTGGAAGGCTGAGATGGGAGGATTTCTTGAGCCCAAAAGTTGATACCAGCCTGGGCAACATAGTGAGACCTTGTCTCTACAAAATAAAAGAAATTAGCCAGGCGTGGTGACATGCACCTGTAGTCCCAGCTACTTGGGAGGCAGAGGTGGGAGGATCGCTTGAGCTCAGGAGTTCGAAGTTGCAGTGAGCTATTATTTTGCTATTGCACTCCAGCCTGAGTGACAAAGCAAGACCCTGTTTCTAAAAAAAAAAAAAAAAAAAGAATTTAGTTTTTTAAGTTTTCAATTCACTTAGGTAAATACCTAGGAATGTGATTGCTAGGTAGTGTGGTAAGTCAATGTTTAAGTTTATAGGTAATTGCCAAATTCTATTCCAAAGAGGCTGCACCATTTTGTGTTCCTACCAGTGATAAATGAAAGGTCTTTTTGTTGCACATCCTCATCAGCATTTGTTATTGTCAGTTAGGGGGGTTTAATATGTTCTAATAGGTGTGTAGTAATATATCATTGTGGTGTTTATTTGCATTTCCCTAACAACAAATAATGCTAAGAATCCTTTCATATCTTTACTTGATATCCATATATCTTCTATGATGAAGTATCTGTTCAGATCTTTCGTCCATTTTTTGTTTACTTATTGTTGGGTTTTAAAAGTTCTTCATATATTCTGGACCAAGTCCTTTTTAGATATGTGATTTGCAAATATTTTCTCCCAGTCTAAGGCTTGTACTTTAATTCACTTAACAATGTCTTTCACAGAGGAAAGTGTTAAATTTTAATAAAGTCAACCTTATCACTTTTTTCTTTCATGGATTGTGCTGTTGGTGTTGTATCCAGAACTAATCACCAAACTCAAAGTCATTCAGATTTTCAGTTTTTCCTTCACAAAGTTTTACATTTTACATTTAGGTCTGTGGTCTATTTGGAGTTAATTTTTTTTTCTTTTCTTTTTTTTTCTCTGAGACAGGGTCTCACTGTCACCCAGGCTGGAGTGCAGTGGCACGATCTCGGCTCACTGCAACCTCCACCTCCCAGGCTCAAGCGATTCTCCCACCTCAGCCTCCCAAGTAGCTGAGACTACAGGCACACGCCACCATGCCCAGCTAATTTTTGTATTTTTAGTAGAGACGTGGTTTCACCAGGTTGTCCAGGCTGATCTCAAACTCCTGACCTCAAGTGATCCACCCACCTCAGCCTGCCAAAGTGCAGTATTGGGATTACAGGCATGAGCCACCATGCCCAGCCCATTTGGAGTTAATGTTAATGTAAGTTGTGAGGTATGCTGTAATTTATTTTTTATATGGACGTTCAGTTGTTCCAGTATCATTTGTTGAGAAGACTATCTTTTCTCCATTAAATTATTTTTATACCTTTGCCAAAAATCAGTTGACCATATTGTGTGGATCTATTTCTGGGCTCTCTGTTCTTTTCTGTTGTTGCTTTATGTCTATTCCTTTGCAAGTAATACTGTCTTTGATTACTGTCGCTTTATAGGCATTGTGAATTCTGCTACTCTATTTTTCTTCTTCAGAATGTTTTGGCTATTCTAGTTCATTTGACTTTCCATATGAATCATAGAGTCTGGGTGTCACTTTGTTACCCAGGGTGGTCTCAAACTCCTGGGCTCAAGTGATCCTCCTGCCTCAGCCTCTCAAAATGCTGGATTACAGGCGTGAGCCACCACACCTGGGTCACAGGGGTGACCCAGCCTACTGAAATTTTTTTTTATCATGCAAGGATGTTGAGTTTTGTCAAATGCTTTTCTGCATCTGTTGAGATGATCACATTACTTTTATCCTTCATTCTGTTAATATGATGTATCACATTTATTGATTTGTGCATATTGAACCATCCTTGCATCCCAGGGATAACTCCCACTTGATCATAGTGTATTATCCTTTTAATGTGCTCTTGAATTTAGTTTGCTACTATTTTGTTCAGGATTTTTGCATTTATGTTCATCAGGTATATTGGCCTATAATTTTTTTTGTAGTATCCTTGTCTGCCTTTAGTATCAGGGGAATGCTGGCCTCATAAAATGAGGGTGGAAGTGTTCCTTTCTCTTCAGTTTTGTTGGAAGAGTTTGAAAAGAATTGGCATTAATTCTTTTTTTTTATTATACTTTAAGTTTTAGGGTACATGTGCACAACGTGCAGGTTTGTTACATATGTATACATGTGCGATGCTGGTGTGCTGCACCCATTAACTCGTCATTTAGCTTTAGGTATATCTCCTAATGCTATCCCTTCCCCCTCCCCCCACCCCACAACAGTCCCCGTTTAAATGTTTGATACAATTCACCAATGAAGTCCTGGGTTTTTCTTTGTTAGATTTTTAAATTACTCATTCAATCTCCTTATTTGTTTATTGGTTATAGGGTCTGTGGCCTTTCTTCATTTGGTTGTTTATTGGTTAGTAGGGTCTGTGGCCTTTCTTCCCTGTTCCCAGCCTCCTTGAACCACTCAGCTGTGCGATTACCTCAGTAATCTGGGTAAGGTAAGAAAGAAGTGGGCCTCTTGGGCAGCAGCCTACACAGCTGAGGGAGCTGAATGCTTACTCACTCTCCTCTCACTTTCCTCCATGGGAGGAATCACAGGCTGTGGGGGTCTCTCTTGGCATTGAACTATGCTGCCTTGGGGGAGGGGTGACCTAGATAAAGTGAAACTATTCTTACCTTCTTCAGTGTGTCCAGTGATGTGCTGGAACTTCACTGCTGGACTTCTGGACTTCCACAAAGTACTCTCATCCATGGGTACTTGTCAAAATCAGTGCTTCTGCAGGGATATGATGGTAGAAAGCTGCTATTCCACCATCTTGCTAATGTCTTTTCTCCATTTATTTATATCTTTGATTTCTTTCATCATTGTTTTTATAGCTTTCCTCACATCTCACATTTTGTTAGATTTGTACCTAACTACTGCATTTTTGGGGCACTATTATAAATGTTTTTTTTAAACTTTCATATTCCATTTATTCATTGCTAATATGGGAACATAATTCATTTTAGTATGTTGGTGTTGTATCCTGCAGTCTTGCTAAACTCACTTTTTGGTTCCAGAAGTACTTTTGTAAATTATTTGGAATAGTCTAGGTAAACAGGTTGTCTGCTAATAAATGCAATATTATTTCTTCCTTTCCAATCTGCATGCCTTTTACTTATTTATCTTGCCTTATCACATTAGTTAGGACTTCCAGTATGAGACGGAATAGGCATGATGAGAGAAGACATCCTTGCCTTGTTTCAGATCTAGGGGGAAAGCATTCAGTATCTCACCATTAAGTATGATGTTTGCTGTGGTTTTTCATGAATGTCTTTTATTAGATGAAGGAAATTTTCATTTATTCCTAGATTGCTGAGAGTGTTTATTACAAATTTCACTGAAAGCTTTTTCTGCATCTTTGATATGATCATGTAGTTTTCTTAATTCCTCTACTAATACGGTAAACTACATTGATTGATTTTCCAATGTAAAATTATCCTTGCCTTCCTGAGATGAACTCCACTTGGTCATGGTGTGTTATTTTTATATATTGTTAGATTTCATGTGTTGGTATTTTGTTAAGAAATTGGTTTTTTTTGGGGGGGCGGGTTTGTTTGGTTTTCTTTCTTTTTTTTTTTGGAGTCTCACTGTATTGCCCAGGCTGGAGTGCAGTGGCGTGATCTCAGCTCGCTGTAACCTCCACCTCTCGAGTTCAGGCGATTCTCCTGCCTTGGCCTCCTGAGTAGCTGGGATTAGAGGCACGCACCACCACACCCAGCTAATTTTTGTATTTTTAGTAAAGACGGGGTTTCACCATGTTGGCCAGGTTGGCCTTGAACTTTTAACTTTGTGATCCGCCCACCTCAATCTTCCAGAGTGCTGGGATTACAGGCATGAGCCACCACATCTGGCCTTTTTTTTTTTTTTTTTTGAGGTGCTTTCTCACTATGTTGCGCAGGCTAGTCTTAAACACTTGGGTTCAAATTATCTTGCCTCAGCCTCCTGAGTAGCTGGGATTCTAAGCATGCACCACCACACCAGCCTGCATTTCCTTTTTTTTATATTATGTTTGTCTTGTTGTGGTATTAGGATAATGGTTAGCCTCATAAAATGGGGGAATTATACCCTTTTTTATTTTTTGAAAGAGAGTATGTAAAGTTGGTGTTATTTCTCTCTAAAATGTTTGGTAGAATTCACTGGTGAAACCACTGGGCCTGGAGTTTTCTTTTTTTATTATTTTATATTAAATTTTTTATTTCTGTAGGTTTTGGGGGAACAGTTGGTATTTGGTTACGTGAGTAAATTCTTTGGTGGGGATTTGTGAGGTTTAGGTGCACCCATCACCTGAGCAATATACACTGAACCTAATTTGTAGTCTTTTATCCCTCACCTGGAGTTTTCTTTTTTAAAATGATTTAAAATAACATATTCTATTTCTTTAATAGATATTGAGCTATTCAGTTCTTTTTTTCTTCTTGAGTAAAACTTGGTAGTTTGTATATTTCAGGAAATTTGAGCATTTAATCTAAGTTTTCAAGTCTCTTGGAACAGAGGTCATAGTATTCTCTTATGACCTTTTTAATGTCTATGAGATCAGTATTGATGTCTTCTCTTTAAATTTTGATATTGGCAATATATATATCTTCTCTCTTTTCTGGTTTACCTGGATATCAGTTTTATCAATTTTATTTCTTTTCAAAAACTAACTTGGTTTCACTGGTTTTCTTTGTTGTTTTCCTCTTTTCAATTTCATTGATTTCTGCTTTAATTTTTATTTCTGTCCTCCTCCTTCGTTAAGATTTTGCTCTCTTCCTCTAGTTTCCTAAGATATAAACTTCAATTATTGATTTCAGATCTTTCTCTTTTTCTTTCTTTCTTTAAAGACAGGGCCTTGTTCTGTTGCCTAGGCAGGAATGCAGTGGTGTGATCACAGCTCACTATAACCTCAAACTCCTGGGCTCAAGCAATCCTCTCACCTCAGCCTCCTGAGTAGCTGAGACTACAGGCATGCACCACCATGTCCAATTGATTTTTTAAATTTTTTGTAGAGATGGGGTCTCACTGTGTTGTCCAGGCTGGTCTTAATTTCCCGGGCTCAAGAGATCCTCCCACCTTGGCCTCCCAAAGTGGTAAGATTACAGGCATGAGCCACCATGCCTGGCCTCTCCTTTTCTAGTGTGTGAACTTACTGCTGTAAATTTCCCTCTAAGTACTCTTTTACTTGTATATCATATTTTGATATTTTTATCTTTATTTAGTTCAAAATATTTTTAATTTCCCTTGAGATGTCCTCATTGTCCCATGGGTTATTAAGAAGTTTACTCTTTAAATTTTAAATATTTGAGGACTTTCAGATAACTTTTTACTAGTTTAATTTCTAGTTTAAGTTCCTTATGTTCCAAGAATGTACATTGCATGAAATTGTAAAGTTTTGCTTTATCACCCAGAATATTGTCTATCTCAGTGAATGTTCCATGTGCACTTGAGAAGAATATGTATAGTACTATAGTACTAAGCTGCCATTGGTCTGCTCTAGAAATGCCAAGTCACATTGTTTGAGTATGTTTTACTGTGTCTTACGGTATCTATATCTGTATTCTTACTGATTTTGTGCCTGCTTCTATCAGTTATTGAGAGAGGACTATTGAAGTTTCTAACTAAACTTGAGCACTTATTTCTCCTTTCATATCTGTCTGGTTTTGCATCATGTACTTTGAAGGTTTGTTCTTAGGTGCATGTATGTTTAAAAAGACTTACGTGGCCAGGGGCAGTGGCTCACGCCTGTAATCCCAGCACTTTGGGAGGCTGAGGCAGGCAGATCATGAGGTCAGGAGATCAAGACTATCCTGGCTAACATGGTGAAACCCTGTCTCTACTAAAAAAATACAAAAATTTTAGCTGGGTGTGGTGGTGGGCACCTGTAGTCCCAGCTACTTGGGAGGCTGAGACAGGAGAATAGCATGAACCTGGGAGGCAGAGCTTGCAGTGAGCCGAGATTGAGCCGCTGCACTCCAGCCTCGGTGACAGAGCGAGACTCTGTCTCAAAAAAAAAAGACTTACATATATGCCTTATAAAATTGAATGTCTTATAGACATCATATAGCTGTGTCTTGATTTAGCATCTAATTTTATAATCTCATTCTTTTAACTATTATGTTTAGCCCATTAACTTTAAAGTGATTATTGATAAAACTGGATTAAAATCTTTTTTTTTTTTTTGAGATGGAGTCTCACTCTTGTTGCCCAGGCTGGAGTGCAATAGCGTCATCTCTGCTCACCACAACCTCTGCCTCCTGGGTTCAAGCGATTCTCCTGCCTCAGCCTTCCGAGTAGCTGAGATTACAGGCACGCACCACCACGCCTGGCTAATTTTGTATTTTTAGTAGAGACTAGGTTTCGCCATGCTGGTCAGGCTGGTCTCGAACTGCCGACCTCAGGTGATCCACCCGTCTTGGCTGGAATAGCTGGGATTACAGGCGCCCACCACCACGCCCGGCTAATTTTTGTATTTTTAGTAGAGATGGGGTTTCACCATCTTGACCAGGCTGGTCTCAAACTCCTGACCTTGTGATCCACCTGCCTGAGCCTCCCAAAGTGCTGGGATTACAGGCGTGAGCCACTGCACCCGGCCACAACTGGATTAAAATCTATCATCTTGTTAGCTATTTTCTATTTGTTGTACTTATTCTTTGTTTTTCTTTTTTCCCTACCTTATCTGGTTTTAATTAAGCATCTTTATGATTCTATTTTATTGTGTTTTTTTTGGAGTTTTTATACCTCTTTAAAAATATATATATATATTGAGATGGAGTCTTGCTCTGTCGCCCAGGCTGGAGTGCAGTGGCATGATCTTGGCTCACTGCAACATCTGCTTCCTGGGTTCAAGCAATTCTCCTGCCTCATCCTCCCGAATAGCTGGGATTACAGGCGCCCACCACCACGCCTGGCTAATTTTTGTATTTTTAGTAGAGATGGGGTTTCACCATCTTGACCAGGCTGGTCTCAAACTCCTGACCTCGTGATCCACCTGCCTCGGCCTCCCAAAGTGCTGGGATTACAGGCGTGAGCCACTGCGCCTGGTCCTCTTTTAAAAAATATTTTTAGTGGTTACCCTAGTGTTTACATTTTTAAAATAATCTCCTTCTACCTGAGTGTCATAGCATGTACCTGTAATCTCAGCTACTTTGGAGGCTGAGGCAGGAGGACTGCCTGAGTCCAGTAGTTTGAGACAAGCCTGGGTAACATAGCGAGACCCTATCTCAAATAATAATAAAGATCTCTTTCCACCTTCAAATAACACTTTACATGTAGTGAAAGAACCTTCTATCAGTATTTCCCAGTTCCTTCCTCCCATTCCTTTTGGTATTGTTGTCATGTCATATTTTTATGTATACTATAAATAGCCAATATCTTGTTAAACTTATTGTTTGAGCAATTAGTTTTCTCAGTGGAATTAAAAATAAGATGATTATATTTAACTTTATTTCTTCTGTTTCTGATGCTCTTCATTTCTTTGTGTAGAGCTAAGTTCTTAACCTATATTATATTCTTTATGCCTGAAGAACTTTCTTTACCATTTCTTATAGGGTAGATCTGCTGGCAGTGAATTCCTTCAGTTTTTATTTGTCTGAGAGTCTTTATTTTTCCTTCACTTTTAAAGTATGTTTTTTGCCAGATATAGAATTGTGGGTTGACAGGTGGTTTTTTTTTTTCTTTCAACACCTTAATGATGTTACTCTATTGTTTTCTTGCTTGCCTGGTTTCTCACAAGACATCTACTGTAATTCTTACCTTTCTTTCTTTGTGGGTGTCTTATTCTGTTCAGGCTGCCATAACAAAATGTCACAGACTAGGTGGATTAAATAACTGAAATTTGTTTTCTCACAGTTTTAGAGGCTGCAAAGTCCAAGATCAGGGTGCCTGCATGGTTGGCATTTGGAAAGGAGTCTTCTTGGCTTGCAGACAGCTTCTTCTCACTGTGTCCTCATACAGTCTTTCCTTGGTGCTTCTGTTTGGAGACAGAGGGGAGAGGGAGAGAGCGCACGCGAAACAGAGCAAGCAAGCACACCATGGTATCGCTTCTTATAAGGACATTAATTCTATCCAATTAGGGCTGCACCCTAGGACCCCATTTAACCTTCATTACTTCCTTAGTGGCCCTGTGTTCAAATACAGCCACACTAGGGGTTAGGGCTTCAACATAGTAACTTTAGGGGGACACAAGCATTCAGTCCATGACAGTAGGTAATGTGGGTCTTTCCCTTTAGCTACCTTCAAGACTTTTTCTTTGTCTTTGATTTTTAGCAGTTTGAATATGATATATCTAGGTATGGTTGGTTGGTTGGTTTGGTCTTGGCTTTGGTGGTCTTAAGCTTCTTGGATATATGATTTTGTGTTTTGTTACTGATTTTGGAATATGTTTGCCCATTATTTCTTCAAATTATTTCACTTGCCCCATTCTTTTTCTTTTCCTTATGGGATTTGTTATGCCAGTGTTACATTGTTTCATATTATCCCACAGCTCTCAGATGCACTATTGTATTTTTCACTCTTTTTGCCTTTCAGTTTGTGTAATTTCCATTGCCCTATTGTCAGGTTAGCTGGTTCTTTCCTTGGCTGTATCTTCTAGCAGTAAGCCAGTTGAAGTGCCTCTTTATCTCTATTACCATGTGTTTTTTTATTTCTAGCATTTTTATTTTGAATCTTTTTTTATAGTTTCCATGTCTCTGCTAAAATTACCTATCTGATCTGGAATGATGTCTACCTTTTCCATTAGAACATTTAACATTATTTTTGGAAGTTATTTAAAATTCCCTCTCTGATAGTTCCAACATCTCTGTCATATCTGAGCCTTGTTCTGATGATTGCCTCATCTTTTCAGCGTGTATTTATTTCTTGTCTTTGGGTATGCCTTGTATTTTTTTGTTGAAGGCCAGACCTGTTGTTCAGGGCAATAGAAACTGCAACACGTTGGCCTAGAGTGTGGAGATTTGTACTAATTTAGCCGGGAATTGGGCTATGTTTGAAGCTTGTTGTTGCCGTGGTCACCATTGTTGAGGTTTGTTGCTGTATGCTGTAGACATCAGAGACTTTAATGTCTTCTAGTGACTTTGTTTTTGCTTCCTCTTTTGGTTTTGGGTCTTCCTTTTGTGCTGCTCCCCAGAGAGAATCTGTTGTTTACAGTTTTCTCAGCTGTAATCCACTATTATTATTGGAAGCTTATATAAGTGTGGTGATAGGGTGTGGACGATGGGGAGCATTCTCTGTTCTGATTAAGTCTCAGTGTTTGGAATGCACAGCTTTAAGCACTCAGATAATTTCTGTTCCTACTCCAGTGGTAGAGCTTTTTTCTGCCCCCTTTTTCCCTTTATCCGCAGTGGGTATCCACCACTGTCTCAGTCTGTGACCTTAAAGACCTTCCCTCTGGAGAATAAGGCTTCCCCAACCCCTAAGTGAGATAGGGAGGACTTGTCTGGGCAGAATCCCCTGAATCCCCTTCCCTCAGATGCAGTGCTAATCTGCCAGTGCACTGGGTTGGTTGCTAGGACAGATAAACCTTTTGTTTCCTAAGGAAGAATGCTCTGGGAAGATTTTGCAGTTGCTGCTGTGCCTCTCCCCAGCCAGAACCATGGTGCAAACTTTCTGTGGATTCTCCATGATCTTCTCTGTGAGAGCCTGGTAGGGTTCTTATAAGAAAAGCCTTCAAAGGGATGAGAAGCACCCCCATGACTGTGATCCCCAGGAGCTTCAACCTTCTCATGCTGGCCCACTCACTCTCTGCCTCCATCAGTTCACCAAAATTTCTAGTTTAATTGTCTTACTCATATGGTATCCAGTGGCTTCTGCCTCAGGTAAACAAATGCTTAGGTCCTGTGCCTCCCTGAAGATGCCTGTCTCTCCAAATTTGGGGGTAGCTTCAGATCTCTGATCAGTTCACAAAAAGTCATTAATTTGTTGCATGACCAGCTTTTTCCTTGTTGGAAGAAAACTGCTTATGCAGAACAAGAATGGTGAAAAATACATTACTGACCAAGAGATCATTTTATTTCTCTCACTATACCAAGCCCAAACATTTTCCTTTTAGAAGCTGCAGTTCATAGCAATAGATAAGAAGATTTTGTCACATAGACTAGTTTCCATTTCATTAGTCAACTGGAGCTATCTAAATTGAGATAGGTGCATTTATAGGCTGGCTATACTTGAGTCTTCTTTGAGGACAACTTTAGATATAAAATGCACATGGCAATTGTCTTCTTTTCCTTCTGGACAAAGATGCTCTACACAGTGTGCTTCTCCACTCAGATTTTCATGGGTCTTATTCCTTTTTACACATCAAGTTCTGCCAAGCAATTCTTTACTTCCTTATATGCTTTATATAGCTTTTCCCAGTAAGCAACCTTCAAGGCCATAGTAGTGTTATTCCTCTGGATATCAAAAAGATAGTGGCCCTTCTGAACAAGTGCCTTCTGAGACTTCTCTGAATCATTTGCATCCTAGATGTGTTTGGTTGAACTCTGCTTAACCTCTTCTATTTGGGCAGGTATTTTTGCTCATTGAGTGTACCAGCAAATTGTCCAACAGAGGTACCATGTTTTCTAATGACATAGATAAAAAAACCCTACTGTTGATATGATAAAGAAAGTCTCTGGGGCAATCATATATATTTCTTTGGAGAGATATTATGAGATAAGCCCAGTTATGTGTGTATAGGGTGCTATGACACCATTTTAGATAAAGGAACTGGAAGAATTCTTCAGGGATAAGCCCTCATGACAGACCTGTCCTCTATATTCAGCAAGAGGTGGTACAGAGGCAAGACATGGCTACAGCTTAGTGTCCCCATGACCCTGCCAGAAAAGCATGTTGGGTGCCACAGTAAGGTGGCCACTCAGAGGTCTCACAAAGTGACCTTCTGAAAATAAAAATCTAACCTCTTCTTAACACCCCCCTGTATGTTTATTAAATGCTTATACTTAACAGGCAATAACTTTTATGGCTATATATACTTCTGATTGATGGACAGTTGGAGTTTGCGGTTGAAAAAATAATTTTATCAGAGAAGACAAGGCAAGATTTAAAGTTTTCCATAATTGCTTATCAAGCATATTTGCACACTGAACAAATATCTGTAAAGCATTTACTTACGTAGATGTTAGAATGTAGCAATGAAGAAGACAGATAACAGCCCTGCCGTCTGAAAGCTTCTATGTTAGTTGGGGAAAACAGGCCAATAATCAAAGTAATGACTAAAGAAGTAGGGAGAGAGTGGTATAGTTGGTGGAAGCAGTATGGGAAATACCTCTCTGAGGAGGTGATATTTGAGCTCCTGGATGCTGAGGCGCCCTCCACAGTGTCTAGTGGGGGCATGTTAAATGTGAGATACCTATTGGACATCCAAATGAACATGTCAGATATGTGCTTGGGTATATAAGCCTGGACAACAAGACTGTGTACAGAAGTGAAAAACAAGTCAATGTTTATAATGCTCTGGAAGTAGCTGTAATCAGCTTGGGAGATTGTCTGGATAGAGTAGAAATGAGAGTCCAAGATCAAGTCCTAAGGACTATCAATAGCTATTTAGAGGATAAGGAGCTAGTGAGGTAGAAAGAGAACAGGAGAGTTTAGAATCAAAACACCAAGAGAAAAAAGTATTTCTGTTAGGGGAGCGGTGGGAGTGGTGAATTTGGCTGAATGCTACCGAGTTCAATTAAAAGTAGCACAGATAAGTGATTCTTTGATTTGGAAGCCCAGCAAGCATTCATGACCTAGACAACAGGGCTTTCAGTGGTGTGCTAGGAAAGGAGCCTCATTCCAGTGGGCTGAGGAGAGAATAGGTGAGGAACTAGAGACCATGAGTACAGATGCGGATCTCATGAGATCAGAGATAGATGCGGAGCTCATGAGAAAGAGATCCGCATCTATACTCATGGTCTCTGGTTGTTTTTTGTTAGTTATTTTTTATTTTTGTTTTGTTTTTTTTGTTTTGAAGAGGGGAGATACTGGCACATATTTGCATACTGATGGGAATAATCCAGTAGTGAGGGAGAAATTCATGATGCAGAAGAGCAGAGTATAAATTACAGGAATGGGTAAGCAGGAATATATTCTAGAGCACAAAGGGAGAGTAGCATACAAGGGACAGAAGGCCAAGAGTTTTGGGGCAGTGTCAATTGCCCTGTACTTTTTTTTTTAACATAGCTGTAATTTCTGGCTTTTCTCCTAAAGCATACTAGCTGACAAAGCTACACATTTATTTCAGAAAGAAGCCCAGATTTTATATCCCTTTTTAGCCTCAGTGATCTGTGTTCTGTGAAACCTTAGCTACATAGATCCCCACTATAAGTGCCATCTCAAAACGGCATCATATCATGTAATCCTCACAGTAAATCATGGATGCAGGTGCTATTAAAGACATTTTATATACCAGGAAATTGAAAATGTGGTAATATTAATGAAATACAACCAGTTCTATCGAGGAACCCTTAATAGAGGGAGGAGATACATATTTGAATTAAATTGCTATGTAAGAATACAACATTTTGACTCAAGCAGAACTCATGTTTTTCTTTATATTTTTCCATGGAAGTGTAGACTTTGAAAAAGTCTGGTTTTCCCCACAATTCAGCCGAAAATAATTTTCCTTTTGGAGCCGATAACACCAGCCAGTTATTATTCTAGGAGGATAGTTAACACCATAACTTATCTGTGCATGGGAACAGGTTCTTTTGTCTGAGCCTGAGGGCTTCTCCAAAGGTTATTATCTGCATTAGATGTCTCTCTGCAAGATGCAGCTGCTGCCTTAATGCTACACTGACATTTCAGTGGATGTGGAAGGGTCAGTTTCTGTTTTCCTCCCCACTTAACCCTCAGCTTCCTCTTACTATGCATGAGAAAATTGTTGTAAATTTTCTCTCTGGCCATTTCATTCAACAAGTATCTCAAGTGCCTGGAATAAAGAGTATAAAGCTTATTTTGGTTTAATGGCTAAGAGAATATGGACATTTCATTTTTCAGAGCTTTCACAGAAATAGGCAGTTTGTATTGGAAAATTAGAGCAATTCTTCCTTCCATATTAGAAATGTTCCATTGCTCTCTCTGTAATGTTTCTCTCACAGAAGGCTCAGGCACATTAAGTAGCTTGTCAGGATCAGCCAGTTCACCACTGCCCTTTTCCTGATGTGAAATCATATGAAGTAAAGGAAATCAGCTTAAATTAAATGTTTTTGTATTTATGCTGCAAAGATGACGACTATGAAAGCAGTCTTCAGTCTTTGTTGCTCTTGTGTCTTTCACCGCAGGTGTCACTTGCTCCCACTCACCCTTTCTGGGTAGATTTCTTTTTCTCTCACCTTTACAATAAGCTATTTTTATTAAAAGAGAAAAAAGGAAATAATGATATCTATAGGGTCAATCATTAAGTTTTTGTCATCTTTCTTGGTCACACCCCTGAGGGGTGCAGTTCTTTGAGGGTCATGGAGTGTCTTTTCTCAGTGTATTACCAGGAATAGTTCATCTTTTTCCTTCTTAGAAGAGGGAAGGTAGCTTAATGATGATCAACTATCTTTAACTTGCCTCTGGACTTACTGTTCTTCACTTAAAAAGAAAAATACTAGTAAGAATATTCTTCTAGACTTTTAATGGAGTATCATTAAATCTCTATCCCATAGTTTAAATGAAGTGGCTGTATGGCTGGGTTTTTCATATAATGAGGGGGAAAATCCTGATTGCTCTCCTAACTAGATGTTTTACCTTTTAGTTACTTGGTGAGAGATAAATTATTTCTGTGAACAATACTGAATAAATCCACGAGTATGCATAGCCCTGATTCTTGTAGACTCATGACCAGCTTCTCCTGACCCTCTTAGCAGAATTATTTCCTTTTTTTTTTAAAGAAAAAGCCCTATTATCCAGAGTTCTGTTATCATGATGAACACACCATTCAATGGTTACATGTTCAAATTAAATTCATTAGCTTTTCATTGAAATGAAACTCATTCGTTTTTTGATCATAGCATTTTGCTTTTTAATCTTTTCCAGAAAGAACTTGAGAAGCAGAAGAGAATTAAGAGGAACCAGCAGCTGGAAGCAATAGCCAAAGAACATTATGAAAGGGTCTTGCTAAGGAAAAAAGGTCTAGAGCCTTGGAAGAGATTGAGAATGCAAAGCAAACAAAACATCCAGGTACACTGTCCCACTGTTATCCCCCAGATTAGAAAATGGACTTTTCCAAATAGGATGGATGCCCAGTTAGTTAAGCTTGGGGGAGGGTGGGGTTTGGTGATTTAAAGCCAGAAAGATAAATTAATTGAATGTGTGTATTTGTTTTGGATACAATTTTTGATTTGGTCTTTTAAGGTAGAGAAGGACTTTTGTAATTGAATAGGTTGGAAAAAATGAGAGGAAATGTTTTATTAGAGATCCCCCCAAGGTAAGATGAATAGAAGCTTCTCTCAGTTTGAGTAAGGGAAAAGTTATTACCCTAAGGTACATTAGCCAGGTTTCTGCCTGTGATAAAGTTGCATAACAAACAACCCCCAAATATCAGTGGCTTACAGCTCAAGTATTTATTTCTCACTCATATGTCTGTGGGCCAGTTGTGGATTGAGTTCAGGTCTCTCCCCAAGCCTCTCATTCTGGTTACAGCAGCTACTCAGGGCATGCTTTTCACCTGGCAACTGTCAGAGCTACAAAAGGCCAAACCAAATTATGTAAACCCATTGCTTGTATTATGTCCACATTCCATTGGCCAAAGCAAATCATAGGGCCAAGCTCAAAGTCATTGGGGAGAGAAGGAGCTCCATCCACTCTACAGGGAGGAACTGTGAAATCACATTGCAAAGGGTATGGGTATATAATTCTATTAGAGAGAACAGAACAGTAATTCACTCTACTGCAGAGAGATATATGAAATCAGACACCACAGAAATTTCTAAAATTTCCCTAACAAATTTATCCAGTGCATGCAACTAAATGATTAAAAATTCAAAATAGATAAAATGTTATCTCATCTTTTGGCTCTCAGTCTGCTGAGATGAGTCCAGGACAGGCAGAAATCTCAGGTGCCACAGAGACCTCCGTGGTGGTCATTTTGGCCAATAAATATGACTGCCAAGAGACTCACTTGAATCAATCACATTCACAGTGCCAGATATCTAGACAAGGCTTAGAAAAATGTGTCGCTGTTTAGAGAGGACTAAGAGAGAAGGCTTTTCCCCTCCTGCCTCTTAAAAGAATATAACAGTTACTTTTAAAAATCTATAAATTCTGATTTGTATGTTTATTTTGATAGAATGATACTCAGTTGAAAATACATTAAATTATTCATGTTATTTTCTATCAGATGGTTTTGTGGTTTATTGATAATGTCTAAATTTCAATGCTGGTGACAGCTCATTCCACAACACTAATTGAAAGTATTGGCATTTCCTCAATTAGACAGTGGTTAAGTCATGAGAAAGAGATGTTTGTTGTGGAGTTGCTGTCCAAGCTCCAGGAGAGCAAATTGAGAATGTTGCCAGCTACCCACTCCAAAACTCAGGGGAAGTGAAGTAATGGCTTAGAGGTTGGTTGTTCCATTTCCATAACCAGCAAATCACTGTGGTCTTCAGGGAGCTGGCATTGAAAGGCCATGCATGATGTGAATCTATAACCTCCATAGAATAGGTCAACAGTCAAAGCTTTTAGGACACAGGCTGCATGTACCTTCAGATTGTTCTCTACCGACTGCCTAAATGTGTTTTATAGCATCATTTCCAAAGGTGATGTGTCTGTTTAAATGATTTAAAATTTAAGGAATAATATTTGTCATTTAAAAAATTGTCCAGGTGGCAGAAGAACATTACTCTTTGTTCCTGCAGAGGAAATATCTGCTGACGTGGTTCCAGCGTAGTCAGGAAAGTCTGGCTAGAAAGATGGCCCAGGCTGATCAATTTTATTCCCAAATACTGCTTAAGAGAGTCATCCGGAGCTGGCTACAGGTAAGGACATAGGGAAGGGTACCTTAAATACATCTCATTGCTCAATTCTATTTAAGAAAACTAAATGAAATCCAGAATGTCCAGGGTCATTATGTTTTTTCAAGAACAAAAGAGTAGTCAATCCCATTCACTGCTTTGAAATAAATGTGAAAATGGCAAATCAGTGTTTTATTAGTGTAAAATCCTAAGCCTGTGTTTGTTTCACGGAGTGTGTATAAACTGTAAGTTACCATTCCATCAGCTTTTGTTTTTATAGTCATTTCTTGTTTCTTGTCTCACAGTGCTCAAGTGATTTAGAAACTTACCCCTTCAATCTTATAACTGTTTCTATTCATGTGTTCTCTTACCATTTTTAGGATAATCATAGAGGATATTTTCTTGGCTGCCAGGTTATCCTTTTCTTTGTATGTCTCTAGTGTCATTTGTTTCTTTTGTTTCATTTCTGTCTTTTGTGCTGTTTATTTGTTCTAATTCTTTGTCAACTGATATTTTTTTGTCTCACTTTATTTCTGTCTTCATCCCCAGTATGTGATTGATCTGCAGGAAGAAGTAAGAAAATTTTGTGTACATTTTCTTCAAAAGAAGATTTTCAGGGCCTGGTTTAACATGGTCAGGGAGGTGAAGATCGATTCTCAGGGCAAGCATGAGATTGCAGCGGAGCACAGTGACAGGTGAGGTTTTGATAGTGAGGAAAATTCACTCTCTGACTTCACAATTGCTCAGCAATATATTCTGTTCCTACAATGTGTCTACAGAGATGAGCTGGAGGCTAGGAGAGCGGGGAAACACCAGTCAGGGGTGGGAGTCCCGGCTCACCAGCAATGTAATAAACCCCCTGGGACTCCAGGGTTCCATCTTTAAAAAGAGAAGGGGGAGGAGGAGGAGGCCTGCCCTTTCTACCTCACAGAAACTGCCAAGAGAATAAAATGATGTGACCTATATGAAACACACCTAAGCAAAAGTACTGTATTCTTTGTTAGTCAAATATAGTTTTATTTTTTAAGTTCAGTTTCTCTTTCAACATCATTTATTGTGAAATGTATGACAAATATAGAAAAGTGCTTAAATCATACAAATACAGCTTAACAAATGACTGTAAAGTGGACACCCTTTGTTACCACCACTGAGGTCAAAACGTTGAACATTGCTGTTGCACCGGCTCCTTCCCAAGTCTCTCTTAAACTACTCTCCTGACGTTTACAATGAACATTTGCTTTTCTTTTTACTTTTCTCCTAAGTATGCAGCCTTCAATGCTATAGTTTTTCCTGGTTTGGAACTTTATATATATGGAATCATACTATATGCCATATTAATATTTAAAATACAGTTATGTTTTATTTAATCCAGTTGTCTTTGAGAAATAAGGTATTCTGTATAAGTAAGTTTTATATTTGTTTTCTAATTGTAAGCATTTGGACAGAATGTTCTTAATTTCATTGTGCACTTCCCTTTAAGAGTGGTGATTTGGTGTCATTCTGAGCATCAGTTAGTGTGCCGGGTGTATTCAGTGATGCCTCCAGCTTTTTTGAGGTATGAAGACTGTTGTGTGGGTGTATAAAAATGCCCCTTTTCTCAACATTACTCTGTTGCCCAGGCTGAAGTGCAGTGGCATGATACTGCAACCTCTGCCTCCTGGGTTCAAGCGATTCTCATGCCTCAGCCCCCCAAGTAGCTAGGATTACAGGCACACACCACGACACCCGGATAATTTTTGTATTTTTAGTAGAAACAGGGTTTCACCATGTTGACTGGTGCTGTTTTCTTTTTATTTGCATGTTTGTGCATGGGTGTTTATTTCTGTTCCTTGTAATAGTGTTCCTATCTTATTGCCATGAGGTTGCCTACCTCCACCAAAACCTGTTTGTCCTTGTTTAATTCACAGATACTGGAAATCAGTGGAGTGGGAAAACAGATAAGCAAGTTGATTATAGTTTTGTTTAAATTAAAACAAATAAGCAATAAGTGAGGGTATTCAGAGGACTTCCCTTTGAATAAATGATTTAGCTTTAGAGTTTGAAGTTTAGGACTCAATATCTATGTGACCCTGAACAAATAACCTTTCAAAGCCTCCCTGTTCCTCTCTCATAAAATGAGGATAGCAACAGAACCTATCTATCTTATGGATTGCTGTGAAGACTAAACAGGGTACTATAGTAACTCATTCAATGCACTGCTTGGCCCAAAATAACAACTAACCTTTTTTTTTTTTTTTTAGTTTAGTGTCATTGTGAATATATTATTATTAAACATTCTTTTTGCCTGCCTACGTTTTCTTTCTGTTTCTCAGCCACTATATACAGGCTGAGAGATTCATTTGGGGCTTTTGCACAAACCGTCTCATCCGATAGCAGTAATAACTTGGATGTGGGGAGATGTCATTATTTCCATTTTTCAGGCAAAGAAATAAGCAACAGGCAGGTAGGTGAATTGTCAAGGTATACAGATAACAAAAGGTTGCACCCTGAACTCCAGATTAGGTTTTTTGACCCTAAAACATTCTCCTCTTGCTACGTCAGTCTTCCTCCCCATTTTTCTAATTCTCCCTCTGTCTTTTTTGTTTGTTTTTGTGTGTGTTTTTTTTTTGTTTTTTTTTTTTACCCTGAGACAAAGTCTTACTCTGTCACCCAGGCTGGAGTGCAGTAGTAGGATCTCAGCTCACTGCAACCTCCGCCTCCTGGGTTCAAGCGATTCTCATGCCTCAGCCTCCCAAGTAGCTGGG
This sequence comes from Gorilla gorilla gorilla, assembly GCF_029281585.2. Classification (NCBI taxonomy): domain Eukaryota; kingdom Metazoa; phylum Chordata; class Mammalia; order Primates; family Hominidae; genus Gorilla; species Gorilla gorilla. Next base: position 124,849,715 of record NC_086017.1, on the reverse strand, counting down.
ATTAACGGCATGTACTGCCATGCCCAGCTAATTTTTGTATTTTTAGTAGAGACAGGGTTTTTTACCATGCTGCCCAGGCTGATCTCAAACTCTGGCCTCAAGGAATCTGCCCACCTCGGCCTCCCAAAGTGCTAGGATTACAGGTGTGAGCCATCGTGCCTGGCCTCATTTTTAGACTATAAAATAGTAAGATAGTCATCCTATTTAGGTTTTGAAGTTATGAAATCAGTGTAGGAATCCATGCAATCAACAAGAACCAAATTCTCAGCCAATGTCTACTTGATATAAAAGCATTGCTGTGATTTCATCTCTTCCCACTTTGCTTTTTGTTTACCATGTTCTGGCCCCACTGGCCTTCTATAATGTTTCTTAGACAAACAAAGCTCACTTCTGCTTCAGAGCTTTCACATAACCTGATCTCATCATTTAGCTCTCTGCTTAAATGTCACCTCCCTAACCACCCTACTTGCATCACTGTCTATCCATTAAACTGCCCTACTTCCTTCACAGCACTTAAAGACTCTCTGAAAGTATATAATTTACTGTTTACATGTTAAACAGAGTGGAAGCACCACATCTTGCTCATTACTGTGTTCTCAGTATATGACAGCGCTCAGTACATAGGTAACACAGTAAATATTTGGTAAATGTATGAATAGATGAACTTTATTGCAGGAATGACACTAATATTTAAGGTCACCAGTCTTTAAAAGGGGCTTTAACATTAAAAAATTGATATTCAAAGTTCATATTCAATTTTATATGAATGAAAGAATACCATATAGAAGAGCTGTGGATGAAAGGAAGGAGAGACATCTATTGGTCTTAAGCCTGACCTTTAAGCTGCAATAACATCGAGAAAGATGATTCTCAATAAGAACATAACTTGTAATCTTACATATCTGTATCACTTCCAGATAATTTATAAATCTAGCTGAGCTGGATCAGTATTTATAATATGTCTGATATTGTCTTGCTACCATAGTTCTTAACCACAGTATGAACATGAAGTAGGTAGTAATGAAAGTCACAGACCTACACCCCAGAAAATGCATATATGCATATAAAACATACAACTTTACACAACATGTCAAGGAGTTTATGGGACCCAGCTTAAGAACCCTTACCTTGGTGACTTAAATCATACTTATTGTACAATACACCCACATGTAATTATCAAGACATATTTACCAAGCATAAAAAAATACCTAATAACATGGCCCCTGGTGCTCATAATTTAGTAGAAAACATAAAAGATTAGAGAGAAAGAGAGAGATTGAGAGAGCAAGAGAAAGGTTTACTAGAGCCAAGATGAACCAGGGATTAAAGCACCATCTAGTGCCAAAAAGGAGGCAGCCACACAGCAGGAGAACAAAAAAGAAATTAAACAGGTAAATTACAAACAATCTCTAATCAAACATACCCACTGAAGACCAAACAAGCCAGACACAGAAGACTGAAATAAATAAATAATCCTTCAGTGCAAAGGCATAGACCTATATCCACAAGAAACAACAGCGAGTTGGCCAGGCGTGGTGGCTCATAGCTTAATCCCAGCACTTTGGGAGGCCAAGGTGGGCAGATCACCTGAGGTCAGGAATTCGACACCAGCCTGGCCAACATGGTGAAACCCCATCTCTACTAAAAATACAAAAATTAGCCAGGCATGGTGGTGTGTGTCTGTAGTCCCACCTACTCAGAAGCCTGAGGCAGGAGAATGGCTTGAACCTGGGAGGTGGAGGTTGCAGTGAGCTGAGATCGTGCCACTGCACTCCAGCCTAGGTGCTTGAGCAAGACTCCATCTCCAAAAAAAAACAAAAAACAGCAAATGGGGAACCATGACCTTCCCAAATAGATAAATCAAGGAACCAGTGACAAACCCTAATGAGAAGGCAATATGTAAACTCTAACCAACATTCAAAATAGCAGTTTTAAGGAAACCCAGTGATCTTCAAGACAACAAAGAAAAGCAATTCGGAAATTTTTCAGATAAATTTAACACAGATTTAAAAAGTCAAACAAATCTTGGAACAGAGAAATATATTTGCTGAACTGAAAAATCATTAGATGTTTTCAGCAGCCAAATGGATCAAGCAGTGGAAAGAATTAGTGAGCCCAAAGACAAGCCACTTGAAAATACACTATCAGAAAAGAAAAGAAAAAAGAAAAGGAATGAAGACAGCCTACAAGATATAGAAAATTACCTCAGCAGATCATATCTAAAAATTACTGGTGTTGAAGTGGGACTTGAATGAGACCAAGGGGTAGAAAGCTTATCCAAAGAAATAAAAATAGGAAACTTTCCAAAACTTGACAAAGACATATCCACGTATAGGAAAGTCAGAGAAACCAAACAGATTTGACCTAAACTCTCAAACGACAAGGACAAAGAGGATCCTAAAAGCAATAGGAGAAAACAGGCAAATAACATATAATGAAGCGCCAATTCACCTGGCAACAGACTTCTCAGCAGAAACTATAGGCCGGGAGAGAGCAGGATGAGATTTTCAAAGTGCTGAAAGAAAAAAAAAAAAAAAAAAAAAAACTGCCATCCAAGAATACTGTATCCAGCAAAGCCATCTTTCAAATATGAAGGATAGAGAAAGTTTTTCTCAGAAAAACAAATGCTGAGAGAATTCACCACCACCAGACCCACCTTACAAGAAATGTTAAAGGGAGTTCTTCAATCTGAAAGAAAAAACACTAACACAAAAAGAAAACAGTTGACAGTAGAAAACCTACTGATAAAATTAAGTACATGAACAAACCCAGAATACTCTAATACTGTAATTGTGGTGTGTAATCAACTCATAACTCTAGTATGAAGCCAAAAAGACAAATCTAGCAAAAACAATAATAGCTACAGCAGCCTGCTAAGAGGTAATATAAAACATGGAAACTAAAACAAGAAAAAGTCAAAATGTTGGGGGATTTCTAAAAAGAAAAGGCAAGAAATTAAAACATACTAGCTGAGAAAATCGTTTTGCCACAAGGGAAAACAGTAAGAAAGGAAGACAGGAGTTACAAAACAACCAGCAAACAAGGAAAGAAAAAATTGACATAGTAAGTCCTTACTTATCAATAACTGAATATAAATGGACTCAGTTCTCCAATTAAAAGACATAGAGTGGCTGATAAACAAGATCCAACTATATGCTGCCTATAAGACACCTACTTCACCTGTAAAGACATACATAGACTGAAAGAGATAGTAAAAGACATTCCAAGCAAGTGGAAACCAAAAACACAGCAGGAATAGCTATACTTATATCAGATAAAACTGACTACAAGTCAAAGACTATAAAGAGAAATGAAGGTCATTATATAATGATAAAAAGGTCAATTCAGCAAGAGGATATAACAATTATAAATATCTATGCACTCAACATCAAGCACCCAAGTATATAAAGCAAACAATAAAGGGAGAGATAACTGCAATACAATCATAGAGGACTTCAACATGCCACTCTCAGTAGTGGACAAATTATCCAGAAGAAAATCAGCAAGGAAACATCAAACTTAAACCAGAAACCAGGCCAAATAGGTCTGACATTTAAAGAATATTTTATCCAACTGTTGAAGAATACACATTCTTTTTATCAGCACATGGAACATCCTCCACAATAAGACCATATCTTAGGCCACAAAACAACTCTTAACAAATTCAAAAAACAGAAAGTGTATCAAGTATCTATTCTGACCACAATAGAATAAAATTAGGAATCAGTAAGAGGAACTTCAGAAGCTACACAGATACAAGGAAATTAAACAACATGCTCCTGAACAACCAATGGGTCAATGAAGAAATTAAGAAAAAATTTAAAAATTTCTTGAAACCAATGAAAATGGAAATGTCATAGATCAAAATCTATAGGTTATAGTAAAAGCAGTAACTTCTTTTAAGAGAGAAGTTTATAGCAATAAACACTTACATCAAAAAAGTTGACAGACTTCAAAAAATAAGTTAACTATGCTCCTCAAGGAAATACAGAAAAGCAAGAACAAACCAAACCCCAAATTATTAGAAGAAAGGAAATAATATAAATCTAAGCAGAAATAAATGAATTGAGACTTTTTCTGACTCAAAATCAGAAATGAAAAAGGAGACATAACAACTGAGACATCAAAAATACAAAGAATCACTAGAGACTATTATGAACACCTATACATCAATAAACTGGAAAACATAGAAGAAATGGATAAATTTCTGGACAGATAAAACCTACCAAGATTGAATGATGAAGAAACAGAAAACCTCAACAAACCACTAATAAGTAATGAGATTGAAGCTGTAATTAAAGTCTCACCTCAAAGAAAAGCCCAGGTCCTAATGGCTTCAAACTGCTAAATTGTACCAAACCTTTAAAGAAGAACTAATACAAATTCTACTCAATTTCTTCAAAAAAAATTGAAGAGGAGGGAATACTTCCATACTTATTCTATCAGGCCAGCATTAGCCTGATACCAAAACCAAACAAGGACATGATAAGAAAAAAGAAAACTACATATCCCTGATGAACACAAATGCAAAATCTTCAACCAAATACCGGCAAACCAAATTCAATAACACGTTGAAAAGAACATTCACCATGATCAAGTGGGATTTATCCCAGGGATCCAAGGATGGTTCAACTTATGCAAATCAATAAACATGATACATCACATTAACAGAACCAAGAACAAAAACCATATAATTATTTCAAGAGATGTCCAAAAAGGCATTCAATAAAATTCAACATCCTGTATGAACAGACACTTCTCAAAAGAAGGAAATGCAAATCAAAACCACTATGAGATATCATCTCACACCAGTTAGAATGGCAATCATTAAAAAGTCAGGAAACAACAGGTGCTGGAGAGGATGTGGAGAAATAGGAACACTTTTACACTGTTGGTGGGACTGTAAACTAGTTCAACCATTGTGGAAGTCAGTGTGGTGATTCCTCGGGGATCTAGAACTAGAAATACCATTTGACCCAGCCATCCCATTACTGGGTATATACCCAAAGGACTATAAATCATGCTGCTATAAAGACACATGCACACGTATGTTTATTGCGGCATTATTCACAATAGCAAAGACTTGGAACCAACCCAAATGTCCAACAATGATAGACTGGATTAAGAAAATGTGGCACATATACACCATGGAATACTATGCAGCCATAAAAAATGATGAGTTCATGTCCTTTGTAGGGACATGGATGAAATTGGAAACCATCATTCTCAGTAAACTATCGCAAGAACAAAAAACCAAACACCGCATATTCTCACTCATAGGTGGGAATTGAACAATGAGATCACATGGACACAGGAAGGGGAATATCACACTCTGGGGACTGTTGTGGGGTGGGGGGAGGGGGGAGGGATAGCATTGGGAGATATACCTAATGCTAGATGACGAGTTAGTGGGTGCAGCGCACCAGCATGGCACATGTATACATATGTAACTAACCTGCACAATGTGCACATGTACCCTAAAACTTAAAGTATAATAAAAAAATAATAATAATAATAAAAAAGAAGACATTTATGCAGCCAAAAGACACATGAAAAAATGCTCATCATCACTGGCCATCAGAGAAATGCAAATCAAAACCACAATGAGATACCATCTCACACCAGTTAGAATGGCGATCATTAAAAAGTCAGGAAACAACAGGTGCTGGAGAGGATGTGGAGAAATAGAAACACTTTTACACTGTTGGTGGGACTGTAAACTAGTTCAACCATTGTGGAAGTCAGTGTGGCGATTCCTCAAGGATCTAGAACTAGAAATACCATTTGACCCAGCCATCCCGTTACTGGGTATATACCCAAAGGATTATAAATCATGCTGCTATAAAGACACATGCACACATGTTTATTGCAGCACTATTCACAATAGCAAAGACTTGGAACCAACCCAAATGTCCAACAGTGATAAACTGGATTAAGAAAATGTGGCACATATACACCATGGAATACTATGCAGCCATGAAAAATGATGAGTTCATGTCCTTTGTAGGGACATGGATGAAGCTGTAAACCATCATTGTCAGCAAACTATCATAAGGACAAAAAACCAAACACCGCATGTTCTCACTCATAGGTGGGAATTGAACAATGAGAACACATGGACACAGGAAGGGGAACATCACACACCGGGGTCTGCTGTGGGGTGGGGGGACAGGAGGGATAGCATTAGGAGATATACCTAATGTTAAATGATGAGTTAATGGGTGCAGCACACCAACATGGCACATGTATACATATGTAACAAATCTGCATGTTGTGCACATGTACCCTAAAACTTAAAGTATAATAAAAAAAAAATCAACATCCTGGCCAGGACCAAAATGCCCACTTTCAGCACTTTTATTCATATAATACTGCTAAGTCCTTGCCAGAGCAGTTAGACAAGAGAAAAAAATAAGGGCATCCAGGCCAGATGTGATGGCTCATGGCTGTAATCCCAGGGCTTTGGGAGGCCAGTATGGAAGGATCACTTGAGGCCAAGAGTTCAAGACCAGCCTGGGTGACAGAGAAACCCTGTCTTAAAAAAAAATGTATCCAAATTGAAAAGGAAGAAGCTAAATTAGCCTTGTTTACAGATGACATGCTCTTATACTTAGAAAAACCTAAAGACTCCACCAAAAAAAACTGTTAGATCTGACAAACAAATTCAGTAAAGTTGCAGCATACAAAATCAACATTCAAAAATCAGTAGCATTTATTAATATATACACCAACAGTGAACAATCTGAAAAAGAAATCAAGAAAACAATCCCACCTTAACTAGCTACAAAGAAAATAAAATACCTGGGAACCAATTTAACCAAGGAAGTGAAAGATCTATATACTGAAAACTATAAAACACTGAGGAAAGAAATTGAAGAGGACACAAACATATGGAAAGATATGCCATGCTCCTGTACTGGAAGACTTCTTACAGTTAAAATGGCAATACTACCCAAAGCAATTTACAGATTCAATGCAATCTCTATCAAAATACCAACAACATTCTTCACGGAAATAGAAAAAAAAATCCTAATATTTATATGAAACCACAGAAGACCCTGAATAGCCAAAGCTACACTAAGCAAAATGAACAAAGCTCTAGGTATCACACTACCTGACTTCAAAATTTACTACAAAGCTATAGTAACCAAAACAGCTTGGTACTGGCATAAAAACAGGCATATAGACCAATGAAATAGAGAACCCAGATTTAAATCCACACATTTACAACCAACTCATCTTTGACAAAAGTGCCAAGAACATAAAATGGGGAAAGGACACTTTTAATAAATGGTGCTGGAAAAACAGGAGAACTATATGCAGAAGAATGAAATGAGACCCCTTTCTTCCACCATACACAAAAATCAAATCCAAATGGGTTATAGATTTAAATCTAAGTCCAGAAACTATGAGACTACTAGAAGAAAACATTGAGACAATGCTCCAGGCCACTGGTCTGGCCAAAGATTCTTTGTGTAAGACCTCAAAAGCACAGACAACCAGAGCAAAAATAGACAACTGGGATTACATCAAGCTAAAAAGTTTCTGCACAGCAAAGGAAACAATCAAGTGAAGAGATAACCCAGAGAAAGACAGAGAGAGTATTTGCAAACTGTCTGTATAGTTTGGATGTTTGTCCCCTGCACCTCATGTTGAAATCTGATCCTCAATGTTGGACGGAAGTGGAGTCTAATGGGAGGTATTTGGGTCATGGAGATGGATTGCTTAGTGAATGGCTTAATGCCATCCTCTGTAAATGAGTGCATTCTCACTCTATTAGTTACGGAAGAGCTGGTTGTTAAAAAGAACCTGGCACCTCCCTCCCCCTTTTTCTTTGCTTTCCTCTCTTGCCATTGGATCTCTGCACATGACAGCTCCCCTTCCATCATGACTGGAAGCCTGAAGTCCTCATTAGAAATAGATGCTAGTGCCATACTTCTTGTACAGCTGGCAAAACTGCAAGTCCAATAAACCTCTTTTTTTAAATAAATTACCCAGCCTCAGGTGTTCCTTTATAGCAACACAAGTGGACTAAAATGCCATCTGACAAGGGATTAATAACTAGAATATGTAAGGAACTCAAACAATAGCAAAAAAATATCCAATTTAAAAATGGGCAAGGCCATTATAGTGGCTCACATCTATAATCCCAACACTTTGGGAGGCTAAGGTGGGTGGATAGTTTGAGTCAAGGAGTTCAAGACCAGCCTGGGCAACATGACAAAACCCCATCTCTACCAAAAAAAAACCAAAAAACAATTAGCCAGGAGTCATGACACGTGCCTGTAGTCCCAGCTACTGGGGAGGCTGAGGTGTAAAGGATCTCTTGAGTCCAGGAGGTGCAGGTAGAAGTGAACCAACATCACGCTGCTACAGTCCAGCCCAGGCGACAGAGTGACGCCCTGTCTAAAAAAAAAAAAAGGTGGGGGGAAAGATCTAAATAGACATTTCTCAAAAGATATACAAATGGCCAAAAAGTGTATGATAAAATGCTCAGCATCACTAATTATCAGAGAAATCCAAATCAAAACCACAGTGCGATATCATCTTATGCCAGTAAAATGGCTTTTATCAAAGACAGTGAATAACAGATGCTGGTGAGGATATGGAGAAAGGGAAACCCTCACACACTGTTGGTGGGAGTGTAAATTAGTACAGCCATTATAGAGAACAGAATGGAGATTCCTGAAAAAACTAAAATTAGAACTACCATATGATCCAGCAATTCCACTAATAGGTATATCTCCAAAAGAAAGGAAATCAATACATCCAAGAGATATTTGCATGTCTGTGATTATTACAGCACTGTTCACAATAGCCAAAATATGGAATCAACCTGAGCACCCATCAGTGGATAAATGCATAAAGAAAATATGGTATATACACAAAATGGAATATTAGTAATGAAAAAGAATGAAATCGTGTCATTTGCAGCAACATGGATAGAACTGGAGGTCACTGTGTTAAGTGAAATAAGTCAAGCACAGAAAGACAAATACCACATGTTCTTACTCATGTGGGAGAGCTAAAAAATTGAGTCTCATGAAGATAGAGAATACATTGGTGGTTACCAGAGGCTGGAAAGGGTAGAGGTTGGGAGGTGGATGAAGAGAGGTTGATTAATGGGTACAATATACAGTTAGATAGAAGCAATAAGGCCTAATGTTCAGTAGATCAGTAGGATGACTATAGGCAATAATAACCTATTGTGCATTTCAAAATAACCAGAAGAGAATAACTTGAATGTCCCCATGGTAAATAAAAGATAAATATTTAAGGTGATGGATATCCCAAATACCCTGATTTGATCTTTACACATTATATGAATGTATAAAATTACCACATGTACCCCCAAAATATGTATATTATGTATCAAAATATTATAAAAAGATAGCTATAGATAGGCTATAAATAAGTGCCAAACCAGTGATCATGAATATGTTTTAGGAGTTCAGGGAAAGAAAGAGAAATGTAGGGAAAGAAAGAGAAATGTAGGCAAGGATGATCTAGGAAGATTTCACCCAAAGGGGAGAACATTTTTCAGTTAAGGTAGAACAGCAGGAGCTAAAATGCAGAAGTCAGAGAACAGGAGTGTAGCCAAAAGAGAGATGTGAATGGCTGAGAATGGGAGACAGGGTCAAGGACTGGGAGTGTGCCCACAGCCGAGCACAGGAAACTGTAAATGGTGGACTGAATGGATAAAAGCAAGCAATGAAGTAAATCCATTCCTTGGAGCCTTTTTCTTTTTTTTTCTTTTTCTTTTTTTTTTTTTTTGAGACAGAGTCTCACTCTGTTACCCAGGCTGGAATGCCGTGGCTTGATCTCGGCTCATTGCAACCTCCACCTCCCAGGTTCAGGTGATTCTCGTGCCTCAGCCTCCCAGGTAGCTGGGATTACAGGCGCCTGCCACCATGCCAGGCTAATTTTTGTATTTTTAGTAGAGATGGGGTTTCACCATGTTGGCCAGGCTAGTCTTGAACTCCTGACCTCAAATGAGTCACCCATTTGAGGTCACCCAGTCGAGGTCACCCAGTCACCCATCCCAAAGTGCTGGGATTACAGGTGTGACCCACCGCACCCAGCCATGCCTTTTTTTAAAGCAGTACCTCCACCAACAAAAATCAGCATTATCAAAAATATTAACCAACAGCCATAAAATTAATGAGGACTGATGTGCATTCTGGGACTTCCTCAGATGATCAAGAGGCCAGAACAAATCCCATCTCTGCCTATAGTTGTGAAAATATAAGCTTAACTACTCTGCACTTTGTTTCAACACTGTAACTCCACACACACACCACGGCATGCTATTCTCGCTTCTTTGCCTTTACTCAAGATGTGCTTTCCTCTAGGAAAGCCTTTTCTTTGCCTGACAAAAACTCAGTTCAGACATCATCTTCAAAAAGGTCTGCTCCTCACCACCAGACTGGGCAGTCCTCTGTGCTGCTCTCCACTGCTGTACCTTCCCACTGTATGGAAACTCTGGTCACCTGTTTCAGCCTCTCCCGGGGCAGACGGTACCTGGCTTACCTTGATGCCCCTAGTGTTCAGCTGTGGTGGACACTAATAAATCCTAAAAGGCCATTGCATGCTTCCGTCTGACAGCAGAGACACTCGCTTAAACAGTCTTCCATACCATGTTTCCAGAACCTGATGTTAGGGTATTTTTTCTCAACTGATATTCAAGACTGGTTCTTTGTTGTTATTGCTGCTGTTGGAGGTCAGGTTACCAGCAGGCTTTTAAAATATGTCTATGCACTGAGGTCTCAATGCCTGTAACTTTGGCACATTCTGCATGCAATTTTCCATCATTTTTGCGTTGAGGGTTGTGGTTTCTGGATCCCTTGCCAGCATCACTGGTCCTGGCATGGGTACAATATGTATGCTGTAATCAAATCAACTCAGGAGTGTGCCTCGTAGCTTGGGTTACTGGAAGCCATTTGGTGCTCTGCTCAAATGTCACCTCCTCAGTTTGCTTCACCACTCAATCAAAAATAAAAATAACTGGCCAGGCACAGTGGCCCACACCTGTAATCCCAGCACTTTGGGAGGCCAAGGCAGGCAGATCACTTGAGGCCAGGAGTTCAAGACCAGCCTGGCCAACATGGTGAAACCCCGTCTCCAATAAAAATACAAAAAAAATTAGCCAGGCATGGTGGCAGGCACCTGTAATCCCAGCTACTTGGGAGGCTGAGGCACAAGAATCGTTTGAACCCAGGAGGCAGAGGTTGCAGTGAGCCGAGATTGCACCACTGCACTCTAGCCTGGGCGACAGAGCAAGACTCTTGCCTCAAAGAAAATAAATAAAATAAAAATAAAAATAACCTATCAGTCACTCTCATTCCCTTTTGTTGCCTTATTTTTTTCACAGCATTTCACACTGTCATAATCCCGATTGTGATTTCCACACCTTTTATACAGCATTTTATTAACATAAGAATTATTTTTATAAAGTTCTTAATGTGCTACAGATGGAAAGCCAACTTTTTCTCAACATTTCACTTTTTTCCTTCTTTATTCTTAAAGGAGGATCCTCTGGATCACACTTCGGACATGGAAGAAGTTTGTAAAATTTATGAAAGAGGAAAGAGTAAAAGAAGAAAGGCGACAGCAACTTCGTAGGAAGGTAGTTGAAATTCTTCCAGACTTCCAGGTACCTGGAAGGTACCACGAGCTATATCAGCAATCAGATACTTGGTCCTTGAGTAAGACAAGTCTTTGGTGAACCAATGAGCCAGATTAGTGTAATATTTAGGACAGGAAGCTCAACTAGTCTGTATGTGTGTTATCTCCACCCACCCACCCACACACATACATACATACACCTGGTTTATTCTCTACGAGCTACTTCTTAGATCAAAGGAATTATTTTGAGAATTTTTATTCCCTTCTTTGACTTTTCCTGGATTGCTAGTCATTCAGTATAGCATTTATCACAGTGGGATCATCCAAAGGAACATTCTAGAGATCCTCTGTTCAAATATATCCTATATATTTTTAGCATAGTAAACTTTAAAAAGGACAAGTGTTTGCCTGACTGAGCCTGTGAAGAAAATGTGTCCGTATAGCTCGACAGGAGTTGCTGATGTGACCTTAATGAAACAGAAATAAACAGGAGTGAGTGCTCGGAAAGGAAGGGCGGCCAAGGCACTCAGCCTTCTAGTGCAGTAGCTTCAGTGACACGCACCCCACCAGACCTCGTCCACTTTCACCACCCCTGAAGGCAGACCATGTATGAAAAGGTTCTCTACACAGCTGCTGCAGAGGACAGCAGCTTATCCTGATTTCAGAGAAACTGAGGCACCAGAGATGCTTCTTTTCCGTGCACCTTGATAAGCATGAAGGACATTCCAAAAGGTAGTAACTCGATATCATGACAGTCCAGCAATTCATTAAATTATCTGTTCATGCTCCCAACTGCAACTGCTGAATAATACACTCAATTTGTCTTCTAGTACTCAGCTCAGTTTGATCTAGATATTGAGATACCTATCTTGAATTCAAAGAATGTTTTCATCTTTAAGGTGCTATAAAGACTGATAAAATGCTCTCTTCTATGAATTGTGTTAGAGAATTACCTGCTAGAAAAATAATTTTTCATTATAAAATACACATTTATTATATAACAAATTCAAGTAGTCCATAAATGCATATGGTAAAATGAGAAAGTCCTGTGCAGTCCTGAGATGATTACTCTTATTTGGTGTGCTGAAAATTTGAGTTGACAAAATAAAATAAAATTCTGTGGTTTTTTAAGTGAATGTTCTTGTTACTGTCTCGTACTTCCTAGAAAGGATATCTAGCTGTACCACCTGCTACATGACTTAAGATACTTTTATCATGGAGGATGTGTGATATGGCCAAACACCTTGAATTGAACTTTATTTCTTCTACGACATGGCTGTTCCCACACAGCTTTTCCTTTAATAGGATTATACAGTTGTCATTAAAAAAAAACAAAAAAAAAAAAACTGTGTTTTCCAAGATGAATGGCCACTAAAGAAAATGTAACTAAAAGTAATTCATAATACATCACTTTCCATCAAAATCACTAACAGTTTAAACCTAACTACAGTACATTTACAAAATACTGGCTGATATTAGCACCTGGAAATGAAATACCAATTTTATTATTTTGTTTGTTTTGTGTTTTTTTTGTTTTGAGACAGGGTCTCACTCTGTCACTGTACTTCAGGCTGGAGGTACAGTGGCCTGACTATGGCTCACTGAATCCTGGACTTCTCAGACTCAGGTGATCCTCCCACCTCAGCCTCTCAGATAGCTGGGATTACATGCCCAGCTAACTTTTTTTTTTTTTTTTTTTTTGGTAGAGATGGAGTTTCGCCATGTTGCCCAGGCTAGTCTTGAACTCCTGGGCTCAAGTGATCCTCTCAGCCTCCCAAAGTGCTGAGATTACAGGCGTGAGCCACCACACCCAGCCACCAGTTTTCTTTAAATGCCAAGCCTGTACATAAGGAAAGGTTGAGTTCCTTAAGTCAACATGCCAGGAGCATAAATAAATCCCACAAAGCTTAAGTTTTCTATGTTAGCTTTATTTTTGCCTCACCTCAAACATCAACTAGAAATTGAGTCTTTAGCAGCCCATATTCCGATGGCGCCAGCCAGACTTTTTACTGAATACAGAGCCTTCTAAAGGGATACAATGGAAATAGTTTTGATGCTGTTTTTTGCTGGACTATCATGAAAGTATGTTTCAAAATGTTACTGTTAACATAATGCCCCAACAAGCAGTATCCCTGACCCACAAAACTGGAGAAATTGCCACCGGGAACATAACAGTTTAGGGCTAGGGACAGGGCCACAGGATAGAGACATCGAGGGAGCCACAGAGGCAGCACAGATATAATGCAGGGTTTTCGGAAATCAGAAGACTTCAGGAGACACTCCAAGAAACACCAGCTATCTTCCTTAAAGAAAGCACTTTATTTTCCATTTAAACAACTTGGTCACAGGACATTATTTTACATAAATGGCAGTAATTTGTAAAATTTCCATGTAAAAGGCCTTGTGTCTGAGTCTGAGGTGATAAGAGGATATGAATACAAGTATATAAAAACAGTGCAAAATGTGCAGCCCACAGCCTCCGGAGTTGGCTTCAGAAATCCCCTTTAATGTTGCTAGACCAGTTACATTAAATATTAAATGTAACACCAGGTAAATATTCCTGGGTTTCCTTTAGTCTAACATCCAACCCAGATATGCAATAAAATGAAAAACTCAAAATCCCTAACAACTCAAACCATCCAATCACCCAGACCATTAGGATCACAATGAGTTGAGACTGCAGGCTCTATACTGTGACATCTCGTCAGTGGCTCCATCTTAAGAAATATAGAATTTTAGTTGCATCAGTAACTACAATAGACTAGCTCTGCTTTTAAAGCTTTGCCTTTTAAATGTAGATTTCTAGAAGTTCACTTTCAAGGTGCCATCAAGAAGGCTAGGCCACTAATAAGTCACAAGCCCAACCTAGACATCGCAGCCTCTTAAGACATTTGTCTTCACTAACCATTCAGTCTTTAACCTGCTGCTGATCCTACAATGAAAACACTTAGTGCCAGCTGAAGCGTGGATGCTTGTCTATCAGCAAATAATTAAGTGTAGCTGATTCTGCAAGAAATTTATATTAGTCACAGCAAACATCCACAGGAACATACTGAATCATACTCAGTAGTGAGTTTAGCATGGCTTTCCTGCTCCCCTGCATCACCCTTGCAGTGTTTAATACAAAAGGGTGCACATGTCAAGCTGCCGCTGAGAAAACCAGATTCCAAACAGGTGCCTCAGGAAAAGTCTCTTATTATCCATTGCTTGCTTAAGCAACCTCTGCTTTTCAAAATGGAAGGTACCAGAATATGGCTACAATTAAGTTAGGTCATATAAACTTACCTAGGTTAAAAAGACCCTTAAGTCTCACAAAACTGTAATTTTTAAACATCCTGGCTAAAACTGTGCTTCTAGATGTTATATTTTTGCTTATACTAGTTGAGCTTTATAATAAAAAGCTAATGTCCTACTCAGAGGAAATACATGTCTATTAAGCAGATGGTCAGTGGTATGTAGAACCTTACTGGCACTGTGTTTTCTGGCAGTGGAAGATTCTAGTGCAGAAAATTGTCTCTTGCTAAAAATATTAGAAGTACCAAGGACTACTGCATAAGAGAAAGTTTGTAGCAATTTTTTGCTAGGCAGATGGTACACTTGAAGACAACAATGACTTCATTCACCAAGGAAAACACTACTTAGCAAAGATTTACAATATCCTAAACACAAACACATATGTGGCTGAGGTGGAATAAGCAGCACGTTGTCCCAAAAACACACTTAAGGCTTTACTTTAGCAGCATCAGGGTAACCTATCAAAGAGGCGCTGTTAATGGTTAGTTCATTTCAGGAACGCTCGGCTGGAACCATAAAAGTGCTCCGTGGGTATTGTAAGAAACATTTTAAATATTGAAGGATTTTCTTCTTTCATGCAGTCCTGATCCTTAACTCTTTCTCCCTTGAATCTTTCAAATCGGTCTGTTCTTCTCCCCCCAGGAACAGTCCACAGTGGTGTGATAATAATCTAAGTGGCCAGATGATAGTAGGTAATTTATTAAACTCCACATCCAGTATGTTCATTAACAGAGACTAAGGATGTGAGATGAGAGAAGAGGACCTGCTTGTTTGAAATCATGTTCGAGGGGCTTGCTCCTCTGCCCAAGAGACTGCTGATTTATAGGTTCACCAGGCAATCCTCCACTGCCGCCACCACCAAATGCTTCCCTGGGACTGATTCATTCACAGAGGCCTTGTCCTTTCAAAGATTCCACAATAAACTCATCTGGCCCCTGGAGAGAACCAAGGCCTATAATGAAACCCCTCAAATAGTTCCAGATCATAGAAGGCTCCAAAATCCTATAAACCAAAAATGTCACAGAGCCTACAGAACACTGCTCATGGATTAGCCCCTTGTTTGCTGCTCCTTTCGGTACAGACGCCTGGGAAGGCTTTTCCCACACAAAATCACTGATCTTTTGACAGGTTTAAGCATTCTGTAAACTGTCCATCATGGGTTCTCAAGGAACTTAAAACAAGTATCTTCGTGCCAATAAACCTGAATAATGCAGAGTCCCTTCCTATCCATGGGAAGGAAGCTGAGTTGGCTCATCCAAGTAACCCTATTAGAGGTAAGTTGTTTAAAAAAATTGTCATCATTCCTAATTCTCCCAAATGATTTTGGTCTCTTTGTACTACTTATCTTCATCACATCACATTACATTTAGATGTTGTGAACAATTTGGCAAGAAGCTAAAATTACTGACTAATGTTTCTATCAATTTGATCAATGGCTAGATAATCAGAGTTGGCTCTACAGCTGACATTCAAAAGCACGACTACCAATTTCTGCCCACACAGGCTATCCTTGACATTATTACTATCTCTCTTATCTAAAACCTGTATAGAAAGAAATTTGTTATATCAAATCCAACTTTAATTCTATATGAATATTCAGCTCTGGGCCAGGGAGAAGGCATCACTGTACAAACCCCAGAGTCTGCTAACATCCCCAGGCACAGAGCCTATCATTCGTTAAACAAACCATCTCTGGGGAAAATGACAACAGCCTGAATAAGAATATGGTGACCATCTTAAGGACAGCTCCAATTAATGGCAACAGTAGGGATGGTGCCGGCTGCAGAGGGTGGAAGTGCAGGAAGTAGCAATATTTCCTCTCAACAAATATAAATCTCTTGCTTAAAGCAGCATGCACAGAATGACTGAAAACGCTGGCAATATTTTCCCTATATTAAGCTATAAGCCAAGGCAAATTTAAGGAGTCATGAATTATCTTTGGGATTGCACGACAGTACATGTTCAAAACCAACATTTCAAAAGGGTATTTTCCTCATCTGAAATTCCCTCATCTTAATTCTATAGTAGAACAACCCATTGTACATAAATATTTAATCTTTTATACATTTTCGGTTTTAAGATATGATTAAAGAAACAACTTGTTATTGTCGGAAGAGCCAGGGAAGAACAGTAATCCATTAATAGTGGAAACCACATATACCCTGTTTTTCTCTCTTAGTGAGATACTGTTATTTAGGGAGGGGTAATTGAGAATTAATGTGCAAGTTAAGTGGGAAGATGTCACTCAACTCCTCAAAGTTCATACCGGAATAATGTGAATGCCAGAAGGCTGATTTTCACAATTTAGTGCTATAACTGACAGCATTTGAAATACATGAAGAAAATAATCGAGCCCTTGATGTTACTCAGCCTTCCTACCAGAAAAGAGAGTAAAGCATCCCCACAGGAGTGTCTGTTCTCCTCTTCCAGCCACAGTCACAAGTGTGCTAGCACCTTACCTGGTGAAACATGGGAAGAGGAAAAACACATGAATGCCTGTTGGAGTTATTTATAAGAAACCCAAGCAGAATTTATAAAAAATAAATAGAAGAACTCATCACCTAAACTCATGGCCACACTACATTACACTAGCAATAATTATCTTTATAACTGTTGTCAACTGTCTTTTCAAGATCAGACAACTTAGCATCAATCCATCTGGTCATCTTCTCTGTTTGAGTAGTTCATGTCTAATAAGAAGGAGAAATTCTCATAACTGTACAACACAGTATATGCTGAAAACTGATTACCCTAATAATATTGGCTTCAATATTCTAGACTATAAACGTTTTTCTTCCATCATAATATTTTCCTAATACTTTGTATTTCCATGGTGCTTGAGTTGTTTTTTAGTGCTTTCCACATCCATCTTCCCTCACATGACCCTCACGACGGCTCTGTGAGGTAGCCAGGGCAGGCATCAGTACCCCACTTTGCAGATGACCCTGAGACTTGGGAAAGTGACTCAGCTAGGGGTCACATGGCTATTAAGAATCGAAAGAGGGACTAGAAACTATCCTAATCCAACACTCTTTCCCCCATACTAATGGATGGGAATTGCTTCTATCAATTTGTGCATTAGCAATCCACATCCTTCTCAAGTTCAGGCAACTGAGTCAATTAAAAAGGTGACTGGAAAGGAATGGCTCTACTTTTACTGCCTCAGTATAAAAGTCTCTTAAGTTGTGGCGTCAGAAAAATTAACTTCTTCCCACTCCAGTCTCTAAACCTGAGCATGGCCCTACAATGCCTTTAAGAAACTGGGGATAGAAATGGACACTGAAGTGTAAAATGGAAGGGAGATGGAAGGAGGAGCCATCATCCCTCAGAGAGCCACATAGAAGGCACTTCAGACAATGTCCTCGGCAGGGTGGTGGAATGCACGTGTGCCCAGGGTGGAGAACTGGTGCCAGTTCCGCAGGAAGCCCCTATTGTACTGGCCTGTGTCCACGATGAGCCCGCAGAGGAGCCGGCGCCCAGTCTTCTGTCGGAGGGCCTGCTGGACTTCCCGCTCAGTCACATTGTAGCTGATGTTGATCAGCTGGATCAGGAAGATGTAGGCCATGCCTGCTGTGATGATCACAGAGTACCACACGCAGGTGAAGGACAGAGCCGAGCTGGGAGCAGGAAAAAGGCTGTCAGGGCTGCCGTTTTTGTCAAATTCAGAAAACTGTCATCATTCTCACGTTTTACACATTTTTTTACTTATTACTAAAGACTTTGGCATCTTCCCCAACCCTCCGAACTGGAAGATACTCAGAATGCCAATAACCTGCTTAAGTAGGAGAATGTGTGTGTTTATTCTATAATTACTGGTGCCTATTTTCTAGTATATTACACTAGAATAGCAGGGACTGTTTTTTGCATTTTGTACCCTCCACACACCCAGCACGCTGCCTGACCTAACAGCGTTCAACACCTGTTTGTTAAATAAACAAGTAATTCGTAAATTACGTCTAACTCATGAGAAAACAAAGGCACCAAGGGACTGATATAAATGTCTTCTAGGAAGCTGCAGGTGGATGCCGAGGAACAGTGCTAAAGTTACTAATCTCCATTCTTTCCAGTCCAATGCTGAGGAATGAAAAGACGATGGACGACTCCCGACCCCAGCAGCCCTGTGCTTACTTGGATGTAGGAACACCGAGACATTCCAAATTCACCCTCCTAAAGCCCAACACAATCACACAAGGTAGGGAAGCTCCTCTCAGGCTCACTAATGAGACAGGCTGCCAGTTAGCCTCTGCCATTTGATGATTTTCAAACATTCGCAAATTAAGAGTTAGTTAGAAATAAGTTCATTCAGAATCTTCATTTGTAAAAGCTGAAGGCACCTCAAAGACTATTAAATCCAAGGACCTAACCAAAAAGATGAGGTGCTGTGAATCGCCTGCACAGAGTAGGGTGAGAAGCAATGGCAGGACTGTATTCCTCGGTTCCCTCGCCTCCCCACCAAGAGTGCACAGACATGCTGTGCTTCAGGACGGGCCTCACCTGCAGCATTAGCGGAGAATTTCACATGCTGGAGATACTGTCCACACAGTGAGGAAGGAAACTTAATCTGAGGAAGACCAACCTATTCTAATAATGCCCACAGGTGTCTGGTTCTAGGATGACAATGGGGAGATCTGTCCACAGGCTAATAAAAACAAATGCCACAAAGGGATACTTTGTAAAGAAAGCAAGGATTGTTCTGAAAATGAAGAGTGAGAATAAAGAAAAGGGCCAAACCATAGATACCCCAGAGTACTTATGTCAGAGACGATGATGAAGGGAAGGGAATAAAGAGCATGGGCAGAGGGGGGCCCCAGCATTCAGGGAGGGGGCGCTGAGGCCGAAGCGGAAGAATCCCAGCTTTTGCCATGGCCTGGAAATCTTCACAATCTATAAAGGGGCCTAAGGAAATTTTGACCTACATATCACAGTAATCATCAGTGGTGATTAAAAAAAGAAAGAAAGTAGAACAGGAAAAACCAAGAGAGGTTAGAAAGAAAAGCAAGGTTATAGAGATGTCGAGCACATCTCAAAAGGGTCGGAAGCAGTAAATTAAGATTGGACTAAAAAGCATCAGAAAGCAGCAGTAAAGTGAGAAGGTTTCTGATCGTTATGACAAAATAGGCACATATGTGCCCTGGGGCTGCTAGTTTTTGTTTATTGTTTTTGTTTCACGGTTGCTACTTTGAGCCTATGAGTGGTCATTTGACTCTGGAAGTCCCTGATTAGGCCTGGTCCTGTTTGTAGAGAACTAGTTATTCACTTTTTAAAGGTTAACAATCCTTTTAACAGCACCCTTGAAAAACACACATCATCAATGCACAATTTTGCTGGCAATTCCAGGGATACCCAGCATTCCCATAGCCTGGCCTATGTTTTGGTTGAGAACTCCTAACCAAGTAGTAACAGTCCCTGTCAATGGCAACACCCATTACTTCCCAGGGGGCCTCCATACTGTGGTACCCACTGCTCACCTGTAATTTGCATAAACTCCAGGACAATAGAAAAGAGCTGTGAAGACACTTCTATCTCTACAAATGGTGTCCAAGGTCAGTGTGATCCCATACACCGAGGTGAGCAAGAAGATCAAAAGGGCAAGTATAAATGCTTGATGATTTGATTCTCCAACGCAGCTATTTATCCTCAAAACAGCATAGAGAAATAAAAAAGCAAACACATTTTTAAGAGTTCTTGATATAACTTACATAATAAACAAGAAAGCTTTTTTTTTTTTGAGACGGAGTCTTGCTCTGTAGTTCAGGCTAAAGTGCAATGGCGGGATCTTGGCTCACTGCAACCTCTGCCTCCCGGGTCCCGGTTAAGCAATTCTCCTGCCTCAGCCTCTCAAGTAGCTGGGATTATAGGCACATGCCACCATGCCCAGCTAATTTGTGTATTTTGAGTAGAGATGGGGTTTCACCACGTTGGCCAGGCTGGTCTTGAACTCTTGACCTCATGATCCGCCCACCTCAGCCTCCCAAAGTGCTGGGATTACAGGCATGAGCCACTGCGCCCAGCCAAGACAAGGTTTTAAATAGGGAAAATGTAAATTCCAGTTATTAAGAAGTTCTCTTATTTTTCAATTTTAGGGAATTAAAAACTTGCACCCTGAGGAATGCAGTCTTATATTCTCTGCTCTTCGCAAAGTGGAATCATATCGTCAGTTTAAGGACAAGACTAAGTAAAAAGCAGAACCTGGCTAACAAATCTTCCTAAATATCAATATTACCCAGCTATGGAGATCTAACATTGTCCTCACCATGTTAAGGAAAGGGAGATAAATAGAATTATGAAAACTTAAAAATGCTAAATCAGAAGTATTACATAGTATGGGAAAATTCATGTTAAATATATGAAGAGTAATATAAAGATCCAAAGAGGTTAGAAACAGCGTAGGGGGAAGAACACTTGATAACATGCAGGCTCTTTGGCAAGTAAAAACAGTTCTGTGTCATGGCCATTTGTGGGGCAGGATGTAGAGGGAGTGCCTTCTACCCACTGCATGCCAGGATGCTCCAGTGGGCACATATCTGCTGTTAGGTGAGCCTTCTGCAAACCAGCATTTGTAAATGGAACACACACAGTTGACTCCTTAGCGCAGTAGGCAGCGCGTCAGTCTCATAATCTGAAGGTCCTGAGTAAATGGAACACACGAACACACACACACACACACACACACACACACACACACACACACACGAATAAGTGAAGACACAGAAGTAGAACATCTAAAAATGAAAACACCTGTTTACTTCTAAAGACAAGGACCCAGAAAAGAGCTGCCCTGCACTTGAGCCATGCACTTGAGGCCCACGCCAATGCCTCTCAGCCTTTTCTGCACCCTCACCCTCTCCTGCATCCCCTTCTGAGGAGGAGGTATGCTACAGGACCAGAATCCTAGACACGAAAAGCATTAATTCATTGATCACAACTGCCTGAAGAGCAATAAACTGCAAACATGCTACTTACAGCATTCATATCTGAATTAATTATAGTCCCTTTAGATGTATTTAGTGAAGCTGCAACATTATCTTTAAACATTGCACTTCGTATTTTACAGAGCCTTATGTACCTTCGTTTGTTACTGGCCAACTGGCAGGTACAAAAGCCCATTTCTCTGCAAATAATCAAATAGAGAGTTTATCTGGTAGGGCCTCGATTCAATAATGTTAAGTGGAAATCATCGGTAGCATCAAAAACGATTAAGTATGTATGGCAGGGGGACAAAAGAGTCACCTAAAAATAGGGGTACACTTTCTTGAGCTTTATGTTTAAAAAGGAATAGCACAGGGAAATATGCTGATCAATTCTTTTTTAAAAAATCATTCAACTGTAGATATTTCTCTATTAGAAAGGAGAAGATAAATGAGGAGTCATTCAAAAGAAAATTGAGAAAAAAAAACTCCACAAGTTTTCTGTTATTCTCCTTCAGGAAATGACTGAAGGAACTAAATTTGTGAAACTCGAAAAACTGATGACTAAGTGGGAACATCACAACAACCCACAAATATCTACAAGGTGTAAAGCTGGGAAGGAGAGAAATTTTGGGATAGCACAAGAGAAGATAAAATGTAACTAGAGTTTTACATGAATTTACACTTTCCAAGTCTCCAAATGTTTCCAACATACCAGACACAATGATGATCCATTCTCCTCACACAGATGCCACATATCCGGCAGTGCCATGCCCGGGCTGGTCGCACCAGCTGGCACTTGGCACACCAGTCCTCCTTCGCTTTGGTGGGGCTTCCAGCCGGCATCCTGGAAGAGCCCTTGGGGTCATCCTTTGTTGTGCGATTGTTGAGACTGCCCGACATGTCTGCCCCAGGGAACCCTTTGGTCTTCTCCTGCCCTTTTCTGCTCAGGCACTCCAGCTGGCTGCTGCTTAGAGATCTGTCACCGCTTGCTGGATTGCTGAGGTAGCCTGGATTCTTCTTGGCTCTGTGCAAGGCTAAGAGTATCAGAAATAACCCGCAGGTAAGAACCGCCAGCTGAACGGGACCCACACGCCCTTTGGGGACCACTTCCTGCAGGAACACATAGTACATGTAGCCCAGAGAGAATAGTCCAAGGCTCAGGAAAAACAGGGTCTGTTCTTTCCTTCTGTGAGTGAGGTAGTAGTACCACAGTGCCAGCACAGGAAGGGAGGTCAAAACCACCACCCCCAGGAGGAAATGCCAGGAAGCCACATGAAGGAAGACAGGCAGCAGGACAAGCGGAGGGATGATGCTGATGTTCACTTTTTTGGCTCCCCTAAGCCAAGGAATTCGGAGGCGATCAGAAATTGTATCCATGATTCTTTCACAAGTCTCTGGCTGTAAAGATTTACATGTAATCCATCTATTCAGAAAAAGCACAGAGGAGGGACTTCATGTGGGTTTGTTGAATTAAAAGCTACAGAACACTGAATGCCAAACAGTGGGATAAACGATAAAAGCTACCAAAGACCAAGCATTTTACCTCCTTACTACTAAACTAAGCTTTTCAGATTCACATGTCATTTTTTAAAATAGGAACAAGATGTTTAAAAACTTAAAGTCAAGATTATTTCTCCCCTAAACAAATACATAGGTACAGACACATGCTGCAAGTAATGTTTACATCTTATGACCTGTACGGTCATAAGAATCTCAAAACAAATCACAATCTAGTTATGAGGACAACATGGGAATTCAAGAACTATTAGGTAAGTGACAAAGCAGCAATAATCAATAAACTCTTGTGATCAAACATTATAAGGAGTGCTCAGACGAGCGTCAATACTTCTGGGTGGAGTCTTCAGAGGGGTCTTCGTGGAAAAGGTGGGATCTGTGCTCAACCTTGATGTCCAGCTAGCATGTGTATGAACAGAGAGGGAGTAAGGAAGGCCTTCCAGTGGAAAGAAATGTGTGCGGCACATACCTGGCATGAGCCCAGGGAGTAGACTAGTCCCACAAGGACGGGGCTACATAGAGAAGAATGGAGATCAAACTAGTATGAGTCAAATCACTGAACTTGGTGAATGGAATGATATTGGTTGACTGTTTTGCACACTTAGGCTATGCTATGTTCTAAATGTTTATGCCCCCAAAATTCATATGCTGAAACCCAATCCCCAAGGCAAGAGTATTAAGAGACGGGGCCTTTAGGAGGGTATTAGGTCATGAGAGCAGAGCCCTGATGAGTGGAATTAATGCCTCTAAAAAAAAGATCCAAGGGAGCCTGTTTGCTCCTTCCACCATGTGAGGACACAGCAAGAAGGTGCTGTCTATGAAGCTGAGGAGAACTCACCAGACACTGAATCTGCTGCTGCCTTGATCTTGGACTTCACAGCCTCCAGAACTGTGAGCAATAAATATCTGTTGTTTATAAATTACCCAGCCTAAGTTATTTTGTTACAGCAGCCTGAACAGACTAGGACAGAAATTGGTACTAAGAAGTAGGATGTTGCTACAACAGATATCTAAAAATGTGGATGCAGCTGTGGAACCGGGTAATGGGTAGAGGTTAGAAGAGTGTGGAAGTGAATGCTGGGAAAAATCCTAGACTATCTGAACAAACTGTCAAGGGTGATTCTGGCAGAAGAGGAGAGCTGCAGAGAAAGCCTCAATCTTCGAGAATCCCTAAGAGGTAATGAACAGAAGGCTCGCAGAAATATGGACAGTAAAAGCCATTCTCATAAGATCTCAGATGGAAGTGACAAATATGTCATTGGAAACTAGAAGAAAGGTGATCCTGGACACTTATAAAGAGGAAAAGAACTCAGTGGAATTGTGTTTGTGTCCTACTGTTTGGTAGAAAGTAGAACTCAAGAGTGATTAAACTGAATATTTGGCAGTAGAACTCTCTAAGCAAAGTGTTCAGGGTGCTGCATGGCTTCTCATAAATGCTTAGGGTAAAATGCAAGACAGAAATTTTTTTTTTTTTTTGAGACAGAGTTTTGCTCTTGTTGCCCAGGCTGGAGTGCAATGGTGCGATCTCAGCTCACCGCAACCTCCACCTCCTGAGTTCACGCGATTCTCCTACTTCACCCTCCTGAGTAACTGGGATTACAGGCATGCGCCACCACGCCTGGCTAATTTTGTATTTTTGTAGAGACGGGGTTTCTCCGTGTTGGTCAGGCTGGTCTTGAACTCCTGACCTCAGGTGATCTGCCCACCTGGGCCTCCCAAAGTGCTGGGATTACAGGCGTGAGTCACCGCGCCCGGCCAAAGAGAAATTTTAAAGACAAAACTCATAATCAAAAGGGGAGTAAAACAAAGATTTGGAAAATTCTCAGCCTGTCTATATTGTAACAAATGAGAAAGCATGTTTGGGAGAGAACAGCAAGGATGTAGATGAGATCAGTATGGATTAGCCCCGTGCCAGTCATCAAGACAATGGAAGGACCCTGAAGGCATTCGGAGATCCTTGGGGCTGCTGCTCCCACCACAAGCCTGAAGTGCCAGGGCTTTGAGGGCAGACAGTTTCATAAGAGGGCCCAGGGCACCCATGGGGCTTCAGGGTGTACTGCTGAGTGCCATCTGAAGTCTCTGCTCCCTACATTCTGGTGCACCCTCCATGGCAGCTCCAGGTGTGGCTCCACTGGGCCTAGATATGCCATAGAGGCCACCCCTCTGAAGGGCATAGCTGGTAAATGTTGGTGGCATCCACAGGGTGCCAATGCTGCAGGCATCCAGAGTGTAGGAGTTGTAGAGGCCTGGCTGCCTCCACCTAGACTTCAAAGGATGCCCTGGAGAGCCTCGGGGCCGAGGCAGAGGACTGCCACAGGGGTGAGGCCACCACAGAGAGCCCCCACTAGGGCACTGCCCAGTGGCGCTGTCAGTGTGGTGGGGCCACTACAGAGAGACCCCACTGAGGCAATGCCTGCTTGGAGCTGTGGGGACAGGGTCACCCCCAAGAGCCCCGTAGAGCCACTAGCATACAACTCCAGCCTGAAAGAGCTGGAGGCACCTGTAGGCACTCCAACCCATGAGAGCTGCAGTGTGGGCTGTGCGCAACAAAGCTGTGGTGGCAGGGACACCCAGAGCCTTGGGGGCCCAACCGCCAACCCAGTGTGTCCAGAAGGCAGGACATCAAGTCCAAGATTATTCTCAAGCCTTATTAAGGCTTAACATTGTTTGCCCCACTGGGTTAGGACCTGTCAGTAACACTCCTTTCTTCCTGTTGTTCCCTTTTAGAATGGGAATGTCTATTCTATGCATGTCCTACCATCGTATTGTGGAAGCACCTAACTTGTTTGATTTCACAGGCTCACAGGTGGAGGAGAACTTGTCTCAGGATGAATCGTATCTTCAAACTCATCCATATCTGATTTGGATGATGATATTCAGACCAGACTCTGGACTTAGACTTCTGAATTGACACTGGGATGAGCTAAGACTTTTGGGGCTATTAGGATGAAATCAATGTATTTTGCATGTGAGAAGGACATAAATTTTAGGGAGCCAGGAAGTATCTGTGTCCCTCCAAAGTTCATTATGTTGAAACCTCATTCCCAATGCAATAGTATTCAGAGGGGAGACCTTAAGGAGGTGATTAGGTCATGAAGGCATAGCCCTCATGAATGAGATTTGTGCCCTTATAATAGAGCCCTATGAGCTTATTCACCCCTTCTGCCATGTCATGACACACCAAGAAGGTGTCATCTATGAGGGAAAGGGCCCTCACCAGACACTGAATCTGCCAGTGCCTTGATCTTGGATTTCTGAGCCTCTAGAACTGTGAGCAATAGATGTATATTGTTTACAGGTTACCCAGTCTCAGGTATTTATTTTATCATAGCAGCCTGAACAAATTAAGACAGGCTAGTAAGAAAAGGTAGAGTTTAAGGAAAGGTAACTTTGATTTTAGACAATTTTTAAGGGTAAGACTAGAACTTGGAGGTGAGTGGGAGATAACTAATTGGGAATCATACAGAGCGGCAGGCACGGTGGAAACACAGAGGAGAGGGGTACAGAGAGGGCAGAGGAGATGCCTCAGGGGACAGCCCAGGTCTCCAGGGCTAGGAGGGAGGAAGAGTTAGCAAGGTTAATGGAAGAGCTGCGGTCTTGAATGATGGTGGTTATGGAAACAGCATCATTTCTCCATTCATTAGTGCAAAGTGCTCTATTTTCTCAGTATAGATTTCAGACTAAATCTAAAGAACCTATATTCAAAGACATCCATAAAAAAGACTACACAGTACACTGTCAAGTAAGAATGACAAAGGGTTCACTGGGTTTTTAATAGTCAAGGCTGGTACTAGACTGCAGATCCCAGGGAATGCTTTTCATGGCTGTATTAATGTACCAAGTTCTAAGTCAACAAATTGGCAGTTGCAATGACTTTTTTAACTAGAAATAATTATTAATGGGAAAAGCAAGTTTCCAACATCCCTATCCTTCCCACATTATGACTTCCATTGACAGTGATTTTTAAATATATAATTACTCAGAAAATGGATTAAAACCAGATTATTCACTGTCCGACACCAAATTTTTTCAGTGATGTTAAAAATTCTCTTTTTGGATAGTAATTTCCATCATTTGGAAAATAAAAGCCAAATACAGTATGATCAATCAAGACAATGTTGCTGGTCACACTGAAAACTGTGAATCCAGGGGAGATACATGCCTTCTGGCTGGAGTTCCTCCCCAGAAACAAGGGGCAAGACCAGTACTCACAGCAGGAAAATGAAATTTCAACCCACAAAGCCCTCTGTGGTCAGGTGCCACCCAGTCCCAAGTAGTCAGTCTCTAAATGCTGAGACCTCTGAGAAGGCAGGAACTTTCTGGAACTATTGTGTTCATTTTAAACTTACAGATTCTGCTGGCTTGCATTTTATTTTATACTAACTTGCCTACTATCCCTTTAAACTGCCTGTTCTCTCCCTCATCTCTCTTTAAACGAAAAATAATATCCTATAAAACAGAGCAGACAGACAGCTGTGCACTACTGCGTAATCCATCTTTCTAAAATCCTCACACTTGACACAGAAGCCAACTCTCATTTTAGATGCTTGGAAATAGAATCAAGAGCAAATTCTAGCATTCTGGGTGGCTAGGCTGAAAGTACACATGGCAGTTCTCAGAAGGGTGATGGGGCCAGCGTCAAGAAATGCTCTGTTCTTACCGATCACACCCTTCATCCAGATCTTGACAATCACACAAACAAGTAGCCACGTGGTTCTTTTCCCCATTCCGATCTATGTACTCGCAGCAGCACAGGGGCTCCAATTCAGGTTCTTCGGTTTTCTTTTTCTTCACAGGCTTCATACTGCCCTTCTGTGTCATGATTTGCACCTGTCACCATGAGGCGTAAGAACCCTCAGAAGGTAAAGGTGGAAAGAACACAACTTACATCTCGTAAATAGGTCCACGCCTCTCTCTCTGCTTAACCTCCAACGCCTGAGCAATCAAAAATGAGAAGAGAGGGGGGAGGGGGTCCCGTTTTCATCAGGCTTCTGTGGCTCCGCCTGGCCACACAGGGGGCTCCAGGGTTCTTGGAGCTCTGAGCTGCCTTCACCGCCCCTTCCCAGCCTGGGCAGGCGCCGTCTGGGCACCAGCCGTTCCTATGGCGACAGCCGACCACGCGTCCGGGACAGCCGGGGCGCGGGCGGTTGCGCTCACCTGCGGGTGCAGGCTGGGAGGGCCGAGCGGTCTCCGCTCCAAGCCTGGGCGCTGGTGGAAACTCAGCCTCGGGGCTGTAGGGAAAGGCGAAGCATATGCCCGCTGGCAGCGGCTGACACACCAGGCTCCCTGGCAGTGCTCAGGGGTCGCCGTCCAGCCCAACTGGTCGAGCCCCTTGCAGGGTGCGCCTCTCCCGCCCCCGCCAATCCGGAGGACGTGGGCGGGCCTCGCGCACCACCCAGCCAGGAGAATGACCTTGGAAGGGAAGTTACCTGCCCTCTGGCCGGAGGTGCAACTGCAGCCAAAGAGGCGGAGGGGAGACGGGTCGGCTTCCCCGGAGGCACAGACGCGTCTCCCGATCTCGGCTACGCGGAGCCTCGGGCGTGACGGCAGGAGTCTCCGGGACCCGGGCTCCGCTCGGCCGCTCCCTCGCCGCAGCCGCCCACCTGTGACCACAGCCCGCCGCGGCCCGGGCGGCGCGCCCGCCTCCCCGCGCCGTCCCAACCGCCCCTCCGCCCGCCCGGCTCGGTGCGCCAGGTCCACGCGCGCTTCCGGGTGCCCCGCCCCCGGCGCCGGGGTTCCCCGCCTGTCCGCACGTGCGCCGCCCACCTCCCCGCGGTGCCCGCGGGCGAGGCTCCTCCTCCTGGCCCGCGGCCCTGGCGCCGGGAAGGGGAAAATCGGCTCCCGAGAGCGCGTCCAGGAGGCAGGGGCAGGAGGTGGGTCCCGCACCTCCGGCCTGCCCCGCCACGCCCCGCCCCGCCCCAGAGGCGGCAGCCGGGCGCCGCCGGTGCCTGCGGGCGGCGCGCCGGTGGGACGGCCTCCGGAGTCCCGGGGTGCGGACGAGGTGCGGAGACGGAAATACGGGAAACCCGGGAACCCGGAGGATTTCCGAACTACGTGAGACCGTGGAGCGGCCAGCCTTAATTCAGACTCCGGCAACAGGCGGTGGGGGAGCTTTCCACCGCAAAATGTTATCCAAGTACCTCCCCCAATTTCACTGACCTTCTCTTAAAGGCCCATCACTGCTGCCGGATCTGTTCATTTAGCAACCTGTTCGTTTTCATGATTTCTGGCTAGCAGCCTTTACATTGGACCAGCAGGCCTCACTAGTACTTTTGTTCCAGTCGTCTGCGTATTTGAGATGAAACTGCCCTGAGATGAGAGTCCTTGTTGGGTTTTATTGCACAAAATTTCTTTAAAGAGTGTAGGCCCATGTACACGTTTCACTACCGCAGGCTTTCTAGTTTTGTTTTTAAGTAGAAAAAGAAGAAAAACTACAACTCAGAAATTTTCAATTTTATTGATATTCTATTTACGTAACAGGCTCAAATTTTATTAATTGAATTCTGCATCCATACGAATTTAGTCTTAATTTATAAAGCAACTTACTTCGATACTCTTCCTTGAAGTATGTTATAAAATACAACGTTTAAATAAACATCACAAGATATTGTTTATCGATCATTTTTGTGACTTTAACAGAGAAATCTTCAAGTTTATAATCCACTCATTCTTGCTTACAGCCAGACACTACATAAATCCTTACCAAAACAAAACAAATCCAGGTAGGTTCACTGTTACCCCTAGGTATGCTTCGTTGGAATTCACCCAGAGAAACCCATTTTCCCTCTAACGGAGTCAATACTTTCATTCTCTACAGGCATCTCAAAAATGACTATAATAATGCCATGTGGCTTTGGGGACTCTGGAGAAAAATGAAACATTTAATTAAAGGCAATAGTTGTTCAAACAGTAAGAATGTATACACATTTTATATATAGATAGATGGATATGTATTTTTTCCCCAGAGAAAGGGCTCAAGAGACAAAACAGTAAAACACTTCAACTTTCCCTAACTCTTGAAAAAATATCTGATTTTAAGTCAGTTTACAAAGTTCTTATTTTAATGAGCCACTTGTATGGAGACACATATGCATAAAAACTTTTTATGAAAGAGCCAAAGCTTGCATCTGAGTTAAAACTTGATAGTCAGTACACTTGTACTGGGACATACGTGCCCCTGAAGTTTTTATTAAAGAGCTAAAATCTATGTCTGGCTTATAACTTACCAATCAAAACAAGTCACACACATACATAAAGAAGGAAGCCATACATAGTTACTGAAAATACACAAATTATTTTCAACCAGATGTGTCACTTCCACCATGAAAGACTGCTAAGCTGAAGCCAATCTTAGTTCAAGTATGCATTTGATCTGTCACTAAATGCCCAGATTTTAACATAACCTTCTGGTTTTTAAAACTCAGAGGATGGTTCTTCCTTTTGACTGTTGGTGTCCTAAGTGAGGAGGCAAGATAATCCCACCTCTGATAGTTACCTTAAGAAAAAACAACTATTTCTTTCATAAAGATACAGCATGGCAGAAGACCCTTTCTGATAATCATCATCAACATGCAGATTCAGAAAGTTTGACTATTAAATTTGCATGCTAAATAAATGAAGACATTATAATATTTACAGTACACAAACCTGGAAATGTTATATGCCTGAAAACAGAACCTTTAAAATCAGTAATGACATAGAGGTTTCTTCTTATATTGTCCTGTTTATCCTCTTGGTCTTATCTCAGCTACGAAAGCGACCTATTGGACACGTACGGATTCTGTGCTAACAAAGCATCAGACTTCACTGTAGAAATGAGACCATACCACTCAATTCAGGGTGTGTCATTTTCTTTTTGTATCAGAGAAATTCAGTTCTATAATATATTTCATGGTTCACTGAAGAAATTCACAGCTTAAAAATATCTATAAGAAGTGAAAGGATGGATTATTAAGGCCAGCAGAAACTAATTATCAAATAAATGTTACGGAAAGAAATGTTCATATTAGAAATCTCAATAATGAAAAAACATAGAAATGTTCTATGCCAAAATCCTTCATTCGTCTGGTTTTCTTCCAGGTATTTTCTTTAAGTTCCAAGTATCTCTGTGGTTTTAGTCCTTCGGATCACTAGCTTTCAACAGCCATGCCCGTCTTATTCTTATTTAGTAGATCAAACGTTTTCTGAAGCATAATGAGTGAGCTCTTCAGCTGTAAACAAAGTTAATTTTCAAAATCAGATTAATTTTTCTAATCAGATTTGAAAATTTCTGTTTTTTATGCCCAAAATTTACAGTGACACTTAATATAGTTTTGTTTATACTAATGCCCGAATAAAACGTTAAATACAAAATACCTGATTCTTTGGGGTATCTATCAGTATGATTGCTACAGAGTTCTTCCCATTTGCTGGAGTATTGTACTTCTTCCTACTGCTACATAGTCTACCTCCCAATAGGTCCATTAATCAAACTAAGCGTAGTGACAGACTCGTTTTCCTAAAAGATTTCTGAAGTTGCAGTGGTCTCCTCACTATCCCCTAAACAACTCAAGTTTGCTTCAGTGCCTTTGCATGCTCTCATCCTCATGTTCTTCACCTAAAACTTACTCATATTCACACTCTTCATGTAGTTTTCCCCAGTCATTCTGCCTATAAACTCCCGAAGCATTATCCTTACTAACACTTTGACACTGAATTTTGTAATCTTTGTCATTAACAATACACCTGGACATCTCATTTCTCTAAGAAAATTGTGTGCAACTCAAGAGCAGGAATTATGTCTTACTCTTTTTTTGTATTCACTCAACAAATATTTGTTGCTTGCCTATCACATGTTGGGCAGTGTTCTAAGCACTGGATATACAATGGAGAACCAAATAGGCACTGTCCTGTCCTTCATGGAGCTTACAGACTAGTCAGGGATCCAGAACGATTAATAAAACAAATAATCACATACATAAATATATACTTAGATATTTTATTAAGTTTTTGACTTGAGCAGCTGGTGGATGGTAGCATCATTTTCTGAAATGAGACCCACTAGAGAATTAGGTTTTGGATTAGAGAAAAATTGACTTCTGTTTTGGACATAATCAGTTTGGGAATCCTGTTAGTCATCCAGGTGAAGATGCCAAGTAGGCAAGTGACTGTATGAGTCTAGAGCTCAGGTCGAGGTGAGAGATACGGACTTGGGAGTTGCTGCTGTCTGAACGTTTGTGTCCCCTTCAAAATTCACGTTCAAACTGAATCCCCAATGCAACAGCATGAAGAGACGTGGCCTCTGGGAGGTGATTAGGTCATGACGGCTCTTATGAATGGATTAGTGCTCTTATAATTATGAGCTTCAGGGAACTAAATAGTCCCCTTTTTTGTCCTTCAGTCCCTTTTGCCAGGTGGACACCAAACATGCCAGAACCTTAATCTTGGACTCCTCGGCCTCAGAACTGTGAGCAATAAATTTCTGTTCTTTATAAATTACCCAATCTCCAGGATTTTGTTATAGTAGCACAAATGGACTAAGACAGGAGTCATTGGAACGTGTGGTTATTTAAAGTTAGGGGTGTGAATAAGATCACCTAAAGGGAGAGTAATAGAGAAGGAAAGAGAATCTAACACAGAGCCCTGGAGCATTTGGGCCAGGAAGAAGTCAGGCAGAGGAGAAATTTTTATTTTTTATTTATTTTTATTTTTTGGAGACGGAGTCTCGCTCTTTCACCCAGGCTGGAGTGCAGTAGCATGATCTCAGCTCACTGCAACCTCCGCCTCCTGGGTTCAAACAATTCTCCCGCCTCAGCCTCCCGAGTAGCTGGGACTACAGGCACCTGCTACCACCCCTGGCTAATTTTTTGTATTTTAGTAGAGACGGGGTTTCGCCAAGTTGCCCAGGCTGGTCTCGAACTCCTGAGCTCAGGCAATCTGACTGCCTTGGCCTCCCAAAGTGCTAGGATTACAGGTGTGAGCCACTGTGCCCAGCCAAGGAGATGTTTTTAACTAGCAAAAATTAGTTTTACATTTTTCTAAGTGAAAGAAGCCAATCTCAAAAGACCACGTATTGTATTATTCCATTTATATAACATGTCCAGAATAGGCACACCCATAGTAATGGAAATTAGATTAGTGGGTGCCAGGGGTCAAGGGGAGTGAGGGATGGGAAGTAACTACTAATGTGTACAGATTTTTTTGTGGGGTTATGAAAATGCTCTGGAATTAGATGGTGACGATGGTAGCACAACCTTGTGAATAAAAACTTTTATTGTATGTAAATTACATCACAAAAAGTTTTTTTATGGTTTTAAAGAAAGCAAGATTAGATACATTAGATACATTTCAAGAAAGAAGTGTTTAGCTCTGTCAAATGCTGACACTGTAGGATGAAGACTGAAAAAAGGTACATTCTTTTTACAAGCCAGATGTCACTGGGGACCTTCGCTCAAGCAATATTAGTTGGGGAAACCATGGGGGAAGAACACCAGGCAGGAGTGAGCTGAAGAGTGAATGAGTGGAATAAATACACACATCCAACTTTGCTCCCTCAAACCCCACTAATAAAGAGATTTTTTAGAAGGCATAAAGCTATAAGGGCAAGGAAAATGGAAAAGGAGACAACAGTAATGCAACTTTGGAAACTGGAAAGCAGATGGATGACTCAGCAGGCCTGGAAAAGCTGAATTCTAAAGTAAAAGTAATGCTGAGAACCAACAAAATTAACCCTAAAGAATCCTCAAAAGGCTCAGGTGTTAATGACCAGGAATCTCTGGAAGTGAGAATAAAGAGGAAGAGCCAAAGGAAGGATTGCATGAAACTTTTGGCATCTGACCTTTCCTACTACCTAGGCAGAAGTCTGGAATTTTATTTTCTGTGCAGGATAAAACAGAGGGTCTATGGCTGCCTGGCTTGAGGGACACCAAGGCATTGTTAAGGATAGCAGTACATACCAGAAACAAGGGTAATACATGAAAATGTATGTACTGAATCCTGGGACCATCCTTTCTGCCTTTCCTTCCCCTATCCCTCTTCCGCTCAGCTCCTAAAATGCTGCAGCCAGCCCTAAATCCACCAGGTTGGAGACTGGAGGAGTCTTCTCTGTGGACACTGACCCAAAGGTGCTGATACCAGGATTTCTCAGCCAAGAGCCCAGCCAGATCTACAGAGAAGTTTGGGGTACACCAGCCCAATCCATATGTAAAGAGCTTCAGATCCACACAAGAAGGTAACCAAGGGCTACCAAACACTAAAGAAATTCTCTAACCTTAAAGATAGAAATTAAAACGAGGGTGAAGATCTTGATGCAAAATGAGTATGCCAGGAGAAGATTTAAAAAATGTTAACTATCAGTAATATCTTCAGAGAGATAAAGATATGGTAGCCATTAAAAAAAAAAAAAACAACATTGCAGCTGGGAGCAGTGGCTCATGCCTGCAATCCCAACACTTTGGGAGGCCAAGGCAGGCAGATCTGTTGAGCCCAGGAGTTTGAGACCAGCCTGGGTAACATGGCAAAACCTTATCTCTACAAAAACTACAAAAATTAGCTGGGCATGGTGGCTCACACCTGAAGATCCAGCTACGGGAGGGTGAGGTGGGAGGTTTGCTTGAGCCCAGGAGGTCAAGGCTGCAGTGAGCCGTGTTCATGCCACTGCACTCCAGTTGGGTGACAGAGTAAGACTCTTGTCTCAAAAAAAAAAAAAAAAAGATGGCCGGGCACGGTGGCTCATGCCTTTAATCCCAACACTTTGGGAGGCCGAGGTGAGAGGATCACCTGAGGTCAAGAGCTCAAGACCAGCCTGGCCAACATGGCAAAACCCCGTCTCTACTAAAAATACAAAAATTAACCAGGCGTGTTGGCACGCGCCTGTAATCCCAGCTACTCAGGAGGCTGAGGCAGGAGAATCACTTGAACCTGGGAGGCAGAGGTTGTGGTGAGCTGAGATTGTGCCACTGCACTCCAGACTGGGCGACAGAGTGAGATTCCATCTCAAAAAAAAAAAAAATTGCAACACCACAAAGAAAAGAAATCATTCAGAAAAATGATAGCTCTTTGAAATTGAAAATTTGTTAGCGAAAACTGAAAAACTCAATGGAAGAATTTGAAGATAAAATTGATAAAATACCCCAGAAACAGAACAAAAAGACTAAGAGATGGAAAGAAAAGGTAAGAATATCACATAACCCATCCAACAGAAGGCTGACATCTGAATAACAGGAGTTGTAGAAGGTCAGGAGAGAGAAAACGAGGGAAGGAAATAATCAACTATATGACTCAAGAAAACTTCCAGAATTATAGGCATGAGTTTCCAGATTAAAGAATCAAGAGTGATAATAGCCTCAGAATTCTCAATAGCAATACTGGAACCAAAAGATAATGGAGCAATGCCTTCAAAGTTCTCATCAAACCATTTATAAGCAAGAGAAAAAGTAGAATGAAAAATTTTCAGTTAGGTGAACTCTTAAAATATTTACCTCCAAATTACCTTCTCTGGAAGCTACTGTTGGATGTGCTCCATTAAAAGGAGGAAGTAAACTAAGAAAGGAAAACACAGGATATAGGAAACAGAAGACACACACAGACAATAGGAACCCCAGAATGATAGCTGTGCACCCGGCATAGAGGGCCACTGGACCTGACTGGAGCCATCAGAAGACCTCATCAATGGAGTACCTACATGAATAAAGATTCTGAGAGATTTATAAACAGAAAATTAGGGGATTAAATGTCTGCAAATATTAAATGTCTGTAAAGATAATTGGCAATAGTGGTAAAAATACTAGTAAGATAATTATGGTACATGTATACAGTTGAATCTTATGCAGCTGTTAAGGGGGTGTGCTTTATATACTGAGATGGAAGTATCTCCAAGATATATGGTTAATAGATAAAAGTAAAATAATGGACAGTGTATGTAATAGCTACCATTCCTGTAAAAAGAGCTTAATATTATGCATCGAATTTTATTTAGAAAGATCAATAAAAATGAAGTAGATGTATACACACTGATATGGAAACATCTTCAGAATATATTACTAATTGAAAAAAGATATACAACAGTGTATATTGTATACTCCCATTTTGTAAATAAATAAACAAAAGTGACTACATAATAAATGTAATACCCTTGCATAATAGAGACTGGCAGGGGTAGTTGGCTCTAGCAGGGTGATTTTTTCAAACGATAGTAGGGTAAATATTCTCTCATACACAGAAGAGCAACTAATTCATACTGGGACGAAGATACTAAGTACTGTGATGTATCCAGTTGCCTACCTGTTCAAGCATCACTATGGAGTCTCGGAGCACTCCCTTTAAACGATGGGCCTGATCTTTATTCTTCTGAATAGTTTCTGCTCTTGACACCATATCAGAGGCTAAACTGAAAGAAAAATGCCATCTTCAAAATCTGGAGAATAGCTTCTGATCTTTTTTTCATTTCCAGAAATCATCAGAGCCCCATAAATTTGCAAACAAAACACAAAATTAAACAAACCAAAACAGGCTGTTTATGGCTACAGGATAGTTAGCAGACCACAATCTCTGAAACTGAAATTAAGTTTTCTGCAACTGAAGAATTACTGAAATAATATGGTGAATACAGGTCAGGGGGAAAAAGACTTACTTTAAAGATTTCTCTTCTTGGAGGCGGAGACGGTAAAAGGACTGAGCAGCATGTTCTATCTTTGACAGCTTCAGAAACAGTGTCACATTCAACAAAACTAATAACAACACACTAGGCAGAGCAAATTATATGTTAATCCACACTTTTCCAGACCTAAAGCATTGCTAATACAGAATATACATGCAAAAGCTTCAAAACTGTATATTGTCTACACTGTTTTTCATTGTTATTATTTAAATCAATTATCCCTATTTTATTATATGAAATAATTACTTGTAAGTATTAAGTGGAGGTTGAGGAAAAGATGGAAGGTAATTAGAGTGACAGTTTGGGGTGTCTGTGACATCTCTCCCCTCTGCTAGGAATACTAGTCAGTGTTGATGTGAGACCACCAGCTTTGAAATCTACCAAATAAGCTTTTAGGATCTATTTTTGGGTGCCTTTGGCTTAGGCAATTACACGCTCATAATGCTGCCTTTCAGAAAAGGAAATGAAGATCAATATGTAGCTGATCTCAGGTAGAGCATGATGTACCTCTTATTCCCAGTGGAAGTCAGCAAAAAAAAAAATTACCATTCAGCAAAAATTATTCTAGTTCATCTTGCACAAAGGAAGTATCAAGTCCCAAATATACATTAATGGTGTCATATATAAAATGTTACATGCTAAATGAACTTAATGTATTGGTTTTCACAGCAGCCTTTCAAGTGAATGGTTACATACCATATATATATATATATATGCATATATACATATATGCAAATATATAGGTGGCATCGTATCTCTCTACTTTTTCTATTAAAATATTAACTTGCCCTTATTCACTTTTACCCATCAAGAAGATTTATTTTTAAAAACTTAAGATAGTAGCAAGAAAATCCAATCTTTGAAGTTATTATGGCATTGAAATAGTATACAGATTAATATTCCAACTTTTGAGTAAACATTTTCTGTAAAGTAATGCAAAAGAACACTGATAATATTTGCTATTCAGAACTGTTGTAGAAAACTGATTTAAGCAGAACATAAAAATCTTCCATAAAGCCCAAAGGAACAACAAACATCTTCTATGTTCTGAAATCTATAATTAGACAAAAAAAAGCTAATATTGAAGCTCCAATCCAAAAAATTATCACCTTCAATATATCACTAAGTCAGAACCAATTCAATTAAATCTAACATAGTGCCTCAAGATTCATATAGAGGCATATAGATATTAGTGTTCTAAATATGACTGGCTGAGTGGATTCCTATAGAATACCCTGGGATTCAGACATTGTCCCAGTATTTTTCACCATGTAATGCTCATATCACTTGCATCAGAATAACCTGGGGTGTATGTTTTAAAATACTGATTCCTGATGCCTACTCAAGAATTACTGAATCAATCTCTGAGACAGGGGTCAAGAAATCTGCATTTTAGTAAGCACCCCAAGTGATTCTTAAGCACAGCAGAGTTACGTAAGAACCATTTGTCCAATCAAATAGAGTAAAATAGTATTATTGGCACTTCCCCAGCATGTATATATAAATATTCCCTTTAAATTTATGGAACTTCCCATAAAAACCTATGATGGTAGAAATTAATCAGATTAGCTAAAAAATAAAAACATTTGTTGAATGAGTACTTTGTATTTCCTCAAATGTAACAATTCTTCTGAAAATCATAAAGCTAAAAATCTGAAACCTATAAAATTGGTATTTTTGTAGGCCAGCAATAGTCAAATAGTGGCAATTTCTACACAATAATGTACAAATACATTCAAATTCTTTTGGAAACTAGTTAAAGATAAATGCTGAAACAAGCAAAATAAGCATTCACAACAAATACTTACAAAATACTCATTACCACAATAAGAGTGATGTTATAGTTTTCCATTTCCTTTTTCTTTCCTGTAGATCACAAGAAAAAGGCGACATTAGAATGAGAATTGTGATTACAACTGATCCAAATTTTTTTTTTTTTTTTTTTGAGATGGAGTTTCGCTCTTGTTGCCCAGGCTGGAGTGCAATGGCACGATCTCAGCTCACTGCAACCTCTGCCTCCCAGGTTCAAGCAATTTTCCTGCCTCAGCCTCCTGAGAAGCTGGGATTACAGGCATGCGCCACCACGCCCAGCTAATTTTTGTATTTTTAGTAGAGATGGGATTTCTCCATGTTGGTCAAGCTGGTCTCGAACTCCTGACCTCAGGTGATCCACCCGCCTTGGCCTTTCAAAGTGCTGGGATTACAGGCGTGAGCCACCACACGCAGCCCTCAACTGACAGAAATTTAATACTCATTTGAAAAGAACTGAAAAAGAACTTTTAAAAATTATTTGTAAAGACAAAGTGATTTAGGGTAAATTCCCTGCACCCCTTTTTTTATTTCTGACATCCTGAGTAATATGAAACAAATCTACAAAGAGAAAACTTTCAGCACTCCTTAAAATTTGGCCTATGTTGCAAATTACTTTACTCTAAAATTAAACAAGCAATTCAATACAACATGCTTGATAGCTAAGTAGCTAATAATCAACAAGCAAATATCTCTCCAAATAATATTTGAACTGGGCTTACATAAAATGCTTCCCTCGTTAAAAAACAAAACAAAACAAAATATTATCACCTATTCATTGTTACCCAAACTTTTAAATTCCAAAATTAAAGAACTATTAATCTTAAATAGTGGATAAACATAGTCACACTAAGCTACAAGCCTCAAAAGAAGATCTGATAATGTAAGAGGATGAGAAGTTATGACAGTTTTATACCTCTGAGAGGAAGGGAATAACAGTTATTAAAAGTAAGATGTGTTCAAAATTGAGAATGAAGATAATAAAAGTCAAATGTTATCTTTGCAATTTTGCTGGGCTGGCCCTGACAGTATATAAGGATTAAGAGAGCAGTACACTCAAACGTAGAAATTGAATTTCTATAAATGCTAG
Organism: Gorilla gorilla gorilla; assembly: GCF_029281585.2. Lineage (NCBI taxonomy): Eukaryota > Metazoa > Chordata > Mammalia > Primates > Hominidae > Gorilla > Gorilla gorilla. The sequence goes on along the minus strand of NC_086017.1, from coordinate 124,809,835 downwards.
GCAGCAAATAAATAAGCAAAGTGGTTCAGAAGTTGGCAGGGTGGTGATTGTGGTAGGGGCTGTGGCAAGCTGGGGCGCACTCAGTCTAACAGGGCAGCTACTACTATGCTCCAACAAACTGCTGCCATGAAGGGATTTCAGTGCTGGGCTGTCAGATCTGAGTTTTTATATAAAAAGGTCCAATTTTAGCCAGGTGTGGTGGTGCACACCTGTAATCTCAGCTACTCAGGAGGCTGAGGCAGGAGGCTCACTTGAGCCCAGGAGCTCGAGGTTACACTGAGCCATGATTGTGCCACTTACAGCATGGGCAACAGAACGAGACCCTATCTAGAAAAAATAAATAAAATTTTAAAAAAAGTTTAATGTCCAATTTTTAAAATGACACATGGGCCAAATAAAATATATTGGTTATATGCTTGCCATTTTGCAACTGCTCCTTTATACTTATATATTAGTTATCTTAAAGGAAATCAGAGTTTGATAAACATTATCCAAAAAGGAGGGAAGAAAAGGAGACCTCCTGACATATCTTACAAACAAGAGGCACATTCTGCTTCATATAACTAAAGTAAAAATCTTTCATCTCTGTTTACCAGGTGACAACTACCTGTAATATCCCCTTTGGCACCTAAGCCCACATCTCCAGAGGAATGCTGAGAAGAAAGTTTAGGAACTGTTTCTGCTGTTCGGTTGAATGTTCGCCTTCTCCTTCGTAGGCCAGTAAGTTTTCCAGGGTCTTCAATGGCCTGATTTAATACAGATTCTTCAATTAACAAATCTGATTCTAAGAAAAAAAAAAACAATCTTTATATAGTGGGGAAAGCTCCTCAACTATAAGATACAATGGTTTCTGGTGGTTATTTTTGATAATTTTCTTTAACAAATTCCTTAGGTTCTTATGACCTAGATTCAAATTTTACACTTAATGAAAAGCTTTAGAGAGTACAGTGACCCCATAATGAGGTTTCATTATTCCAGGAAGAATGTGTATTAATAAATGATGGGCTCATCAGAGCAAATTTGCCATGTGCTATGTTATTAATACATATTAATGTAATAATTTCAGTTATGGAAACAACAGGCTACCCACTTACACTGGATCATTAGAAAGATTTCAAAGACAGATTATGGTACTTCTCAACCTTACAGGAAGGAGTAGCATATACTAGTTCTAATTTTCAACAAGGGTTTGCAAGAAAGGAAGCACTTGCAAAGAAAATCTGTAAACAACCTATAAACCTCATTTTTGTCATTTGTTTCAACCTTTTCCTCTGCCAGAATTTTTATTAGAAACTTATTCAGTGGCCAAACTAATTTTTTTTGAGTTTCATTTTTCTCTGCTCCTGATGAAGAATTTAATAATGAAATAGACAAGGAAGAAAGGCAAGGAAAATTATCAGCAAACTAGATGATAAGCCTTAAATTACCTTGAGTTGACTGACCACCGGCTTTTCTTCAACTAAACTTAAATTATGCTTGTGTATATATATGTGTATATATATATACACACACGTATATATACATGCATATGTGTGTGTGTGTATATATATATATATATGTATTTCTCACATGTATATGTTAAGAAATATCCAAAGAGAACCACCGTATCATTTTCCCCAGTCAGTCTCTAGTACCCACCTCCACCAAATCCATACATGTACATACTACCATTGCCAAGTGGGCTGCATAAGCCCAGGAAAGCTGCATCTGACAAGGAAGGTGGCCCCGAGGACTCCCCAGAGCTTAGACAGCACAGGTGTATATCTATGATCAGTTTATGCAGTCAGTCTCCTTGGCTCCTTACAGAGGCAAAGGGGTATGAGAGCTCTTAACTGTGTGATCTTGATAAAAGTCACTTAACCTCTCTGTGTTTCAATTTTCTCTTTTAATAAAATGAAAAATAATAATTTTAACTTGTTCTGAGTATGAAATGAGTTAATATCTGTAAAGCACATAGAACTTTATTATGTATGTCTGGGATATAATAAGCATTATGTAAGTGTTTGTTCGGCCAGGCACGGTGGTGCCTCACACCTGTAATCCCAGCATTTTGGGAGGCTGGGTGGGCGGATCATGAGCTCAGGAGTTCGAGACTAGCCTGACCAAGATGGTGAAACCTCGTCTCTACTAATAATACAAAAATTAGCCGGGTGTGGTGGCACACGCCTGTAGTCCCAGCTACTCGGGAAGCTGAGGCAGGAAAATTGCTTGAACTCACGAGGCGGAGGTTGCAGTGAGCCAAGATCGCACCACTGTACTCCAGCCTGGGCAACAAAGCAAGATTCCATCTCAAAAAAAATAAAAAATAAAAAAAAATAAGTGTTTGTTTGACCAATGAAAATTAAAAGTTTTGAAATTCCCTAAGTGGCAGAAAAAGTGGAACAGTGGGAACCACTTTCGTGGGAGTCTTTCCAACATCGCTGACTAGTTTCCTGTTACGAATCCAAATAAAGAATAAATCCATTTTGTTAATAAATCCCATCTTTACAAAAATAGATAAATAAAAAAATTTACAAACCAAGCTGTTTGAAATAGTCCTCCAAAGAACTCCAGGAATTCTTTTCAATTAAAGATTTGACAAGGCCCCATGGCTGTTTTCTGTATTTCAAATCTGTGGAAACTCTAGTAGAATAAGAAGGAAAGAATATTTATTTAAAGAGCAGACTTTAGTTATATTCATGTTACAGTTAAATGTAAGATTGTATTCAGTGGAAAGTCAAAAAGATTCAAAGTCATTAATATCATAAAAGAAAATGCATCCATTGATAACTTTTATTTAAAAAATTAATGTGTGCCGCTAATAATTTCATCAAATTTTCCTTCTAAGTACTTGCCATTTTACTTATTTCCTTTCTCTAGCCCTAAATTTTATTTATCTAAATAGCAATGAAGGCTCAAAATAAATACTAAATTTTCTAAATTCCTTGTATAAAAAATCTCTAGTGGTCATACACTAGGTGAAAGTAACTACATTAACCAGAGTAGGCCAAGTACATGATGGCCCATCTCTCTCTGTAATGCACCAACATTTCTCATTTCCCACTGCAGCAGAGCCAATTACTGCTCACTGAGCACTCCCCCAAAACTCCCAGCCCCTTTGCCATTAAACAAGGTCACATGACTGGTTCTGGTCAATGGATTGTGAACACAATTCTACAGCTTTCTCTTCCTGTGGCAACTGAAACAACACATATTCTGGATCACGTAGCTCCGGGTGTCAAAGCCTTCATCAAGCGGGGGCCTTAGGTGAGAAGCCCCACTCCTCTGCTCACCCCTGTTGGAAATGTAATTTAAGCAAGAAATAAAACTGTTGTGTAAAGCTACTACTAAGAATTCAGGATGAATAAATTACCAGGACATAATCTAGCCTATCCTAACACACTCATGTACAGCAGCTCACCTTAGCCTGCATTTCTGTTTTGAAGATCGGATGATACAGTATCTGTTCACGGTATAGAAGTAATCATGGTAGGGGACATCATGTGTCAGTACTTCTGAATCTACCAAATAAAATCGTGCTTCCCGACTTTCTTTATACAGTGTCTGCCAAAGTAAGATAAAAAATGTTTGTATGTATATGCTTAATATATGAATCTTCTTGCCAATTTAGAACATGTATATTAGTATTCCTTCTCAAAAATTACAAAAGACATGAGAAACCTATATACAAAGCTAAAAGAGCCTACATGCTGACTCTGCTGTCCATAAATTGAGAAAAAGAGGGCCGGGTATGGCGGCTCACGCCTGTAATCCCAGCGCTTAGGGTGGCCGAGGTGGGAGAATCGCTTAAGGTCAGGAATTCGGGACCAGCCTGGCCAATATAAAAACACCCAGCCTCTACAAAAAAAAAAATTTTTTTTTTTTTTTTTTTTTTTTTGAGATGGAGTCTCGCTCTGTCGCCCAGGCTGGAGTGCAGTGGCGTGATCTCGGCTCACTGCAAGCTCCGCCTCCTGGGTTCACGCCATTCTCCTGCCTCAGCCTCCCGAGTAGCTGGGACTACAGGCGCCCGCCACCACGCCCGGCTAATTTTTAGTATTTTTAGTAGAGACGGGGTTTCACCGTGTTAGGCAGGATGGTCTCGATCTCCTGACCTCGTGATCCACCCGCCTCGGCCTCCCAAAGTGCTGGGATTACAGGCGTGAGCCACCGCGCCCGGCCAAAAAAAAATTTTTAATAAAAAATTAGGCCAGACGCAGTGGCTCACGCCTGTAATCCTAACACTTTGGGAAGCTGATGTGGGTGGATCATTTGTGGCCAGGCGGCCACAAAACCAGCCTGGCCAACATGGCAAAACTCCGTCTCTCTTAAAAATACAAAAAGTAGCCAGGAGTGGCGGCACATGCCTGTAATCCCAGCTACTCGGGGGGAGGCTGAGGCAGGAGAATCACTTGAACCCAGAAGGCAGAGGTTGCAGTGAGCAAGATCGCCTCACTGCGCTCCAGCCTGGGAGACACAGCAAGACTCTGTCTCAAAAAAAAAAAAAAAAAAGAAAGAAGAAAATATTAGTTGGGGTTGGTGGCACACGCCTGTAGTCCCAGCTACTTGGGAGAATGAGGTGGGAAGATCATTTGAGCCCAGGAGTTTGAGGTTGCAGTGAACTGTGATTGCACTACACTCCAGCCTGAGTGACAGACTGAAACTGTCTCTTAAAGAGAGAAAGGGACTTACAGAAATTACATTTGTTGCCCCTGTGTCATTTATTTCACTGTCAAATTATTTTTTCCTTTAGGCATGAGGACAAACCATATAATCTCTTATGTGTATTATAAGTTTATAGAGTTTTAAGTGTTCCTGTTAGGTGAACAATTCAAAAATCAATTGAATGAAGTAAGGATCCCACCTCAAAATTAATCAAAGTTCAACAAAACCACCCTTCACCAAAAAAGTCAAGAAGGGTAGTAACCAAACAAAACACTGCTTTTCCTAAACAGGATTTTAAATGGTCATTGGCCAAACCTTTCTCATTTTAACCATACCTTTTCTACCTATCCTCTAAGGGGGTGGGGGGGGGGGGGGGGGGTTTCCAAAGTTTTCAAAGACACTCCAATACCAAAATACCAGACTTTTCTTACGTTTGATAATCTTTTAAGAATTGTTTAAAGGTATGGAAATACGTTCTTTTTAATGATAATGGACAAAACTATTGTTTTGTCCATTTGTTTGCTCTTATAAGCCCAACTAGTTCAGATGTTAAGAGATGTTTTCAGACTATTTGCAAATCAGATACTCAGCACAAATTGGCTAAACACACACTCCACTGTAAGACACTGCCACTCTGGTCACAGATAAAGAGCATTAAATAGCTCATACAGTATTTAATTTCAAAACTCATTCTCTTCCCATGTGTCAAAGCAGCCATCTAGTTATTTGGCCCCTAACTCTTGAAACAATTCTGTAAACCAGATTTGAGTAGTGTTCCTTTTTCTGTCTTCTTTTTTTTTTATTTTTTATTTTTGAGACAGAGTCTAGCTCTGTTGCCCAGGCTAGAGTGCAGTGGCTAGATCATATCTCGCTGTAATCTCAAACTCCTGGGCTCAAGCGATCCTCCTGCCTCAGCCTCCTGAGTAGGTGAGACCACAGGCACACACCATCATGCCTGGTTAATTTTATTTTTGGTAAAGACAAAGTGTCACTGTGTTACGCAGTCTGATCTCAAACTCGTGGTCTCAAGTGATCCTCCCACCTGGGCCTCTCAAAGTGCTAATATTCCAGGGATAAGCCTGGTATTCTTTTTAAAAAAATATTTTCTTTGGGAGGTTGAGGCAGGCGGATCATGAGTTCAGGAGTTTGAGACCAGCCCGACCAACATGGTGAAACCCCATCTCTACTAAAAATACAAAACTTAGCCAGGCATGGTGGTGTGCGCCTGTAATCCCATCTACACAGGAGGCTGAGACAGGAGAATCGCTTGAACCTGGGAGGCAGAGCTTGCAGTGAGCCAAGATTATGCCACTGCACTCCAGCCTGGGCGACAGTGAGACTCCGTCTCAAAAAAAAAAAAAAAAAAATTGAATATGTGAAAGAGAAGAAATGAAGTATAATGACCCTCGGGAGCTCATCAACTAGCTTCAGCAACACTAACTCCTCCCCAGTCTTGCTTCCTTTGTCCTCTGTCCCATATTACCTGCCTCTATCACCATCCTCTGCCCGGCTAGATGACTTCTAAAGGAAATCCTAGACATCAGTATAATGTCATCCATAATACTTCACTATATCTCTTTATAGATTCTTCCATATATCTCTTTTAAAATAAATATTATTTTTTTAAATACACAGCTGTAATACCATTACTATACACAAAAAATAAACAATTCCTGAAATCTCATAAATACCTTTTAACAAGTGGTTTGTTTGAATTAGGAGTGGGTTGATACGATTCACATGCCTTTTAAGTCTCTTTTAACCTGTAACAGTTTCTCCTCCCTTTTTTCTTGCCACTTGTTTATTGAAACTGTCTTGTAAATTGGTGAACTATAATAGGCATCTTCTCTCTTCCCCCACACATGACTCCTCTGGACACTGACAAAGCAGACGTACCTGCTTTTCAGTGGCAGCAGTGCATTTTCCAGTAAGTGGACTATTAAGGACTATGGTGTAGGTCATGGTTCTCAGCTGATCACCTCCAAGTTCTGCAGTCCAAGGGGTAGATACTACATCTAACAACAACAAACACAAAATGAGTTAGTTCTAGAAACTTAAACAGTATGACATTAAATGAAATCAAAGGAGCTTCTGAATTATTAAAATTTCTATTTTTGACTAGTGCTAACTTCCTTATAACTGGGTATTATAAGTTTAACATTAAAGAAAAGAGAGATTAAATGTTAAGCACTCTCCTTAAATGTGGCATATTCCCCATCTCTGATCCATTTATTTCTAAATTGTTTATTAATATCCTTTTTCCTTTTATTAGAAGACAAAATTAAAAGTTGTTTCATCTGTAAGCTTCCTTTTAAAGTCCTCAGTACCTATGAAGAGAAGTAACGATGCCAGGTTTATCAGAGACGGAACAACACTTTAACATTCCCATCACTGAGGACAAAACTTTAAAATATTTTTGTCATTAAGAAACCATATGACCTTGATATCAACTTACATAGAAATTATGTCAATGTTATGAGAAATCATGTAATGTCAGTGGCTTGTCTGCTAAAATCTTTAGTCACAGTAAGGCAATGGAACATAAATGATTATATAATCTGTCTTAAGAAGACTATAAGATCATATCTCTATGTTTATAGCAAGATCCTGGTAAAAATTCTCTTTTATTTGCTTAGGGACAATATAGTGATTAAATACACACTTGAACAGAAATATAGTTCTAGAACACAGTGAAGGTCATTTCATGGAAGCCAAAAACTTAAAAAGTATAAATAAAAGCATTAAAAACTCTATTCAAAGACATGATTGTATCACCTAATGCCCCAGCACAAATCGACTTAGGCAAGTACTAGTATGTTTGACTGCTATTCACCAATATCCTAAAGCATAGGAGCCTTTATCTAACCCCATTATACTCATCATCAAAGGAAGGAAGTGAGGCTTTAGAATACAGCCAATTTTACTCAACTTCTTTTATATTGCTAGATCTGAGGATTTAATGAGGGATCCTGAAATTGCCTTCTGAGTATCTGGCAAAGTCTTATAACTAAATTAAAAAGGCAAAATCACAAACCTAGAGTCTATCATCCAGGATTTTCTGTAAAATGATTTATTTAGGTATATATAAAAGAAGATATACAACTAATTCTAAATTACTTTTCAGAAGATTACTTTGGTCATATGTCAGCCTGTTTCAGGAAAATGATAAAACCAATCTGTTGTTAATCAGAAATAAAATTTAAAGATGTAATTTAATTCTGCTGTTAACACTGCACACTACTCAATGAAGCAACTATCAACAAGGATAAACGAAAACTATTTGTCTTCCCATGAATGTTACCCTTGTAGTTTCAGCAATGTTACCAATAAGGTCTACTGAGTATTGCTTACCAGAGCATCACCTAATTAACATCATCTTGGAACAGTCAATCCTCCAATACCTAAGTAAAGCTTATCATAATGTAAAAAAACCTGGAATGAATTATAGGAAAAATGGCTAGTACGCAAAAGGACATATGAACCATTTTGATATATAAAAGGCAGGAACTGCAGAATTTTAAAAATCCTTTGATGTAATAAAGTTTTAAAATTTGTGAACGTTCGTGCCCATTAGGATAGCTATTAGAAATAATAATCAGTGTTGGCAAGGATGTGGATAAATTGGAAACTTTGTACATTGCTTGTGGAAATGTAAAATGATACAGCCAGTATGGAAAATAATAGCCACTCTTCAAAAAAGTAAAGATTGAATTACTATATGATGCAGCAATTCCATTTCTAGGTATATACCCAAAAGAACTGGAAGCAGGGACCTGAACAGATAGTTGTATGTCAATGTTCATGGTGGCATTATTTACAATAGCTAACATGTGTAAACAACCCAGATGTCATTAATGGATGAACGGATAAACAAAATGTGGTATATACATGCAATGGAATATTATTCAGCTTTAAAAAAGGAATACATTCTGATACATGCCCCAATAAGGATGAACCTGGAAGGCATTATGCTAAGTGTATTAAATCTGTCACAGAAGGACAAACATTGTATTATTCCACTTATGCAAGGCACCTTGAGTAGTCAAATTCACATAGACAGAAAATAGAATGGTGATCATCAAGAATGGAAGAAATGGAGCGTTACCATTTAACAGGTATAGCATTTCAGTTTGGAAAGATTAATAAGTTCTGAAGATGGATGGTGGCAGTGGTTGTACAATAACGTGAACGTACTTAATGCCACTGAACTGTCCACTTAAAAATGGTTAAATGGTAAATTTTATCTTATGTACATTTTGCCATAATTTAAAAATTGATGAATCTAGGCAAGTGGCATATGGATGTTATCATACTATTCATGCAATTTTTCTGAAGCTTTACATATTTTTAAATGTAAAAGTTAGGTAAAAAGACTTAAAACTGAGCTTTAATTAAAGGTAGTGTCGGGGGTTGGGTCAAGATGGTGAATTAGAAGCTGCTCGTGTGTGCCGCTCTCACAAACAGGAAACAACAGGGTTGATGAACACTGACCCTACTAGCTGATCATCTAAGAAACCATGTCAGAATCCATCCAGGCAGCAAGGGGACACAGAAGGCAGAGAGGAGCAAAGCTGGGCAGCGGCCCCTCTGGGATCAGCACAGAGCCAGGAAAAGCTCCTCAATATGGGAAAGGATGAGTGAGTGAGAGCTCCCTGGAGGATTGTACACAGGCACCTGTGTAAGACTAGTAATGGGAGAATTCCTCTCGTTCCCCTGGCCCCACCCCCACACTTCTAAACTGAGGCAGAGAGACACCCAGAGTTTCTGTGGCGACAACTCTCAAGTCCATGGGGACCTCTATAAGCCTTGGACCCTGGAACGGAATGACACCAGTACCATATCCCCAATAGAGGTCACGGTCCTGCCTGGGAGCAGTAAGATTGCTTCTCTCCACCTTGCCGACAAGACTTGGTGCTAGCCTTCAGCCCAACAGTCCCACTTCTGCCTGAACTCAGCTGGCAGCCACAGCTTCCTGTTGCCCCAGGAAACACCTTGACAGCAGGGTAGGTGACTCCCACCCATCCCTGCTGCTGGTAGCCAGACAGGCCATGCCTGCTAGAGTGTCCAGCCCAGTGGTCTCACTTCTGCCTTAACTATGTGGGCAGGCACAAACCCGTGTTCCCCTAGGAAGTACCCAGACAGCAGAATAGGTGACCACATCCAGTCCCACAGCTCCTAGCTGAGCAGGATGTGCAGGCCTGAGTGATGCCCAAGGACGGAGAAGCCCTCCCTCTAAGATCACTGAGAGAGTGAGATGCCCAGGTTTGCAAGCCAGTGGAGGGGCAGAGTGTAATTCTTGCTGCAGGGTTGACCTGGCAAGCATATGGCCTGTCTGCCAACCATGGCACCTGCTTAAAAGAGCCCCGTGGTCCAAAACACCCAACAAAAGAAACATGGGCACGGAGCCAGTCAAAGGGGGCTCCTCCAAGGCCCAAGAGCCGACCAGGGTAGGGGGTCATCACTTTCCCTTTTCACCCCAGTGCACTACTACAAACCATGCCAAAACAAATGAGTTGTGCTGCAGAGTTAAGAGCCTATCTGCCAGCTAATACTCTTAAACGCTACCTACTAGATCACAGCCCAAAACATAACACCAAAATATTTTGCCAGTATACACCTGTGAAAACAAAGGTGACACCTGTGAAAACAAAGGGTTCCCACCAGCGCCCCTGCCCCAGCCAATGCACAAGCACCCCACCATGCCATCATGGCTGCTGGCATTCATGAGCAGCACAGATCCTACTGCCACCACCCCAGTGAATTGCTCTGGCCAGCAACCCCATTGGAGTATTGTGGCCAGTGGACCAGGAACACCTCCACCCCTCCAGTGCAACATATTTCTAACCTCAAAGGGCCAGAGAACAAAGCTGGGGACACACAAAACTATGTGTTCTCACGCTAGCCCCCCACAGTTAGAGCACACAGTCCAGGAGTTCTGAGCTGAGCCTGGGCCCCCTGAAATCTTCCAGAAGTGAAGACGGTCAACTGAACCCACCTTATGCCACAATCAAACCCCCACAGGCATCAAAGCAAAAAAACCCCATCCAAAAGACAGCAACTTCAGAGATTAAAGGAACATCAGTCCATACAGATGAGAAAGAACCAGTGCAAGAACTCTAGCAACTCAAAAAGTTGGAGTGTCTTCCTACCTCCAAACAATTATACTAGTTCCCCAGCAATGGTTCTTAACCAGGCTGAAATTACAGACATAGAATTCAGAATATAGATAGGAATGAAAATCATTGACATTCAGGAGAAACTCAAAACCCAGTCCAAGAAATCTAAGGAATACAAAAAAATGATACAAGAGCTGAAAGACAAAATGGCCATTTTAAGAAAGAATCATACTGATCTGAAATTTCATAATACAAATTGCAAGTATTAACAGCAGAATAGACCAAGCTGAGAAAAGAATCTCACAGGGCTGGTTCTCCAAATTAACTGAGACAAAAATAAAGAAAAAAGAATAAAAAAGAACAAAACCTCTGAGAAACATGGATTATGTAAACAGATCAAATCTATGCCTCACTGGCATCCCTGAAAGACAGGGATAGAAAACAAGCAACTTGGAAAACATATTCAAAAATATCATCCACAAAAACTTCCCCAACCTCACTAGAGAGGCCAACATTCAAATGCAGGAAATGCAGACAACCCCTATGAGATACATACAAGACAACCATCCCCAAGACACTTAGTCATCAGATTCTCCAAGGTCAACGTGAAACAAAAAATATTAAAGGTAGCTAGAGGGAAGGGGCAGGCCACCTACAAAGGGAATCCTATCAGGCTAACAGCAGAAACTCTATATTTGAGGGCTTGAGGGCCTATATTCAACATTCTTAAAGAAACTAAGACCAAGAATTTCATATCCAGCCAAACTAAGTTTCATAAGTGAAGGAGAAATGAGATCATTTTCAGACAAGCAAATGCTAAGGGAATTCGTTACCTGCCTTCCAAGAGGTCTTCAAGGTGGTGCTAAACATGGAAATGAAAGACTGTTAGCAGCCACCACAAAAACACACTTAAGTACATAGACCATTGACACTATAAAGCAACTACACAACCAAGTCTGCAAAATAACCAGCTAACAACACAATGACAAGATAAAATCCACATATATCAATAGTAACCTTGAATGTAAACGGGCTTAATGCCCCAATTAAAAGGCAGTGGAAAGTTGGATAAATAAGACCCAACTGTATGCTGGGTTTTGTTTGTTTGTTTTTTGAGACACAGTCTTGCTCTGTCACCCAGGCTGGAGTGCAGTGGCATGATCTCAGCTCCTGGGTTCAAGCAATTCTGCTGTCTCAGCCTCCTGAGTAGCAGAGACTACAGGCACGTGCCACCATGCCCGGCTAATTTTTTGTATTTTTAGTAGAGATGCGTTTTCACCATGTTAGCCAGGATGGTCTCGATCTCCTGACCTTGTGATCTGCCTGCCTTGGCCTCCCAAAGTGCTGGGATTACAGGCGTGAGCCCCCGTGCCCAGACAACTGTATGCTGTCTTTAGGAGACCCATCTCACATGCAATGGCATCCATAGACTCAATGTAAAGGGGTGGAGAAAAATCTGGCAAGCAAATGAAAAACAAAAAAAGCAGAGATCGCTATTCTAATATCAGACAAAACCAAAACAGACCTTAAACCAACAATGATTTAAAAAGGCAAATAAGGGCATTACATAAAGGTAAAGGGTTCACAATTCAACATGAAGACTTAACTATCCCAAGTATATATGCAATCAACACAGGAGCATCCAGGCTCATGAAACAAGTTCTTAGAGACCTACAAAGAGACTTAGATAACCACACAATAACAGTGGGAGACTTCAACACCCCATTAACAGTATTAGACAGATCACTGAGGCAGAAAACTAACAAAGATAGTTGTGACCTGAACTTGACATTTAACCAAATGGACCTAACAGACATCTACAGAGCTCTCCACCCCAAAACAGCAGAATATACGTTCTTCTCATTTGCACCTGGCACATACTCTAAAAATCGACCACACAATCAGCCATTAAACAATTCTCAGCAAATGCAAAAAACCCAAAATTATATTAACCACACTCTCGGACCACAGTGCAATAACAATAGAAATCAATACTAAGAAGATCACTAAAAATCATACAATTACATGGAAATTAAACAACCTGCTCCTGATGACTTCTGAGTAAACAATGAAATTAAGGCAGAATTCAAGAAATCCTTTGAAACTAATGAGAACAAAGACAGAAAATACCAGAATCTCTGGGACACAGCTAAAGCAGTTTTACAGGTTTATAGTGCTAAACACCCACATGAAACAGTTAGAAAGATCTAGAAATAACAATCTAACATCACACCTAGAGGAACTAGAAAAACAAGAGCAAATCAACCCCAAAGCTAGCAGAAGACAAGAAATAACCAAAATTAGAGCTAAACAGAATGAAATTGATATGTGAAAAACCATACAAAAGATCAATGAAATCATAAGTTGGCTCTTTGAAAGAATAAATAAGATTAATAGACCACTAGCTAGACTAATTTAAAAGAGAAGATCCAAATAAACACAATCAGAAATGACAAAAGGAACATTACCACCGACCCCACAGCAAAAAAAAAAAACCCAGAGACTATTATGAACACCTCTATGCACAAAAACTAGAAAACCTAGAAGAAATGGATAAATTTCTGGAAATATAAAACCTCCCAAGATTGAGCCAGGAAGAAATTAAAACCCCACACAGACCAAGAATGAGTTCCAAAATTGAATCAGTAATTAAAAACCTATCAACCAAAAAAAGCCCAGGACCAGATGGATTCACAGCCAAATTCTACCAGACATGTAAAGAAGAGTTGGTACCACTCCTACTGAAACTATTCAAAAAAATTGAGGAGGAAGAACTTCACCCTAACTCATTCTATGAGGCCAGCATCATTCAGCATCATTCTGATACCAAAACCTGGCAGAGAAACATCAAAAAAAGAAAACCTTAGACCAATATGTTTGATGAGTATTGATGCAAAAATCCTCAACAAAATACTAGCAAACTGAATCCAGCAGCACATCAAAAAGCTAATTCACCACAATCAAGTAGGCTTTATCCCTGGGATGCAAGGTTGGTTCAACATATGCAAATCAGTAAGTGTGATTCATCACATAAACAGACCTAAAAACAAAAACCACATGATCATCTCAATAGATGCAGGAAAGGCTTTCAATACAATTCAACATCTGTTCATGTTAAAAACCCTCAACAAACCAGGCACTGAAGGAACATACCTCAAAATAATCAGAGTCACCTATGACAAACTGCACAGCCAACATCATACTGAATGGGCAAAAGCTGGAACAATTCCCCTTGAGAACTGGAACAAAACAAGGATGCCCACTCTCACCACTTCTATTCAACATAGTACTGGAAGTCCTAACCAGAACAATCAGGCAAGGGAAAGAAATAAAAGGCATCCAAACAGGAAATCAAACTATATCTATTTGCAGAAGATATTATTTTTATACCTAGAAAACCCCATAGTGTGCCCAAAAGCTCCTAGATCTGATAAGCAACTTCGGCAAAATTTCAGGATACAAAAATCAATGTACAAAAATCAATAATATTTCTATACCCAACAACATCCAAGCTGAGTGCCAAGTCGAGATCACAATCCCATTCATTATAGCAAAAGAAAAAAAAAAGTAAAATACCCAGAAATACAATTAACCAGGAAGGTGAAAGATCTCTACAACAAGAATTATAAAATATTGCTCAAATAAATCAGAGATGACACAAATGGAAAAACATTCCATGCTCGTGATAGGAAGAATCAATATTGTTAAAATGTTCATACTGCCAAAGCAATTTATAGATTCAATGCTATTCCTCTCAAACTACCAATGACATTCTTCACAGAATTAGGAAAAAACTATTCTAAAATTCATACAGAACCAAAAAAGAGCCCAATAGCCAAAGTGATCCTAAGCAAAAAGAACAAAGCTGGAGGCATCACAATACCCAGTTTCAAGCTATACTATAAGACAACCGTAACCAAAACAGCATGGTACTGGTATGAAAACAGACACATAGACCAATGGAACAGAATAGAGAGCCTAGAAATAAAGCCACACACCTACAACCATCTGGTCTTCGACAAAGTTGACAAAAACAAGCAATGGGAAAAAGACTCCCTATTCAATAAATGGTGCTGGGATAACTGGCTAGCCATATGCAGAAGATTGAAACTAGCCCCTTCCTTACACCATATATAAAAATCAGCTCAAGATGGATTAAAGACTTAAATGTAAAACTTAAAACTATAAAACCCTTGAAGAAAATTTAGGAATGACTGGGCGTGGTGGTTCACGCCTGTAATCTCAGCACTCTAGGAGGCTGAGGCAGGTAGATTGCTTGAGCTCAGGAGTTCAAGAGCAGCTTGGGCAAGATGGTGAAACCTCATCTCTACAAAAAAATATATAAATTAGCCAGGAGTAGTAGTGTGCACCTATAGTCCCAGCTACTTGGGGGGCTGAGGCAGGAGAATTGTTTGAGTCCAGGAGGTTGAGGCTGCAGTAAGCTATGTTTGCGCCACTGTACTCCAGCCTGGGTGACACAGTGAGACCCTATCTCGAAAAAGAAAAAAAAAGGAAAGAAAATTTAGAAAATACCATTCTGGACATAGGCCCTAGCAAAGATTTCATGATGAAGACACCAAAAGCAACTGCAATAACAAAATTGACAAATGGGACATAATTAAACTAAAGAGTATCTGCACAGCAAAATAAACTATCAACAGAGTAAACAGACAACCTACAGAATGGGAGAAAATATTTACAAACTATGTGTCTGAAAATGCTCTAACATCCAGAATCTATAAGGAACTTAAAGAAATTAATAAGCAAAAAACCAAACAACCCAATAAAAAAGTGGGCAAGGGATATGAACAGACACTTTTCAAAAGAAGACATGTATCTGGCCAGCAAGCATATGACAAAATGTTCAACATCCCTAATCACTAGAGAAATGCAAATCAAACCACAGTGAGATACTATCTCACTCCAGACAGAATGGCTATTATTAAAAAGTCAAAAAATAACAGATACTAGTGAGGTTGCAGAGAAAAAGGAATGCTTGTACACTGCTTCTGGGAGTGTAAATTAGTTCAGCCATTGTGGAAAGCAATTTGGCAATTTCTCAAAGAACTTAAAACAGACTACCATTTGACCTGGGAATCCCATTACTGGGTATCTACTCACAGGAATATAAATTGTTCTACCATAAAGACACATGCACAAGTATATTCATCGCAGCACTATTCACGATAGTAAAGACATGCAATGCATAAGAATGTTCATCACAGCACTATTCACAACAGTAAAGACATGCAATCAACCTAGATGCCCATCAATGGTAGACTGGATAAAGAAAATATGGTACATATACACCATGGGATAGTAAGCAGCCATAAAAAAGAACAAGGTCATGCCCTTTGTAGCAACATGTATGGAGCTGGAGGCCATTATCCTGAGCGAACTACTGCAGGGACAGAAAACTAAATACCATGTTTTCACTTACAAGTGGGAGATAAACATTGAGTACACACGGCCACAAAGAAGGGAACAGTAGACACTGGAGCCTACTTGAGGGTGGAGGGTGGAAGGAGGGTAAGGACTGAAAACTACCTATTGGGTACCATGCTTATTACCTGGGTCATGAATTAATCTGTACACCAAACTCCCATGACACACAATTTACCTGTATAACAAATCTGCACATGTACCCTTGAAACTAAAAGATCAAAAACATTTAAAAAGTAGTGTCATATAACTGTAAACAATGATTTAAAAGAATATAGATTTAAAAGACCCCCGAATTTTGGCCAGGTGCGGTGGCTCATGCTGTAATCCCAGCACCTTGGGAGGCCGAGGCAGGTGGATCACCTGAGGTCAGGTGTTCAAGACCAGCCTGGCCAACATGGTGAAACCCCATCTCTACTAAAAATACAAAAAAATTAGCTGGGTATGGTGGCGGGCACCTGTAATCCTAGCTACTCAGGAGAATAAGCAGGAGAATCACTTGAGCCCAGGAGGCGGAGGTTGCAGTGAGCCGAGATCGCACCATTGCACTCCAGCCTGGGCAACCAGAGTGTGACTATGTCTCAAAAATAAAAAATAAAAAATAAAGAGCCCCTAATTTTATTTATTTTTCTCACCCGAAAACTTTTAATGTTTATGCTGATGCATATCTGAGTGCTTATCATCAAAGTGTGAAGTAAAAAAAAAAAAAGGCAGTTTAAGAAAGTTCCAGTGTTTCAAAGAGAGCATTTTTAAAAATGTATATACATGAAGAACATTTCATTATACCATAAAATAAATGCAGCACTGTAAGATAAAGGAAGACTAATATATATGGAGTTTTGGTCTTTCTCCCCTCTACAGCTGCAACCATCTTCAACCTGCTGAACTTAACTCAATGGTTACAGGAATTTGTTGCTTTTTTTTTTTTTTTGGTCTCCTATTCAGTTCACATTTCAGGCTGTTCAGCAGATGCCTGTGATTCTGGAGATTCAAATCACTGGTGAAAGTTTTTTCTCTGTTTCCTCAGTTTTTCAGGAGCTTTTCTTCATAAAATGATCTCCTGCTGTTTGAAGTACCTTCAGTCTTCCTCATCAACAAACACTAAATTCAAAAAGTACCTTACTGAAACTTTTTGGTTCACATCTCTCTGATTGTTGGAGTAGGGTCATATCCCACTAAAAACAGTCTCATTGGAATTGATTCACCTTTTACTGGTGCACCATCCATTATTTCATATTTGGTGATGTTTCTGTTTCTGCTGTGGTACTGGGTCCAATTCCTGTGATCTCTTTTTTGATCAGTTGTAACTCCATATGTTGTATTTTTATTCTTACTACTAAGAAGTAAATTTTTCCAACAATTACATGCTTTAAATGATACTTTGACTTACTATATTCAAATTATATATGTAGACAATCTTCAATGCCCACTTCTATCTTAATACAGTTGTTAACATCAGGACAGGTGGCAAGCTGGTAAACAATAAGATCACATTCTTTTACTAAATCTGTCAGTCTTCTCACTATTGTCACTTTAAGAAAATACCTCAAGTGAACACTGGCACCGATGTCAGATGCATATGGCTTTTTAACTTGCATAAACTCAGAATCATAACTTCTTCTCTGAGTCAGTTCTCCAGGTAAGGCTAGTTCTTTCATTAGGTTTATAAATTCATGAGCATTACTCTTGTCATTGTAAAGTTCCATTTGACCTATAAATTCAATTCTAATTCCTTGGTGCTCTAGCTTCTACCCAGGTTGCTTAAAGGCTACATTTACCTTCCCTGAAACATTATAAAGAGATGGTGTTTTTCTACTTTGTCATCTTCAGTTTTCATTTCTGTCATTTTCCTGGCTTCCCAATTATTAAAGACATATCAATCTCACAAACCGGACCAAAAAAGCCTTCAAGAAAACTCATTGTCAGCACGGCCACCATATCCCCGCTACTTTACTCCTTTTCACTCAGGAGAACTCTCAGCCCCAGCTCCTTCTGCTCAGCACCCCCAATTTGGAAAATTTAGATCCAGTGGTAGTCATTTGAGTGCTGGAATTAGATTTAATCCACAAATAATTGATTATTTTAAAAAATCATTAAATTCTTAATATTTTTAAAAAGGAGCCTTTGAAACTCGATCTCAAGAAATACCAGCCCAGGTGTGGTAGCTCACACTTTCCCAGCACTTTGGGAGGCTGACGTGGGAGGATCATTTGAGCCAGGAGTGTAAGACCAGCCTGGGCAACATAGGGAGACACTTGTCTCTATAAAAAATGTTTTAAAATTGGCCGGGCATTGTGGTGCACACCTGTGGTCCCAGCGACTGAGGCTGAGGTAGGAGGATCACTTGAGCCCAGGAGGTCGAGGCTACAGTAAAGTGTGATTGCACCACTGCACTCCAGACTGGGCAACAGAGCGAGACCTTGTCTCAAAAAAAGAAAGAAAGAAATACAACTTTGACTACCAGGTAACAAGTCAGAGGACAGCAGTATGCTTTGCAGTCATGATCAGATTCTCATTTGTAGTAAAGCTTCTGACTAATTCTAGGTCTAGCCAGCAACATACTTATAACTGTTTAGGTTTAGAATTAGCTGGAAGCCTTTGCTTTGCAAAGCCATTTATAACATCAGACAGTTGATATAATCATTGATATTGAAGCCAGATATATCAGAAAACAAATGCAGTTGTGTTTCAAAAAGCAAACTTCACTTATCACCAGCATACAACAACATCCTAATTCCTCCTGGGTCTTTTCAGCCATAAAAATGGCAGTGTAACATTAACAGGTATCCTCTCAAAAAATTCAGGGAAATAATGTATCCAGTTCTTCTGAAATACCAAGTTCTCTAAGTAGAAATGACTAACAAGTAAATACAAAATAGATTCAGAAGAAATATAATAAGTTAAATATTAGCTACTGAGTAAAGAGGAAGATTTATATCTCAGGCATCCCACATTTTCAAAACTGGAAGAACAGAAAAGATAATTTTTTAAAATTACAAAACATAATATAATCACAAGAGAATAGCTACTGACTGCAATCTCTTTGCTACTCTATCATCTATAATAAGAACAAAATTGATTTTGGTTCCCAGTATTCATAACAATGATATCATCTATGAATATATAATTATGTTTAGGCCAGGCACAGTGGCTCACGCCTATAATCCCAGCTCTTTGGGAGGCCAAGGCAGGTGGATCATCTGAGCTCAGGAGTTTGAGACTGGCCTGGAGCAATATAGCAAGACCCTGTCTCTACCAAAAAAAAAAAAAAAAAGCCAAGCATGGTGGTGCACGCCTGTAATCCCAGCTACTCAGGAGGCTGAGGCGCAAGAATCGCTTGAGCCCAGGAGGCGGAGGTTGCAGTGAGCCGAGATTGCACCATAGCACTCCAGCCTGGGTGACAGAGCGAGACCCTGTCTCAAAAAAAAAAAAAATTATGCTTACATAAAAGTTTCAAATAAAGGAATAATATCTAATGGTTAATAAAATACTTAGATTATAAACTAAATTGCGGCTGGATGCAGTGGCTCATTCTTGTACCTAGTACTTTGGGAGGCTGAGGGGGGTAGATTGCTTGAGCCCAGGAGTTTGAGACCAGCATGGCCAACACGGCAAACCCCTCTACTAAAAAAATACAAAAATTATCCAGGCGTGGTGGCGCATGCCTGTAACCCCAGCTACTCAGGAGGATGAGGCACAAGAATCGCTTGAACCTGGGAGGCAGAGGTTGCAGTGAGCCGAGATCACACCTCTTCACTCCAGCCTGGGTGACAGAGCACAGCTCTGTCTCAAATAAATAAATAAATAAAATTGACTATAGAATAACTTTCTCTTTGACTATGTCAAATGACTCACTTTATATGAATCTCTGCTGCTGCTGCATTCTAATTTTATGTAGCAGGCTAAATCATGTGCTCCCAAAGTTAATAAAATATCAAAAACATTTAGGATAAATTCAGTTTCAAACTTTATTTATTTATTTATTTTGAGACAGAGTCTCAATCTATCACTCAGGCTGGAGTGCAGTGGCACAATCTCAGCTCACTGCAACCTCCAACTCCCAGGCTCAAGAGATCCTCCCACCTCGGCCTCCCAAGTAGCTGAGATTACAGGGGTGCACCACCATGCCCAGCTAATTTTTGTATTTTTTGGTAGAGATGGGTCCAGGCTGGTCTCAAACTCCTGGGCTCGAGCAATTCACCCACCTCAACCTCCCAAAGTGCTGGGATTACAGGCATGAGCCACCATACCCAGCCCCAAAATAAAACTTTTTAACACATAATCAATGAAATTCTTCTTATGAGGATTTAACCACTAATTTCCAATTAAGAAATTTAACCAATTTCTTAAATGGAACTTTTTAAAATATATTTTCTTTGAAGTAGTCCATAGATACTGCAATCTCAAGTGTACAGCTCCATGATTTTCACAAAGGGAATACATACATGTACCACCACTCTGATCAGGATATAGAACTTAAACCAGCATCCCAAAAACTCCCTCCCAGTCTTTACCTACCTGACTCTCCACAACAGTAACCGCTATGCTGACTTTATGTCCATAAATTTGTTTGGCCTGGTTTTTATCTTTATATAAAGAAATTATATAGCATGTACTCTTTTGTATCTGGATTCTTTTGCTCAACATTGTATCTGTGAGTTCTACTCATATTGTTACAAGTATCAGTACTTTGTATTTTTTTCATTGTTATATAGGATTCTTTTGTGGGAATATACACAATCTATTCACCCATTCTATTACTGATGGACACTTGAACTGTTTTGAGTTTGGGACCATCATAAATAATGTTGCTATGAACACTGTAGTACGTCATTCAGAGTACAAATGTACCCATTTCTGATGAATGTATACCTAGGAGTGGAACTGCTGAGTCACAGAGAATTCATACCTTTAGTAGTTACTGCCGAGCCTTTTGGCAAAGTGTTTGTTCCAGTTTACACTCCACCAAAATTCAGTTGTTTCACATGAAACCATTTTGAATTGAGTTCAACCTAATTGAATTGGTACCTTAATGAATAAATATACTTTTAGTTTTCAAAAGGTCTGAACTTAATTGTTGGAAGCATGTGCCTAATTAAATAATTATACTGTTCACATGTGAATTTAACCAAACATTTGAATACCAGTTTATATACTGTCAAAATAAAATCAAAGCATGTCTAATTCTTCCTCCTCACAACATAAATCAGTTTATATATGCTCAACCTTCTAAGAATAATAGCATTCTCCCAAAGTTATCATTAGGTAAGAACACAAGGACTAACCTATTATATTTCTAGAACTGGCAAATTTCTGCATAAAGCGTGAACTGGTAAAGAGCAATTCAAACATTCTGTCAGCACTGATATGAAAAATACGGTTGATAAAAAGTCTTCCATGAAGATCTTTCTCAGGAACATTTTCTGGAAAAACAGAAACACAAACCAAAAGAGATGAAATCAAAGAAAGTTTATTTTAAGGTTTTAGGGGGTTTCGTGGGGTTTTCTTTTTTTATTTTGGGCATAAAATCGTTTTTAAATATGATTACAATGAGGAGAACATTCCAGGACACTATTAAAACTCCAAATAGGAATTAAATATATACATATGTATGACCTATAACTATGCATAACAATATATAGTTAACTAAACTACATATAATCAATATTTCAACTGTCAAAACCCAAAAGATACAGAAATATTTAACTTGAATGGTATCAAATGGCCATAATATGTCACTCAAAAGAATATTTCAAAAGGGACAAGGACAATATAGAGACAAATAAGATAGTATCTA
Organism: Gorilla gorilla gorilla; assembly: GCF_029281585.2. Classification (NCBI taxonomy): domain Eukaryota; kingdom Metazoa; phylum Chordata; class Mammalia; order Primates; family Hominidae; genus Gorilla; species Gorilla gorilla. The sequence continues at coordinate 124,787,839 of NC_086017.1, read as the reverse complement.
ACATAGAAATTAGCAACTTCTACCTCTGAATGCTCACTCAGTAAATATTAATTTATCAATGGCTATAATATCTGCTGCACTTAGCTTATCAGCCTGAATAATGTTTCAGCTTGACTTAATGTTCACTACCCAAAGACAAGAATGACTGTAATCACAACCTATTTTCAACACCACACATTAAAAGAACTAAGAAATCCTTCTGAAAAGTATTCATCAAAGCTAACAAATGCCCAATGAAATATTACATTTTTTCTGGGAATTTGATAATCATAATGATGTTGAAAACTACCAGTGACAAATGAAGAAGCAATATCTTGCTCACCTATTCTCATATGCCCTGGAAATATTATATAAAATAGCCCATACTTACATAGTGCTTACTATATGTTAGACATTGTGCTACATACCTTACAAGTATTGACTCATCTTATTCTCACTGCAGTGCTATGAGATAAGTGGTATTATCATCATTATTTCCAGATGGGGAAACAGAATCACAGAAATAATTGCCGAGGCTCCATGGCTAGTGAGTGACTGACCTGGAATTTGAACCCACTCCAGCTCCAGAGCACACAAACTTAACATCTATTTTATACCGCCAGAAGGAATTTAACTTAGAAGAACCAAACAGAAAAGAAAAAAAAAAAAACCTAGGAACAGAAGCCTGGCATAATAGAGGAAGTAACATAAAGCAATTCAATATGAAATTGTAATAATTTCAGGACCAAGATTACTTACTATTATTTCAAGGATGATGCCCCATCGATACAGAATAAAAATTGCTGCAAAAGCTCCCCATGTTTCAGAAATCAAGCTCTAAGAATGATCTGGGTAAAGCATCTGTCAATATTAATCAAGGTTAAATCAAAGGGCAATAGTCTATGGATCAGAAAAACTCTGCTAGCTCTGGCTTCATCCCCAACTATTGCTGTTTATCCCTCATTGGATGATTTGTGTCTCCCTATTTTGCTAGAGGCATAAAGGACTTATGGATATCAGATAGATATTGATTTGCTTCTCCCTTCAACAATACTCTATGTAGGCAAAAACTATTTACTGCAGTTTCAAATAATGGCTCCTTCAGCGTAGAAATGAATCACAAAACTAGGCAATTTTGCTAAGCTTTGTGAGGTAACTTTCCAATTAGGCCTGGGAAACAGCTTTTTCTGACACAGAAGTATTATATGTTCACTGTAAAAATAATTCAAATATTCACAAAGGAAGAAAACAACTAAAGGTGATTCTGTTGATCTTGTTCATTTCCTTCACAGAATCTATCCTGACTTGTAGTTATATTTTTATTGATTTATTGACTTGTTATCTTTCTCCTGCTTACTATAGTAGATCAACATACTATCACTAAATAAAATGATGTTTGGTTTAAAGTGATCTGCAATCTCCCTCACTCCCTCTAAACCCACACACACATCCCCAATCTCCTGGGATGGTTTACTTTTTGTGACCTTTTCAATTGTCACTTCAGTTCATTGACTTCAACCGTCTTCATAACTTCACAACTTTAAAAAAGTAAAAAAACAGATTCATTATTTTACCCATTTAATACATATGACAAGTCCAAGATTTTGGAACGTGCTTAGGGAAACCAGTAGGAGCACTTGATTTGCTATCTAATGATAATCTAATAAGAAAAAAATCGCCATACACTTTAAATAAAACTCCCCAAACAGAGGTCTGAATGTTACATATACCTTCTTACTGCTATAAAGCCAAACAGCCTTTGCAAGGAGCAAAGTGTGATCAGAGCTCATGTGCAATAATGACTCTATACACTATTATTCTTTATTTCTAGATATGTACAATTTTTATCAGTTTTATTGTTATCCTTTATGCAACTTATAATGTTATAATGTTGCTTTTATAGGATTCTTTTTTTTTTTTTTTTTTTGGAGACAGAGTCTCACTCTTGGGATTAAAAGCATGTGCCACCACACCCAGCTAATTTTTGTATTTTTAGTAGAGATGGGCTTTCATCACATTGGCCAGACTGGTCTCGAACTCCTGACCTCAGTTGACCCATCTGGCTCAGCCTTCCAAAGTGCTGGGATTACAAGCGCGAGCCACCACATCCAGCTGAAACTACTTTGGAAGGACCATTCTTATAAAAGAAGCAGGTGAGAAAGAGAAAACAAAAATCCTGGTTTTGGTGCTACTTACCTATTTGGCCACTGGGGGCCAGAGTAGATCTTCCTAAAGTCCTAAATTCAGGTAAACAGCATATGACTAATCCATGCCCAACTGCATACTAAAGCAAGAATGGTAAGGACACTAATAAAGCAGTCTCTATGCTACCCTTCATCTTTCCAAATGTCTCCCACTACACTGACTTCAATGGCAGGGATCTTACAATTTTAAGAAAAAGAGTCCTTAAAATGCCTACTTAATAAGTACAACAACAAGCCTCAAGTAATTTGTACTAAATTTTCCTTTAAACAACTACTTTTATTATATTTTTTCCTTTCTCTTTCTCTCTCTTTCCCTTTCTCTCTCCTGTTGGTGGTTACAAGAAAGTAACACAATCATAGTGTCTATAACATCTATCCTCAAAACTGAAACATAAAAAGTACTAAATTTTTTTTTTTTTTTTTTTAAGAGACTGGATCTGGCTCTTTTGTCGCCCAGGCTAGAGTGCAATGGTGCGATCATAGCTCACTGCAGCCTTGATCTCCTGGGGCTCAAGTGATGCACCTGCTTCAGCCTCCTGCGTAGCTAGGACTACAGGCATGCACCACCATGCCCAGCTAATTTTCTATTTTTTGTAGAGACAAGTCTTGCCCAGACTGGTCTCAAACTCCTGGCCCAAGCAATCCTCCCACCTCGGCCTCTCCAAGTACTGGGATTACGGGCATGAGCCACCGTGCTCAACCAAGAAAAACCAAAATCTTTTATCTTTCTCAAACCTAAAAGCAGTATAACACACACAATCTATGTTTTGGAAGTTTTTAAAATATGTTTTAAAAAATTAAATTTTATATTAAGGAAAACACATTAACATAGTAAACTTACATCTACATAAAATGGTTGGGAAATGGGCTTACATTGACTAACACAATATTATTGTGTGCTGGGTATTATATACAATGCAGTGAAGATGTCTCTTCTTCAACCCTTCCGAGTTAAAGGTGCCCAATTAGGGTAATTCCCAGCCTCTCTCTACCCCTTTAACTCACTCTAACCATAGGAAGTAGATTATTGGTATGGACTGAATGTTTGTGTAGCTGCAAATTATTCTGTTAAAGCCCTAACTCCTGGTGTGGCTGTACTTGGAGATGGGGCCTCTAAAGAAAGTAATTAAGTTAATCGGCCAGGTGCGGTGGCTCACGCCTGTAGTCCCAGCACTTTGGGAGGCCGAGGCGGGCTGATCACGAGGTCAGGAGATCAAGACCATCCTGGCTAACATGGTGAAACCCCATCTCTACTAAAAATACAAAAAATTAGCTGGGCATGGCGGTGGGCACCTGTAGTCCCAGCTACTTGGAAGGCTGAGGCAGGAAAATGGTGTGAACCCGGGAGGCGGAGGTTGCAGTGAGCCGAGATCGTGCTACTGCACTCTAGCCTGGGGGACAGAGCAAGACTCCATCAGGAAAGAAAGAAAGAAAAAAAGGAAAGAAAGAAAGGAAGGAAGGAAGGAAGGAAGGAAGGAAGGAAGGAAGGAAGGAAGAAAGAAAGAAAGAAAGGAAGAAAGGAAGGAAGAAAGAAAGAAAGAAAGGAAGGAAGAAAGGAAGAAAGAAAGAGAAAGAAAGAGAAAGAAAGAAAGAGAAAGAAAGGAAGGAAGGAAAGAAAGGAAGGAAGGAAGGAAAAGAAAGAAGGAAGGAAGGAAAGAAAGAGAGAGAGAGAGAAAGGAAAAGAAAGAAGGAAAGAAAGGAAGGAGGGAGGGAGAAGGAAGGAAGGAAGGAAGGAAGGAAAGAAAGAAAGAATTAAGTTAAATAAGGTGGGTCCCAGATCTGGTAGAATTAGTGTCCTTATAAGAATAGACACCAGACACTCTGGGAGGCCGAGGCTAAAGGATCAGTTGAAGCCAGGAGTTCAAGACCACCCTGGCCAACATGAGGAAACCCCCTGTTTACTAAAATTACAAAAAATTAGCTGGGCGTGGTGGTGCATGTTTGTAATCCCAGCTACTCCAGGTGTTCCAGAGGCTGAGACACAAGAATCGCTTGAACCCGGGAGGCAGAGATTGCAGTGGGCCAAGATCACACCACTGCACTCCATCCTGGGCGACAGAGCCAGACTCTGTCTCAAAAAGAAAAAAAATATACCAGAGAGTTTGTTCATGTATGCTCTCTCTCTCTCTCTCGTGTGCGTGTGTGTGTGTGTCTCTCTCTCTGTTGTTCCCTGCTCTGCTCCTCCCTCACACTTTGCTCCTCTATCCATGAGCATGTGCTGAGGAAAGGCTATGAGCAGACACAGTGAGAAAGTGACAAGCCAGGAAGAGAGCCCTCACCAGAAACCAACTCTGCCAAACCTTGATCTGGGGTTTCTATCCTCCAGAATTATATGAAATAAATTTCTGTTGTTCAAGCTACCCAATCTGTAGTATTTTGTTATGGCAGCCTGAGCTACTAACACAGTTAGTAAATGTGGAAGGAGTATGCTGGGTAGGCTTGGCACACCTCTGTCCTTCTCTCTGGATCTAGGTGCCCACAGAAGCTGGTTCTCCTCCAGGGGGGATCGTCCCTCCAGTGGGGGAGGAGGTTGAACACTGCCTGTGATTGATAGGTAAGTCCACCTCATTCTTCAGCTCCATCAGCAGCCCACTTATCTTTCACACATACCCACATCCGTTGACTTTGTTACTGTTAGTATAAAAGGTGATATTTTGGCCTGTATCTGACTTGCTCTTCATTTTCTTTCCCAATTTTGTTACCACCAGGGTGGTCAAGAAGGACTGCTATTTGTTGAGCCCACTCTAGACCCCATGTACACATGGATTACAATACAAAACAAAATGGATTACAATACAAAATGTGAAAAACATCTAGAATATAATACTCTTGAAATTCAGAAGGCCTTTGGGTCATAATTCTCTTTATCATCATATTAGGATTAAGCTTAATCTCTGCTGGCCCTCTAAAGCCAAGTAAGTTTTCTGTTTTGTTTTGTTTTTTGAGACGGAGTCTCACACTGTCACCCAGGCTGGAGTGCAGTGGCGTGATCTAGGCTCACTGCAACCTCCGCCTCCTGGGTTCATGAGATTCTCCTGCCTCAGCCTCCCGAGTAGCTGGGATTACAGGCACACACCGCCACACCCGGCTAATTTTTTTGTATTTTTAGTAGAGACAGGGTTTCACTACGTTGGCCAGACTGGTCTTGAACTCCTGACCGTGTGATCCACCCGCCTCGGCCTCCCAAAGTGCTGGGATTACAGGCGTGAGCCACTGTGCCAAGCCAAATAAGTTTTTTTTAATGCCATATGGAATATTATTATCATTTATCTTTGTAATAAATTTCAAATACAGAATGTTCCTCTGAAAGTGAATTAAAGTCAAATGGAAATTTTTAAAATTAAATGGAAATTGACTACAGTAAAAACAAATAAAAGTCAGGAGCAATTATGATGAACGTTCCATGCTCTTGGTTTCAAAAACTCATCCCATTATGCTAAAATATAACCACAGTCAAAAGCTTGCATCTTCACACAAAGAAATTTGAGTATTGTTCTGAGTAACATTGATGAGTACACTTTTTAAAAAATCATTTACAGAGAGAAAGATTTCCTTTCCAGAATTTTTGGGAATCTTCTTTATTTCCTTTTGGAGGCTACCCAATAATTTAAATTAATATTCATGTGAGAATGCATCCCTGCCATAACTACTTGCTTTCATAATTATATACAAAACAAGTTTAGAAAAACCTTGCTAAGGTGTCTTTTTTTAAAAGGAGGAAAAGAGAAAATAACTTGGGCAGTACTGAAGTGAAGTAAAAAGAAAACTGGACAGAGACACCTGGTCATTAACTCAAGTTCTGCATAGTTAACTAGCTGCGTGATTTTAGATTTAGCTCCTGTAGGTCTTATTTTCCCTACCAGGAAAATGAGGTATAGCCTAAATGAAATAATATGTCACTCTACCTATGACATGTGAGCATATTACACTGCCTGGTATATAGAATGGGCATACAGGTTTTTATTAACACCACATTTAGAAGCTAAATGCAAAGAAGCTTTTCAGATTCCAGGCTTCTGAAGACAGTGGGATACGTTAGATTTAACAGCCTCTTTCTCCTATTTTCTATAAGCTCCCGTTCTTTTTTTGGTTCTTTATAGGGTGAGACTGTGTCTAATAAAACTAAATTCTCAATCTGCACACCCCTATTACAAAGATAAACATAAAAAGACATAACTGAAATTTAATAAAATTTATAAGAAATTATTTACCTTCATCAACAGAATCTGAAGTGCTGCTTTTGTCCAGAGAAAGATATTCATTTTTATTCAAGTCCAGTGACTTTGATGGCACTCTAGTTAACTTCTTTTCCAAAGTTGGTAAGAGACTCTTTTTGGTCTGTTTCTCATTTTGGGACTCCTCTTTGCCTAATCCCTAAAAGGTAAACAATCCGGTTTCAAAATAAAACACAGATTTAGCTTAGATTTTGCAGTGAGAACTTTAATATTAAAGATACTTTGAAATATTGCGCTTTGAAGAATATTTACAGCATTTTGTTTGTTATACTTGCATCACATTTCCAATGCTATTACATGTCGGTCCATAAAATATGAATAAATAATATATACCATTCTGAAGTCATCCTACACAATAATAAACAAGTTTATGAAAAACATCATATAAAAGAGCTTCACAGATCATGTAAATCACTTATGGAGAAGGGAAAGGGGACAAAGGACAAAAATAATAGAACAATCCATTCTTTGGGGTAGACAAGGGAGAAGAATCAAACCCAGTTAGCTTCCCCAGCCAGTGCCTGCCCCATCATCTCAAGGAAGAAAACTCACCCATCTCTCAAGACCTAACAGGGAAATGGAAAGAAAATGGAGAGATAAAATCACATATGAGTACAGTGGGAGAGAGAAGATTAAAACAAATTAATTTCATAGCAAACTCATAAAAACACAATTGGCTTTGCTGCAAAGGGACTAAGAGATTAGGCATTAAAATGTATTTAATATATGATGCTATCTATACTTTCTGAGATGGTTTAATAAAGATGATGTCATCTCTACAATAAATTTAATGTTAGGCATTAAAGTATGATGCTATTGCTATGTTAGTATTCAAGTAAAATAGTACTATATTATAATCAGACTTAGTGGAATAGTACAAAAAGTCTATATAAACTATACAGCAGAATATTTTCTTGCATTCTCTGTATGTACACAGATGAAAGAGAGCCCTTTACTTCCTGTCCCATGAGATCCTTGAGAAGCACTAAGTAGCAGAATCAGCTCCAGGGAGGATACAGGCTTCCACTGGCCACCCAGATAGCAGAATAACAACTGGGACCGAGGACACAATTTATTAAAGGATTATATTGCCCTGGTCAGAAGATTGATTCTTCATACAGAGATTATTGCTAAAATCAAAACTTGATTTATTTGGGAGTTCCACACTACAAAGCAACATGCCTATTTAGCTAAACCAGGGACCCCTTAACAGATGCTAAGTAGAGTACATTTCTCTACAGCTCCACACTTACGCTTCTCCTCTTGTTGCAAATTAAGTTCTATTTCCTACTATAAAGAATGCAGATAGATATTTATAGGAAAAGTAAGAGTCACTATCTTTCAGTGGTTGGTATCTGGATGGCTTTTATTTCTTTGTATACTCTACTATATTTCATGAAGTTTTACAAAGAGTATTAATTCTATAATTTAAAAAACATATTTTCTTGGAAAAAAGTTATTTTTGACTTTTTGTTATTTCCAACTTTGTTAGAAGTGAAAATGAGGCAAAGCAAGTGACATACGATGCTTGTAGATATCTGAGAATCTCATCATATGGCTCTTGAATGCAAACAGAAAAAAAAAGGGCTAAACTTCTATAATGCTTGTATTCTATAACCTGAAAACATCTATACTGAACACCAATGAATGTATGATCGATCTTAAAGCATTAAGTTATTCGCTTCCCTTGCACCAGTAGTAAGTCACTAAGGGTCTCTAGATGAATAAGTTTTGCAAGAAACCCAACACACAAAACCAGGCTAAGGTAGATGCATGACTGGTAAAAACAAGTTGATAACATGCTGGCCTTCCACATAAATATATTTTCATTCAATGTTTTCCCAACATTTACTCAGAGGAGATACTGGAAGTTCTTGGGGGAGGGTGGAAAAGGATCATTACTGATCACAGGCAGATTCACCTTCAATTATAACAGCTTATGGTTATTGGATACTTAATGTGTGCTAGGAACTATTCTAAGTACAGTCATACATTGCTTTGATGACAGGGATACATTATGAGAAATGTATCATTAGGTGATTTTATTGTTGTGCCAATGTCATAGAGTGTACTTAACAAATTTAGATGGTATAGCTTACTACACACCCAGGCTATATGGTATAGCTTATTGCTCCTGGTCTATAAACCTGGACAGCATGTTACTCTACTGAATACTGTAGGCAGTATAACACAGTGGGAAGTACTTGTGTATCTAAACATATGTAAACATAGCAAAAGTACAGTAAAAACATGGTACAAAAGATTTAGAAAATGGTACACCTGTTTATACCATGAATGGAGCTTACAGGACTGAGTTCTGTTTTTCTGGGTGAGTCAGTGAGTGAGTAGTGAGTGAATGTGAAGGCCTGGGACATTACTGAACACTACTGCAGACTTTATAAACATCGTACACTTAGGCTACAATAGATTTACAAAAAAAAAATTGTTTTTTCAATAATAAATTAAGCTTAGCTTACTGTAACATTTTTATTTTATGAACTTTTTTTTAAAACTTTTTGACTCTTGTAAAAATACTTAGGTTAGACCACAAACACATTGGACAGCTGTACAAAAATATTTTCTTTCTTTATATACTTATTCTAAAAGCTTTTTTCTATTTTTAATTTTTTCTTATTTTGTTATTTTTAAACCTTTTTGTTAAAAATTAAGACACAAACACACATGTTAGCCTAGGCCTACACAGGATCAGGATCATGAATATCACTGCTTCCACCTTCACATTTTGTACGACTAGAAGGTCTTCAGGGAGAATAACATGCATGGAGCTGTCATCTCCTATGATAACAATATTTTCTTCTGGAATTCCGCCTGAAGGACCTGGCTGAGGCTGTTTCAAAGTTAACTTTTTTTGTATATGGAAGTAGAAAGAGTATACTCTAAAATAATGATGTATTATTTTATTATCAAGTATTATGTACTTATATAATTGTTTGTGCTATACCTTTATAGGCCTGGCAGCACAGGTTTGTTTACACCAGCATCACCACAGACATGTGAGCAACGTATTGCATTACCATGTTATGATGGTACCTCACTATGCAAAGGAACTTTTCAGCTCCCTTAAAATGTTATGGGACTGGCTGGTTGCAGTGGCTGACACTTGTAATCCCAGCACTTTGGGAGGCTCAGGCAGGCGGATCACCTGAGGTTAGGTGTTCGAGACCAGCCTGGCCAACATGGGGAAACCCCATCTCTACTAAAAATATTAAAAATTAGCCAGGCATAGTGGCGGATGCCTGTAGTCCCAGCTACTCAGGAGGCTGAGCCAGGAGAATTGCTTGAACCCAGGAGGCGGAGGCTGCAGTGAGCTGAGATCACACCACTGCACCCCAGTCTGGGCAACAAGAGCAAAACTCTGTATCAAAAAAAAAAAAAGTTATGAGACCACCACCACATATGCAGTCCATCACTGACCAAAACATTATACAGAGCATGACTGCATTTTCATATATACTAATTCATTTAACTCTTATTTAAAAAGACCTTATAAAGTATAATCCTCACTTTACAGTTGAGAAAAGAAAAGAAAAGGTTAAGTAATTAACTTATACAGTTAGCAAGTGGCAGATGTAAGATTTGAAGCCAAAGCCCTGCTCTAAATAAAGGAATTCAGCTCTGCCCCCAAACTTGCATCCCAATCAGCAGAACAAAAGCTCTGCAGTAGGAGCACACCTAGTACTCAGAATATGGTCTCTAAATACCATTCTTCACTAAGAAAATCTATGGCTCATTAAGAAAACGGTCTGGGGCAGAAAACATACAAAATGTGCTTAGAAGATATTGTTGTGCCAGAAAGAAAAGACATCATTAAAGATACTGGTCATTTCAAAAGGCCAAAGGAACCAACTTGAAGGGGCTCCCATTGGCAGAGGGAGCAAACTGAGAATCAAATAATGACTGCAAGTGATTGAAGCACATTGGAATAAAAAACTGAAGTGTTGGCCGGGCATGGTGGCTCATGCCTGTGATCCCAGCACTTTGAGAGGCCAAGGCGGGTGGATCATGAGGTCAGGGGTTCAAGACCAGCCTAGCCAACATGATGAAACCCCATCTCTACTAAAGATACAAAAAATTACCCAGGCGTGGTGGCACGTGCCTGTAATCTGAGCTACTTGGGAGGCTGAGGCAGGAGAATTGTTTGAACCCAGGGGGCGGAGGTTGCAGTGAGCTGAGATCATGCCATTGCACTCCAGCCTGGGCAACAGGGCGAGACTCATCTCAAAAAACCCAAAAAACTAAAAACAAAAAACTGATGTGCTTACAATGATACTTGAGAAAATAAAGGAAGAAACTAAGTAATTGAGTATAATGCCTAGTAGTTAACTGGACCTGCCTGCTTAAAAAGCTTAAAAAGCAGCTATTGTTACTCAAGCATGCTGCTCAGGGGCTCATCTCTCCCTTCAAAACAGATTCTTTCTCCATGCTGTTCCCTTCTGTGAAAGAAAGAAAAAAAAAAACAGATTCTTTCCAGCACACACAGTACTTACCCTGGGGAAAATTCTGCTACTTACAAATTTCTCCATCTTATTATTCTTTTAATGATATTTATCCCCCTACAGACTGATGCCCAGGTAAAACTGCTCGGTAGCTCTGCTTTTTATATAGCTCTGAACAAAACCACATATTTTCCCACATAATCTCTGCTACTAACAGACTTTAAACTTTTTTCCTAAAATAAGGTAGGAGCCTGATATCTTATTTTTAACATTTTGTATACTGTATCCTTATTTATCTTGTATTCTGATTAGGACATGACAGTACCAGATATATTTTAAAAGGGATATCATATACTAACTCCTTTTGATGAATTTCCATCGAATGACTCTGTTTCTGAAACCCGACTAATTGATTCACTGGTAAAACTGATTGACTTGGATAATTTTTCATCTCTCTCCCCAGAGTCATCCAAGCTGCTTCTTCCTGGACTTCTGTAAGAAACACATCATTATAGAAATATAAGGTCACCTCCACACAAATAAATGATTTGGTCTCCTCACTGAGGTCATTTCCTATGATAAAACAGTTTGATAATAAATGGACTACTGTAATATAACAAATAAATGTTTACTTATAACAAGGCTATCTTCTTAAATTACATGCAAGTTGATATCATTTCTGAAAACAAGATACACTCACATGAGATTCTATAAATCTCAAAAACATTAAAAAATTAACAAAGTACAAATGGCCGTAACAGTAACTAATCAAATGAAAATTGCTCCTTTAAATTTCATTTGTGTACAACCACAAAGCTTGGACAGGTACAGAGTAGATGTCTGAGTTAGATACTAGACCGCACAAGAAGGCAGTTTTATATCTCCTTCCTTCTGACTCAGTCTCAGCTGAAATGGCGAAGCCCTCCCAGAAGTGGATGCTCAAGATGTCTGAGCCTAAGCCCATTGGCCACTCCTGCCTCCTCACTCTTCCCAGCCCTAAGAACAAGGTTTAAGAAATAGCTGTCAAATGATCATATGGCCAAGACTATAATAAATGTCCTGGGATCTGCTTTCCCTTTCTCAAGGAGCAAAAAGAAAGGAAAACCTATTAAATACAATGAGAGCACAACTGATCTAATTTCCAGTGCTCAACAGGATGGAGGTGAGATGTGGAAAAACAGAGAGGAAAGGAGGAGGAAGAAGGAAGGAGAGATTGCAAATAAAGAGGAAGAAGATGGAAGAACCGAGGAAATAAAGGTTTGAAACAGATATGCTTCTTTCAGAGACTGAAGAACAGGAAAAGAAGTAGAAGAGAGAATGAGAATCCTGCCACACACTTTCTTAGAAAGCATTCAGGCTGACCGGGCATGATGGCTCACGCCTGTAATCCCAACACTTTGGGAGGCTGAGGTGAGCTGATCATGAGGTCAAGAGATCGAGACCATCCTGGCCAACATGGTGAAATGCCGTCTCTACTAAAAAAAAAAAAAAAAAATGCAAAAATTAGCTGGGCATGGTGGCACGCACCTGAAGTCTCAGCTACTTGGGAGGCTGAGGCAGAAGACTCGCTTGAACCCAGAGGCAGAGGTTGCAGTGAGCCAAGATCACGCCACTGCACTCCAGCCTGGTGACAGAGTGAGACTCCATCTCCAAAAAAAAAAAAAAAGAAAGAAAGAAAAGAAAAGAAAAAAAGAAAGCATTCAGTCCAGGCACAGTGGCTGACACCTGTAATCCCAGCACTTTGGGAGGCCGAGGCAGGGTGGATCACTTAAGGTCAGGAGTTCAAGACCAGCCTCATCAACATGGCAAAATCTCTACTGAAAATACAAAAAGTAGCCAGGCGTGGTGGTGGGCACCATAATCCTAGCTACTTGGGAGGCTGAGGCAGGAGAATCGCTTGAACCCAGGAGGCGGAGGTTGCAGTGAGCCAAGATCGCACCACTGTGCTCCAGCCTGGGTGACAGAGTGAGACTCAGTCTCAAAAAAAAAAAAAAAAAAAAAAAAAAAAAAAAAGAAAGCATTCAATCGCCCGAAGAAAACAGCAGCTAGTCAAAAATATTCTTTCTTTCCTCGAAGACTAGAAACTTTTCAAGTTGGCAAGGACCTTAAAGATAATCTAGTTCAGCTGCCTCATTTCATAGACGAGCAAACTGAGAATCAAAAAAATGAAAAGATTTGCCTGAGGTTGCTTGGCTGTTTGGTGACCCTAACTAAGATCCAGATCCTGTTTACCATAATCCAAGGCTCTTTGCATTAGAGTAACTGCTTTTCTATCCAAATCCAGAGCCGGCAAGAGGCTACTAAACTTCTCAAGGAGAGCAATACAATGGAAATTTTTAACTTTACAGAAAGCTAATAAAATATACATGTGCAACCATGTAAAAAAGCCTATAAAATACTGATGCTAAGCTGAAAAGATATAAATTGGATCGGCATAAGTAGATTACCTAGATGAGTAAAATTTCTGCACATACTTTGAGACTTTCAAAATATTTCCATTTTAAGATTTGCTATAGAATTTCTAAATAACAGCTTTTAAGATATAATCCACACACCACAAAATTCACTTCATGTAAAGTGTACAATTCAGTGGGTTACAGAGTTGGGCAATCATCACCACTAACTAATTGTAGAACATTGTCATCACCCCAACAAAGAAATGCTGTCCCCACTTGCAGTCACTCCCCATTCTCCCTTCCTATCAGCTCCTGGCAACTACCATTTACTTTCTGTCTCTATAAACTTACCAATTCTAGACTCCATTTCACATACATGGAATCATACAATATATGGCCTTTTGTGACTGGCTTTTTTCACTCAGCATAATGTTTGCTATAGAATTTTAATGTATTCTCCTTAATTGTTTTTATTGCTAATAGCCTCAATTTCCATTGGACATAATGCACTTTTACTTGTAGAGGTTAATAAAAATGTCCACTCTTCTAAATGAATCCTCATCAGTCAAAAATAGTCTCTCTGTACTCTTAATTCCTTTATCACATTATCTGTTACTCTGTTATGACTCTTACCATTATCGACCTTGTATTACAATTATTTGCATTCCACGGTAGGCTATATGCTCCTTCCATTAATGTATTCAATATTTATGGAGTGCCAACCACATGCTAAGCACTATGTTAGGGAATTCCTGAGGAAAAATCATATTATTGTATCCTTCAAAACACCTACCATATAATTTACTTTACTGTCATCTATAAACTCAGAGATTTCACTAGGTACTTCTCCAGATCCTTAACAAACAGGCTTACTAAAACCAGACTTTAAGTCTACCCTAAGTGACATAGCCAACATTTCCTTATATATCTCATATGTGCTTACCTATTTAGCAAACTATTCTCTGTCCCCACCTTTCACCCCATTCCACCACAGAGAACAAAGGGGCAAATGGCAGCCAAAGATAAATTACTAGAAATTCAGAATTAGTCGAATGTAAAATAATTCTGCTTTGATTAATAATTGATAAACTTTGACATTTCAAAACATTTTGCTGTACCTTGGCTGTACATCCTCAATCGACAGTGACAAGTTTTCCATCTCCTCAGCATTTAAACCTAGCTCAGTGCCATAGTTCTGCTGGAGCAGTTGCCAGAATTCCTGTCTAGTCAGGCTCTAAAATGACAGAAAAATTACACTGAGCATTGGAAAATATAAAATATAATATCACAGTGATTCAAAACATGAGTTTTGAAGTCAAAAATGACCTGTTGTGCAAAGACTAGACATGGGGCTTTGGTAGTTATTTGACCTTTCTGTACCTCCATTTTGCATATCTATAAAAATGAGTTAATAAAAGCTATCTGGCAGAGTTCATAAAAGGAATAGATAAAATGATTTTAAAGTACATATTATAATAACTACTGTAAATGGGAGGTTAAAAATGTTTTAAATTTTCTTTCTGTAAAATACTTTGTTCAGGCCAGGCACAGTGACTTACACCTGTAATCCCAGCACTTTGGGAGGCTGAGGCAGGCAGATCATGAGGTCAAGAGATCGAGACCATCCTGGCCAACATGGTGAAACCTGGTCTCCACTAAAAAAAAAAAAATACAAAAATTGGCTGGGCATGGTGGCGCACACCTATAGTCCCAGCTATTCGGGAGGCTGAGGCAGGAGAATCGATTGAACCCAGGAGGCGGAGGTTGCAGTGAGCCAAGATTGCGCCACTGCACTCCAGCCTGGGTGACAGAGCGAGACTCCATCTCAAAATAATAATAATAATAATAATAATAATAATAATAATAATTTGTTCATACTTTCTGGTAATTACTGATCTGCAGTTTGTTTGCTTGTTTTTGAGATGGAGTCTCACTGTGCCACCCAGGCTGGAGTGCAGTGGTGCAATCTCAGCTCACTGCAACCTTCACCTCCCAGGTTCAAGCGATTCTCCTACCTCAGCCTCCCAAGTGGCTGGGATTGCAGGTGTGCACCACCACACCCGGCTAATTTTTGTATTTTTAGTAGAGATGGGGTTTCACCATGTTGGCCAGGCTGGTCTGGAACTCCTGACCTCAAGTGATCCACCCTCCTCAGCCTCCCAAAATGCTGATATTATAGGCGTGAGACACGGTGCCTAGCCTCTGATCTTCAGTTTAGTTCTGCAGTCTAACCAGTCTACCATGACCACTGAATCACCGTTCAGCCCTGTTAGCTTAGAACCTGTCCTCTTAATCCATAATGTATCTGAATATTTTAACCACTTTAAAAATCTTATATATCAATAAATTTTAAACTATATTTTCCTAATATATAAAATGCAAGAGTCTGGACTTCAGAATTTTTCCTTCGATTTATCTTTAATAAAGTCCAGCTTGTTCTTTATTTGTAGGCAGAAATTATCAAATTTTGAAACCATCAAATACAACAAACTCACACATTACCTAGCAAAACAAAAACAGTATTATTATGATTTAGGATAATGGCCTCCAGTTGAAAAATAAAATTAAATAACAATATTATGATAACCAATGGTCTGATGTCTAAAAACATTACAGATAGTTAATTACCTGCTTAAGCAAGGTGTAAGGAAGTAGCATAACACTTGAAGCAATTGTTAGTAAGATAATCTCTCTCATTCATTCAACAGATATTTATTTAGTACCTAACAAATGTGCGTTACTGCACTAGATGCTAAGGAGAATAAACATAAAAACATAATGTAGAAGTTAAGCTCCTGGCCCTCAAACAACTTTTAATATAGTTGAAGAGACATGGGATGTTCTTAAGTTATATGACAAGATATAATATGATCATGCACTAAAGTACTGGTAGAGTCAACATGATATGAAAGTCTAAAGGAAGGAAATAGGACTGTGGATTAGTGTGATCAGATAAAGCTTCACATTGGAGAAGTGTTTTCAGCTGAGATAAAGGAAGAATATGGGGAAATGGAGAAATGGGAAAAGTTGAAGAGACGGAAACCAACTAAAAATACAGAATAAATACATGAACATAAGTAACACTTGTTTTGAAGTCAGTAGTCTATCAGCCTAACTGAAATAAAAATTTTAAGTTGAGAAATAGTAGAGATAAATACAGACTTGATGGGGCCAAAACACAGATGCCTTGAATTCCTCCCCAGTGTTCCCTACAACAAATACCACTTCCTTTTTCTTCCTCCTTTTTTCTTCTCTGTCTAGTAACTATGGCATCTTTGTTTGTTATGTTATACTAGATGACCTTCATTACATTTCATTGACCTTCAAAGATATTAAGAACAAAATGTCTGCACTTTAGACCACTAGTTCCCAATCTGCTGTGCCCAGATTACCAGGATTCCACAAGAGCAGATGATGAAAATTCAGATATTATCATCAGATATTATCAGATAATATTTCAAAAAGTCAAAAATATCCAATTATCTAAAATAAAGCTATTCAAGTTAAGTGAAATGGCAAGCCTCTGTTTTGAGCTGAACTATATTAACCTACAATGGATAACACAGGCTGATAAATTCTCACTGGAAATAATATATATCTAACAAGTAGTGATGTTTTAATATTTATTATTTAATGTATACCCCTTATTTGGTAGACAAAGTCTTTGGAAGCACAGTGTCCATAGAAAAAAACATAACAAGGACCATTAGTGGTAGAGAAAATTAAGAAACCACTGTCCTTGATATTAAAGGAACATACACATTTATTTTCTGACTCCCACTCCAAATGAGTCATTTGTTGTGAACTTTTTTTCACAATAATAACTCACACTACTAATTAACTCATTCTTCCAAAGAAATTATCTTCGAAATATTTTAGTGTCTTACTAGGATGGTTAACTTTATAATGAGAAGCAAGCAATATTTCAATATACTTGTGTAAGATTAATCTTTTATAAAAACTTTTCTTAAATAATAGATATCAAACGATTCCAAAGGCAGACTAAAGCAAAAAGATAAACCAATGATGAATACTCAGGCAGCTTCCTAACAGCAAAAGAAATGAAACTTATTAGTAAAATACTAACAACAAAAATGTAATTTTATTTGACTACATAAATGTTTTAAATATTGTATTAAATACTAGCAGGAAGTTAATAGCAGGGTAATTGCAATATACTTTTCAAGCTAGTAATTTAATATATATAACAGGTTAATGGAAAATAAAATATAACTCATGTAATTCACCATCTTGTAGATTTGCCAATTTGTTAAAAATGACGTTTTCTACAAAGTTGTCCAGTTTTCATAAAAATGTGGTTATTTACAGCCATGTTGAACATTCAAACATTCAAACATATGCCCGGCCTGATATTCATAATTCTTTCAATAACCAGCAGCTAAAACAATCTACCTTAGTAGTCTTCAAAACAACCTAAATTTTAAACACAAGCTGACCACCCACCTGCAAACCAAGGAGAGTCTCTCCCTTTCAGCCTACGGAGTAGTTTAACAAAATAAAGATGAACCAAGCAGTAATCAGATAAGGCTCAAAAGTCAGAAGATCAATTTCTGGCCCAGAAAGCTGTGTATTCTAAGTATGTTGCCATCTGTATGCACAGCAGAGCTCCAAATATTTAATGACAACTATGTAAAAATAATCACTGCTTCAATCTCTCAATTTTGCTATGAGAAGCTTTTCTAATGTAGTTAAAGCACATTATCTGTCACTTCCTGGTTGTAGTACCAGCACTCTTTCCAAGGTTGCAGGTCAGAATGCAGAATTGGAAGTTATACCTCACTCTACAGGTTCCTAAGCCACTCCTACAAGAAGAAGATAGGTAAACAGGTTTTATTAAAGGGACAGTTCCTAATTTTCTCTGTCCTACGCACAGATTAGAAAAAACAAAATGAAAGTAAAAATATCTTGCTTATGCTAAATTGATATAAAACAGCTATTGCAATATTATTTTAATCTCATCTTTAAAATTAACTCTATTACAGGTTAATTTTTCTTCTCCATGCTAGTAATTTCTATGCAATTCTGGGAATGTCATGATTACTTCTTCATATACTACTTCTCCAGTACTGATGTAGTATTCCTATCAGACTCTTGCATTAATCCTTTACAACAACCAAAGATTCTATCTCTGAGTGCTGTAAATGTAACGTAAGGAAATAGCAGGAAGAGCCAGCTGTTCAGGTGGAACAATTCTACTAAGCACCCGGCACATCTCTCATCACTGAAAGGTTTAAGGCAACATTTTGATTACTCAATAATTCTTTTCTTTGAAAATATTTCTGACTTTGGTGTATTTAGAATAATTCCCTGGCAGTGATCTGGACTATAATAGACAGTACAGTTTCATCTACTAATTCCTATTTATTTCTCAGAAGAAAATTTTTCTTCTAAATAAAGAAGCAAAATTTGCCCTAATTTCTACCTAGTCATTCCATTTAATTTAGTGATGCATGTAAACAGATCAAAGGCTACTTGATGAACTCCACGGATTAACCTTTTGAGGGATGCTAAAATCTCATCATTTTATACAATGGCAGAATGAGATAGAGTAGAGTGATGCTGAAAATACTACTCATTCAAATGAAGAAAGCCCACTGTGGGGGCAGCTTCCGCTGTCTAAAAGGCGGTGCTTTTAGCATATTATGGTAGTTCTCATTGACTGAAATTGTAACTAAATATATTTACGATGGTGAACAAATAGCTATGAGAAAATATACATTAACTGTACCACAATTGATATTTATATACATTTTTGCTAAATATAAAAATCCTTATACCACTGTTGTGGGGTGGGGGGAGGCGGGAGGGATAGCATTGGGAGATATACCTAATGCTAGATGACGAGTTAGTGGGTGCAGCGCACCAGCATGGCACATGTATACATATGTAACTAACCTGCACAATGTGCACATGTACCCTAAAACTTAAAGTATAATAAAAAACAAAACAAAACAAAACAAAAAAAAGAAAAATCTCTAAAAAAAAAAAAAAAAAGAAAAAAAATCCTTATACCAAACCACTGCTATGTAGGGCAGAGCTAAATTTAGTAGGCTTCAGAGGGAAAAACAGAACCTAAAACTGAGCCCCAAGAAAGCCCAACACACAAAGAGAAAATAGAGGAGTGGCCAGCAAAAAAAGATTCAGGGAAACACCAGAAAGGTAAGAGAAGATTCCAGAAATAATGTCATGAAAGGCAAGGGAAGAAAGTATTTCAAAATAGAGGGAGTATACAGTGGTATCAAACGCTGCCGAAAGGTCAAGTAAGATGAGCACAGGATGAGCACATGTATGTCAAATGCAAGCATCCAGAGGAATGATGCAGCTTGCCAAACCAGTTCCCCATCACTTGAGCATGTGTGTATCATGAGAGTGAGGCAGGGAGAGGAGATACAGTGGGGAAGGAGGAAGCAGCCACGTCATGAAGAGCCTTGTATGCCATGCCAAAGAATATGGACTTTACATTGTCGAAATATCAAAAGCCACCCAGTGGTTTCATATAGAAAAGTAACAAGTTCAGAATTATGATTTTAAAAGACACAATTTTAAAACACTACTATTTGACATCAACCTCAAAGACAGATCAGGTGTTAAAAAGAGATAAGAAGACATTGGTAATGGTTCAAGCTAGAAATATGATGACCTTGGTGACCAACTAGACACGGCTGGCTGGCAAAGAGGCAAGAAAAAGGATACATCTAGGTTTCTGGCTTGGGTGACTGGGTAGAAGGCGGTGTGGCTCACTGACCAAGGGAAAATAGGTAGAGGAGTTCTGACAATCAAGAAGGTAAAAAAGAGGGAATTATATAATACAAACACTTCTATACTGCCATGCTATTACATAGCAAATGTGACAAATAGTTACCAATTTCACATTCATTTTTTTTCCAGGTAGGTCTGAATGTTGCATTTATTAGATTGATAGCACTACTGGAAAACTTTTGGAATTCCAGTAACTCCAAAATAAAAGAACAAGGGGATTTGATAATGTTGCGCAGGCTAAAGGAGAAAGCTGGATGACACTCCTCCGAAAGGTCTCAGTGGCTGACATCGGCTTTGTAAACTGACCACTATTTAAAGAAAAGCCTCAGAGCTGTCACTATCCTAGAGTTGGCTCAGGGAGGCCAACTTATATAAGCCACACTCACGAGCTGATACTAGCTCAGTTGGAAATACACTAATGCACAGTGGGGAAGATTCCTTTCTGGTGATCAGAAATCTTTTCTTCTATCGCCCAGAACACCTGAATACCTTGGAAGTCAGATCAGCAATCAGAAAGTGGCACAACAAGCATGGAATCAGAGCAAAAGTAGACAGCTTTAAGGGACAATTTACTGTGACCTTGGTGGGGCATGATGATTCATCTCTGTCCCATCTCCATATGGTTCTCTATTGATCAAAGTCTGCCTCTGCAACTCTACTTTTCTGTCCTAAGTCCTAAGTTCTTGGCCTACGTCTGACCAAGTCCTCTTCAGACCGATATATTCTTTCTTTTTATACACTAATACTTTCAATCAACGGTTTTAAACCCTTTTTCCCCAACACACCTGAGGAACAGGACACCCTTCTGTCAACCTTCTACTTAGTGATTCCCAAAATAGAAGCTAGAGTAACATGTATCAGAATTTAGACAGCGTACATCTGTATACATTTAAAAAGATCCCCTCATTACTTTACCCCTGAATCTAACATATGCTATCTTCTTCTGCCATTTGGGAATAAGATGAAAAGACATTCTGTCTCTTTAAGCCTTAAAATTCAAAATAAGTTACAGATTTCTGCTCTATTAGACCCTGGATTGAAACATTCACTTTCAGAATATACTCTTAAATTTCCAAGGAGAGCTAGCTTCCCCATAGCCCCCATGTGCTGGCAAGAGAGACCACTATTACCTTGCTAAGATAAAAACAGTACAGGCCGGGCGTGGTGGCTCACGTCTGTAATCCCAGCACTTGGGGGGGCCAAGGCAGGCAGATCACCTGAGGTCAGGCGTTCGAGACCAGCCTGGCCAACATGGTGAAACCCCGCCTCTATGAAAAATACAAAAATTAGCTGGGTGTGGTGGCAAGCACCTGTAATCCCAGCTACTCAGGAAGCTGAGGCAGGAGAATCGCTTGAACCTAGGAGGTGGAGGTTGCAGTGAGCCGAGATCATGCCATTGCACTCCAGCCTGGGCAACAGAGCAAGACTCCATTTCAAAAAAAAAACAACAGTACAAAAGTAAATTTTCTGCATACATCCTGCCTATATTCCTAATATCTGTAATCCTAAATGCAATAATACAAGAATATCAGTAGGAATATGAAATAATTGATTGAGCCTCAATTTTAAAAATCTTTTAAATTTTAATCCTTGTTACTACTGATAACCTTACATACGAACCCTATTTTCTTAGTAATTCAAGTATATAGAAAATAACATTTCTTTTGGCAACTGAGGATGCTTTAGTGTTTCAAGATAATCATTTGTTCTCACCGTACATATTGAAGGTTAAAGAAATTGAATTAAATATACATTGAACTTAGGGTGTGCCCTGAATGCGGTTTCTGAACTATTTCAGAAATGTCTGTGTTTTCCCCCTAACCTTTGCCTTTTCCTTGAACTAAGAGAATTTATAATATCTTGTTAACGGTAGTAATTATTTGGACTCCAAATCATTGAAGTTCTACTAAATTGAGTCATTCAAAAAGTATTTATTGAGCATCTGTTACACGTAAGGTATAATTTATTGTCCAAACTGGCATACTTTTGAGAGTAAGGGAAGCGCAATATTTACTTTGACAAAGGCCTAAACCCAGACAGTTTCAGACCGTACTTGGTAAACCAAACTGTATACCAAACCAGCTATGTGGTAAAGACTGAACTTGTCAGTGGACATACAACAGTGAACAAGACAGACATGGTCCTTGTGTTCAAGGGATTTATAGTTAAGCAAGGAGAACAGAAATAGAACATAGAATTGTAACTGTAATGCATATTATAGAAATACAAAATGTTATAGAAAACTAAAAGAAAGAACCTGACTTCAGGTTTATTAATGAGAACTAGAGTGGGAATAAGAGGGTCACAACTTCCTGGCAGAAAGCATATTTGAAGACTTAATAAAAAAAAAAAAGCAGAACATTTAAGATGACAAGAATGAGAGGGTATATTAAGATGTGGGTGGAGAGGTGGGAAGGGTCTTGATTATGTGGTCCCTATAGAGATTTTTAGATTTTTATTCCAAGGGCAATAGGTATTAAGCAGGAAGCAAAAATAAGCAAGCAATTTTTTTTAAAAAAAAAGATAACTTTGGCTGTAGTACTGTTCAGGGTTCGACAAACTGTTTCTGTAAAGGGCCATATAGTAAATATTTTAGGCTTTTTGGGCCATATGGTCTCTGTCACAACTACTCAACTCTGCTGTTGTAGTGTGAAAGGCAGCCATAGAAATACATAAACAAATGAGCATGGCTGTGTTCCAATAAAACTTTATTTATGGACACTGAAATTTGAATTTCATATAATTGCCACATGTCATGAAATATTATTCTTTTGATTTTTTTCAGCCATTTAAAAATGTAAAACTAGTCATTGTGTGCAGACCATACAAAAACAAAGAAGGACTGTGCTTGGCTCTGGTATAGAACACGGATGGGGGCTGGCACAAATGAAGAAAAAGAGCTGAGGAGTGGAGTGGGAAGGGCCTAAAACTTATCTTGAACTATGACTGCACAGTTCTTTACAAAGACCAAGAAAACATCAATTGTTTGTATTAAAGAATGGTGCTGCCATTGTCCTCTGGCCCCACAAATCCCAGATATTCAATGCTCTGTCTAGAGAATGGGAGCTAAACTCACAGACAGTGAACTAAGCTGAAGCGCTATAAATTATGTCATGAATGATTGTAGTGACAGAGTGACAGTTTAAACTCACGTCTAAACATGGATGACTTACGTTTCGCCAGGTCAAATATTAGAAATAAACTCTCCTTTCTGGAGCAATGTACCAAAGTAGTTTTTTATTTTTATTTTGTTTTGTTTTGTTTTGAGATGGAGTCTCGCTCTGTCACCCAGGCTGGAGTGCAGTGGCACCATCTCAGCTCACTGCAACCTCCACCTCCCAGCTTCAAGCGATTCTCCTGCCTCAGCCTCCTGAGTAGCTGGGACTACAAGTGCCTGCCACCACGCACAGCTGATTTTTGTATTTTTAGTAGAGACAGGGTTTCAACATGTTGGCCAGGCTGGTCTTAAATTCCTAACCTCAGGTGGTCAGCCCATCTCAGCCTCCCAAAGGGCTAGGATTACAGGCGTGAGCACTGCACCTGGCCCAAAACAGTCTTATGAAGAGAAAAAGATGATTCTTTTAAAAACATTCTTTTTCAAAGGCAACATATTTGGCTCCAAGTCTTTCAGTTTTGTAGATTTATTTTACTGGAAAAATAAATCAAACAAATGCACACAAACATAATTTTACTATCATTTTATAGTACTTTAATGAAAAATCTACTTTCTAGATTAATTTGCTTTTTTAAAGGCCTTCTCATGCAAGAAGCAAGCAGAAGTAACACATACTTAGATTCCATAATTACATGCAACACAAATATAATATTCTGAACTTAATTTTTTTTTTTTGAGACAGTGTCTCACTCTATCAACCAGGCTGGAGTGCAGTGGCATGGTCACAGCTCACTGCAGCCTCAACCTCCTGGGCTCAAGTGATCCTCCTACCTCAGCCTTCTGTGTAGCTAGGACTATAGGCATGCACCACCACACCTAGCTAATTTTTTTTAACTTTTTTTTTTTTTTAGAAATGGGGTCTCTCTATGTTGCCCAGGCTGGTCTTGAACTGGTCTCAAGCAATCCTCCCACCTCAGCCTCCCGAAGTGCTGGGATTACAAGCATGAGTCACCATGCTTGGCCAAAAATATTTTTAATATATATCAAATGTATTATTCAAATTACTTATAAAGTTGTTTTAATAGAATTTTGTAGTTATGCTGTATAATTTATGAGGGTTGTTTATCTTTTTTTAAGAGTATTACACAAGATCAAGAAATTTAACCAATGTGGCTTTATGACTTTAAAAAACTAAAAGGGAACTGAGGCTTACAAAATTATAGATAATACCGACTATACCAAGCACCTAGCACTGTGCCTGGCACCTAACACTTCATAAATGGGAGTTGCTATCATTGTTATTATAGATATTTATATGTTAAAAATTGTTCTGGTTGAATTCTACAGTGCTTAAAATTCCATTTAGGATAGTTTTGAAACTGAGATCTCATCTTCAACTTTAAGTTCTGTATAGTAGTTTACACATAATATATGCTTAAACATTTTTGTCTTCTTGTGGAGCAGAAACAGACACCATTCTGTTTATTAAAATGAGAATATAGTGTCCACTTGAAATAGAGTTGCATATTCAACATTAAAGATAACCAAATGATCCAAAGATGTAAAAGGTATAACTACTGTGAAAATGGTGATACCTCCGTGTGTATACATCAGAAACACAGAAAATATCAGGATCTTTTCAAAGAAGGGTAAATTTTACTTCCAGCCAGTAAATGCAGTGTTTCTTGGCTATGGTGGGTGGCCTCCAGTATTCTGGAATTCCCTGTCTTCTTCTCACTTCAGAGAGCTTTCTTCTTCATTAAAGTGAAGAACTCAGTTTCTCCCTTGGCTCATCTGTAAACCTGAACTTTATCACTTCCCTGGAGATATTTGTTTTTATAAGGACATATCCCAACTCACATGTGTGTGATAAGCACAAATGTGATTTTGGAAGGACATTCAATACAGTATATAACCAAGCATAGTCTGCGATGTCGCTGGTGCCTTGCTAGAATGAGAGAATGCACCTCATGGATTCTGAGCACTCAACAAGTTAGTATTTGGGGTGGGGTAGCCAGGTCCCTATGGCAACACTGGAGTTTTCAGCCAGTGCTAGAATAGAGCACCCCACGGTAAGGACAATGAATCTGAAAGTGATCAGACTGCAGTGGGTGAAGGAGGCTTCCTTGCCAAAGTGCAACCTGGAAGGGCAGCGTAGAGCTGAGTTGAGAGCAGCACACAGCTATGCATTGCTCCACGCCCTTGTAGTAGACGCCGTGCACTGCAGGACCTGCTGCCCGTGGACCTGCCCTGTGAGCATCACCCAGGCCAGGAGCAAGGGCATGTGGCTCTGGTGAAGCAGGGCATCCAAACACCCACAGACACTCAGCAGGGGCTTGGACTTGGGGCTTCCAAGCTAGTCACTTCTATTCCCTTACCATGGGTCAGAGAGACTGGGCTTGGCAAGCCCCCTCACCCACACCGGCTTTTCTCCTCTGTCCCTTCCCCATCTCAGACTTGTAGGCTACTTCTCCAAGGGTCCCCACTCCAGCAAAGTGAAAGCATTTGAGTTGGGCACTGCTTAGGAGAGCCTGTCCTCAG
The DNA here is from genome assembly GCF_029281585.2 of Gorilla gorilla gorilla. Classification (NCBI taxonomy): domain Eukaryota; kingdom Metazoa; phylum Chordata; class Mammalia; order Primates; family Hominidae; genus Gorilla; species Gorilla gorilla. Next base: position 124,762,132 of record NC_086017.1, on the reverse strand, counting down.
CTGTTCAGTTCAAAAGGCCATTCAACATAAAGAGCTCTGGAGGCCAAAATGTGTCTGTCCACTTCAGAAAGGTCCCCAGAAATCTGGGGAGTAGGGAGGAGAGGAGGCTAAGTTCCCACCTGCCAGCTTCAAAGAAAGAAACTTTCTTGTCTGGGTGGAGGCTCACACCAGTAATCCCAGTACTTTGGGAGGCCAAGGCGGGCAGATCACCTGAGGTCGGGAGTTCGAGCCTGACCAACATGGAGAAACCCTGTCTCTACTAAAAATACAAAATTAGCCAGGCTCAGTGGCGCATGCCTGTAATCCCAGCTACTCGGGAGGCTGAGGCAGGAGAATCACTTGAACCTAGGAGACAGAGGTTGCAGTGAGCCGAGATTGCCATTGCACTCTAGCCTGGGCAACAAGAGCAAAACTCCATCTCGAAAAAAAAAAAAAGAGGCTTTCTTATCTGCAGGAAATCTCTACTGTTCCCCTTAAACCATTTCTTTTAACAGCAGCTTTACTGTGCTATAATTCACATACCAGAAAATTCATCCCTCTAAGTGTACAATTCAGGCGGTTTTCACATATCCAAAGTTAAACAACCATCACCGCTAATTTCAGGACATGTTGTCAACCCAGAAAGATAACTGACTCCATCAGCTGTCACTTCTCATTACTCCCTCCTCCAGGCAATAACTTTACTATTTCTGTTTCTATGAACTTGCCTCTTCTAAACATTTCATAAGAACAGAATCCTACAGTATGTGTTCTTTTGTGACTGGCGTCTTTCACTTAGCATTATGTTTTCAAGGCTCATCCATGCTGTAGCATGTATCACTACTTCACTACATTTTATTACTGAATGATATTCCACTGTGTGGATATACGTTTTTTTTTAGAAGGAGTTTTGCTCTTACTGCCCAGGCTGGAGTGCAATAGCGTGATTTCGGCTCACTGCAACCTCTCCCTACCGGGTTCAAGTGATTCTCCTGCTTCAGCCTCCTGAGTAGCTGGGATTACAGGCATGTGCCACCGCGCCCGGCTAATTTGTATTTTTAGTATAGATGGGGTTTCTTCCATATTGGTCAGGCTGGTCTCGAACTCCCGACCTCAGGTGACCTGTCTGCCTCAGCCTCCCAAAGTCTGGGATTACAGGCATAAGCCACCACACCAGGTCATACATTTTATTTATACATTAATCACTTGATGGACATTTGGATTGTTTCTACTTTTTGGCTATTATGAATAATAAATACTGCTATGAACGTTGGGGTACAAGTTTTTGCAAGAACAGATCTATGGTAAACATTTTGAGGAGCTGCCAAACTGTTTTTCAAAGTGGCTGCATCATTTTACAATCTTTCCAACAATGTACTTGAGGGATCCACTTTCTCCACATCCTCAACAGCATTTGTATTTAAAAAAATTTTTTTCAGCTTTACTGAAGTATAATTAACAAATAGGAATGGTACATATTTAAGGTATACAACTTGATGTTTTGATATGCATATACATTGTGGTCGCCACAATCAGGTTAATTAACATATCCATTACTTCATATAGTTATCATTTGCTTGCTTGCCTTCTTTCTTTTTTTGTACTGGTGAAAAAACTTAAGATCTACTCTATTAGCAAATTTCAAGTATACAACACAGTATTGTTAACTGTAGTCAGCATGGTGCACATTTGATCTCCAGTACTCATTCATCTTGCATAAATGAAACTTTGTATCCTTTAACCAACACCTCCCCATTTCTTCCTACCCCTGGCAACTACCACTTTACTCTCTGCTTTGAGTTCAACTTGTATAAATTCTACTTGATAATAGTATATAACCTTTTCATACGTTGCTGGATTTGATTTGCTAATATTTTGTTGAGGATTTTTGTGTCATTGTTCATAAGGGATACTGGTCCAGAGTTTTCTTGTGGTGATGTCTGGTTTTGGTATCAAGGTAATACTGTACTCATAGATCAAGTTGTGAAGTGTTCCCTCTATTTTTAGAATACTGGGTGAAGGATTGGTGTTAATTCTACTGTAAACAGTTGGTTCACCAATGAAGCCACCTGGGCCTGGGCTTTTCTTTGTGGTAGGTTCTTTATCATTAATTCAATCTCTTTTCTTGTTATAGGTCTATTCAAATTCTCTATTTCTACTTGAGTCAGTTTTTGTAGTTTGTGACTTTCTAAGTACTTATCCATTTCATTTAGGGTAAATAATTTGTTGGCATACAATTATTCATAATATTTCCTTATAATTTTCTTATTTTTATAAGGTTAGTAGTATTGTCACCACTTTCAGTCCTAAATTTTACAATTTTAGTCTTCTTTTTTTCTTGGTTGATCTAGCTAAAGGTTTGTCAATTTTCCTTTTTTTTTTTTTTTTTTGGAGACAGAGTCTCGCACTTTCACCCAGGCTGGAGTGCAGTGGAGCGATCTCGGCTCACTGCAAGCTCCGCCTCCCGGGTTCACGCCATTCTCCTGCCTCAGCCTCCAGAGTAGCTGGGACTACAGGTGCCCTGCCACCACGCCTGGCTAGTTTTTTGTATTTTTAGTAGAGACGGGGTTTCACCATGTTAGCCAGGATGGTCTCGATCTCCTGACCTCATGACCCACCCACCTCGGCCTCCCAAAGTGCTAGGATTACAGGCATTAAGCCACAGTGCCCAGCCTCATTTTTTATAAAGAAGCAACTTTTGGGCTGGGTGCGGTGGCTCACACCTGTAATCCCAGCACTTACGGAGGCCAAGGTGGGTGAAACACCAGAGGTCAGAAGTTAGAGGCCAGCCTGACCAATATGGTGAAACCCCACCTCTACTAAAAATACCAAAAATTAGCTGGGTGTGGTGGCAGGCGCCTGTAGTCCCAGCTACTTGGGAGGGTGAGGCAGGAGAATTGCTTGCACCTGTGAGACGGAGGTTGTTGTGAGCTGAGATTGCGCCACCACTGCACTCCAGCCTGGGCGACAGAGTGAGACTCCATCTCAAAACAAAACAAAACAAAACAAAAAGGGCAGGCGCAGTGGCTCATGCCTGTAATCCCAGCACTTTGGGAGGCCAAGGCAGGCGGATCACGAGATCAGGAGATTGAGACCATCCTGGCCAACATGGTGAAACCCCATCTCTACTAAAAATACAAAAATTAGCTGGGCGTGGTGGCGCATGCCTATAATCCCAGCTACTCAGGAGGCTGAGGCAGGAGAATCCCTTGAACCAGGGAGTTGGAGGTTGCAGTGAGCTGAGATCAGGCCACAGCACTCTAGCCTGGTGACAGAGCGAGACTCCGTCACAAAAAAAAAACCAAAAACAAAAACAAACAAACAAAAAAAAACAACTTTTGGTTCTGAATTGTCTATTTTTCTATTCTTTACTTCATTCATTTCTGTTATAATCTTTATTATTTCCTTGCTTCTTCTTGCTTTGCATTTAGTTTGCTGTCCTTTTTCTAATTTTTTTTTTCAAAGTTATAATGTGTGGTTTAAAAGAGAGGAAAGGAAAAAAGACACAAAGCTGGTTACAGGTCTGAGGGAGTCTAAGGAGAGAAAAATAGAAGGAGAGTAAAGAGGGGAAAAATTTAGGGAAAATCCAGTGGCCCAAAATCCCAGTATCCCACCCACAGCCCAGCCCTTGGAGCAGGAGTGAAGAATTAGATCAGTTTTGTACAAGAGTTTTAAAAAAAAATCGAATCACAACAAAGCTGACTTGGCTTCTCTTTGAGCCTCCTGGATCACCGTACGTCTGTCACTCTGGCCTGTCCTGCCTCTTCACAAACACTGATTCGGCTCCCCTAGGCTTCCACCTGTGTCCCAGTCTGGGGTTTCCATGGAGTGTGAACATGAAGTTAAGAGTGAGGCTGCTTCAGAGCCCCCAGCCCATGTGTCCATCCAGACTCCAAGTGGAGTGTAGGGCTCCCAGGGCAGAGAGGGGTGGGAGGGGAAGACCCTGCCCAGGCAGTCCTCACATTGGACAGGGCATCAGATGGCATCCCAAGGGCTCGCCATCCCTTTCCTCCCCGCCCCCCCACCCCAACCCAAGTGGAGGGGGAGTAGCTGTCACCAGAGCCGATGTTGGTGAAGGTTTCGACTCAGCACGGAACGAACGTCAGCGGTGAACCTGAGGGCATCCAGCATCGGGAGCAGGTTGAGAAGGGCTGTGTCGCTGGGGTCACTGAACCAGGATTTGATGGGGATGGCATTGTCTGGATGGCTCCAGTAAGCCCCTGGGGAGTTATCCAGGATCACAATGCTGGAGAGGTCACTGTGGACCACAGAGAGGTCCTTGATGTAGCTGCTCAACTCCAAAGTGCAGTGCTGTCTGTAATATCTCCTCTTAAGGATGCTTCTGCTAATGTCCAGTTTACCTGCCACAGCAGAGCCATAGATCTCCATGCTTTCTGTAAACACGACCAGCTCGTACCACTGGCTCACCACTTCCAGGAAGAAATCCACATGGGGCCTCTTACGTACAAAAAACCGGACAGGATGTTTGTCTATTACCACCTTGAGGATGAAGTCAGGAAGCGTACCAGGCCGGACTGCGGCCTCAGGACCCCATCATGGTGGGAGTGAATAAGTGTCTCATCCAGATCCAGCACCAGGATCTTCCTCTTCACCTGGGATAGCCGATTCCGGGACACAGGAGATAAGGGGAGGATATCATATCGAACAGTTTGGTACTGAATTACCGTGCGGATCTGCCCCCGCAAAAGGTAAATGAAGAAGCTCCAGAGCTTGGTAGCGAAGGCCCGAACGTGCGCAGCCCCAGCAGACACTGCGTCCGCACCATCCGGATGACCCCGGCACCGCCGGCCCCGGAGGCCCCCGCGGCCCAGCTCCGCCAGCCCCCCGGGGGCAATCCCCGCCGAAGGGAGGGGAAACGGGGCCCCAAGTGGCAGGAGAGAATGCAGAGAGGGGCACGGAGCGGGCGGCTCAGAAAGCCACCCCTGGCGAGGGGAAAGCCCAGCGGAATGGGGAGCTGGGGGACAGGCGTGGGCTGCCCGCGGGGGCCCACATGGACTGGGAGTGGCACCGACGCCTTCGGGGAAGTTGCGGGCCGAGACAGGTCGGGCTAGGATGTGGTCCTCCGAGACCAGGAGGGAAGGGGAAGGATAATTGGGGGAGGGGGCAGCGGGGGAGGTGGCTAGGGAAAAGGGAGGAAGGGAAAAGGGAGGGGGAGGGGAAGGGGGGGAAAGCGGAGAGTGGTCCGCTGCGCCTCTCTTTTTTTTTTCCTTTTTTTTTTCTTTTTTTTGAGAGAGTCTCACTGTCGCCCAGGCTGGAGTGCAGTGGCGTGATCTCAGCTCGCTGCAAGCTCCGCCTCCCGGGTTCACGCCATTCTCCTGCCTCAGCCTCCAGAGTAGCTGGGACTACAGGTGCCCGCCACCACGCCCAGCTAATTTTTTGTATTTTTAGTAGAGACAGGGTTTCACCATAATACATGTTAGCCAGGATGGTCTCGATCTCCTGACCTCGTGATCCGCCCGCCTGGGCCTCCCAAAGTGCTGGGATTACAGGTGTGAGCCACCGCGCCCGGCCTCTAATTTCTTAAGGCAGAAATATAGGTTATTGATTCACTATCATTCTTTTTTAATATAGATGTTTACAGTTATAAATGTCATTCTAAATACTGCTTTAGCTGCATCCCATAGGTTTTGGTATGTTTTATTGTTGTTTTCATCTAACCCAAAGTATTTGCTAATTTCCCTCATTATTTCTTCTTTCACCCATTGGTTATTTACAAGTATTCTGTTTAATTTCCACTTTTTGTGAATTTTCCAAATGTCCTTCTGTTATTTATTTCTAATTTCATGCCATTGTGCTCAGAGAGCATATTTAGTATTATTTTAGTACTGTTAAATGTACTGACACCTGTTTTTTGACCTAGCATATCGTCTGTTCTGGAGAATGTTTCATGTGCACTTGAAAAAGATATATATATATTCTGCTACTGTTTGGTGGAGTGCATCATAGATGTCTTTTAGTTAGTCTATAGTGGTGTTCAAGTCTTATATTTCCTTGTTGGTCTTCTGTCTAGTTGTTCTATCTCTCATTGAAAGTTGGGTATTGAATTTTCCAACATTTTTTGCTAATTATATGTTAAATAAATAGAGATGGGGTTTCGCCATGTTTCCCAGGCTGGCCCTGAACTCCTGGACTCAAGCTATCCGCCTGCCTCAAGTCTCCCAAAGTGCTGGGATTACAGGCATGAGCCACCACACGCAGCCCCAAGTTTTACTGTTGAATTGTCTGTTTCCCTTCAATTCTGCCAACTTTTGCTTGTATATTTTGGGCCTCTGTACGAGGTCTATACATGTTTATGATTGTTATGAATTCCAGATGAATTGAGCCTTTATTCTTCCTTGTCTCTAATAATTTTTGTCTTAAAGTCTATTTTGTCTGATATTACTACATTCACTTCTGTTCTGTTTTGGTTACTGTTTGCATGGTGTATCATATTTCTTCCTTTTACTTTCAGTCTATTTGTGCCTTTGAATCTAATTTGTCTCTTATATACAGCATATAAGATGGATCATGGTTGTTGTTTTTTTTTTTTTTTTTTTGAAACAGGATCTCACTCTGTCACCCAGGCTGGAGTGCCGTGGCACGATAATGGCTCACCGCAGCCTCGACATCCTGGGCTCAGGTGATCCTCCCACCTCAGCCTCCCAAGTAGCTGGGACTACAGGTAAGTGTCACCACACCCAGCTAATTTTTGTACTTTTTGTAGAGACAGGGTTTTGCTGTGTTACCCAGGGTGGTCTCAAACTCTTGGGCTCAAGCAATCCACTCACCTCAGACTCCCAAAGTGCTAAGATTACAGGTATGAGTCACTGTGCCTGGCTTGGTTCATGTATTTTTTCATTCTGCCTATCTCTGCCTTTTGGTTGCAGTGTTTAATCCACTTATGTTTAATGGCTATTTTGCTGTTTGTTTTCTATATGTCCTGTGTCATCTTTGTCCCTGTGTGCCACCATTACTGCCTTCCTATATGTTAAAAACATATTTTCTAGTGTATCATTTTAATTCCTTTGCTGCTTATTTTTTATTTTTATTTATTTTCTTGGTGATTATCCTGGGGATTATAATTAACATCTTAACTTGTAACTATAGATCTTGCTTTGATTGAAGTTTCTACTTAGAATTTCAATTATCTAGTCAAATTTAGTTAAGAAAAATAAGAAGGAGCTCTTCAATTCACAAATACACTAGGAGGTTCTTATAATAAGCAACTGCCTCTGGTATGAACACTTACCTTATCTAATAATACATTCTGCCACAACCTAAAGATACTGAGGTAACTTCTATCCCTGGCACCAAAAGATGTGAAGAAAAACTGCAAAGAAAAATAATAGGAGAATTTTAGTGTCATGGAAAATAAAAGCAGATTATCTGTCATGAAGGTCTATGGGGACTTGCTTATGGTTAAAACAAACTAGTAGGTCAACACTGCCTACTTTGTATACTATTTTTATTTAACTTTTTGTTATAATAGAAGAAACACAGGTAGTTGCTATATGAACAAGGTGTCTTTACAAATTTTATCTTCCAATAAACACAATTTTGTTAGTATTTACTAGCAATGGGGACTTGAAATAGGTAGCTATTTATGTTTATCAGTTTAATTGTGGAAATCAATCTAAATAAAATTATGAAAAAATGAAACTTTATTTTATTCTGAACTTTGCGAAGAGATATGAATTGGCTGCCACTTGAGCCAAGTATACACAAAGGAATAAGAAAAACAATACATGTGGATTTCAGAGATAGATTTAAGGATCTTAATTTTTAATTATATCAGTTTTCATGGTCTTCTAAAAACTCCAGAAATACCTCTCTCTGCTAATTATACAGTACCCATGCTAACACTGCACTTTCCTTTGAATGCTATAAGAGAAAAGTAGTATGTTTCAATCTATAATTCTACATTTTTATTTAATTGATTTTTGCAAAGTCATATTTTAAAATAGGCTTTTATAAGAAAATGCAACAAGACAGCACTAAATACAGTCTTCTCAGTGTTTTATCTCTTCCAGTTCCCTAGTTAATGACCTTTCATGGCTCAGCAGTTATCCTTAGGAAGGAGAAAGCTCAGTTCTATGCTGGATTAAGTTATTTTATTAAGTAAAATATCAAACAAATAATATTTTGGATGCTAATGATTTTCATAGAAAGACTTTAGAGTGCTATTTTCTAATTCATTAAATTGAAACTTTGCTATACATTATTCATAAAGCAAAACTTTTTACAAAGAAGATATATGCAGGATCTCTTCCAAATAGAATTATATATATAATATGTGATCTAACAATCAATACATGCTGTTCCCTATTCCCTTTTCTTAGGCCAAATTGTTTTGCCTAATCATAATAACCTTACAACCCTGCGTTCAGATGTATAGATTTTAAAAATCTCCTAGTCCATCTCATTTTCACCGCTGTGTTATGCTTGCTAATTCCCACTTCTTGTACTATATAGCTTAGTATTAACTTTATCCACTCTCACGCACAACCACCACATTCCCAACTCCTTAAAACGCCCAGCTTTCTGGATAATCTACATAAATTACTACCTTTCTTTTATTCCTTGCTAGATATCCAACTTCAAAAACATATTAATAAATCTTGATTTGGCTGGGCATGGTGGCTCATGCCTGTAATCCCAGCATTTCGGGAGGCCGAGGTGGGTGGATCACCTGAGGTCAGGAGCTCAAGGCCAGCCTGGCCAACATGGTGAAACCCGATCTCTACTAAAAATACAAAAATTAGCCTGGCATGGTGGTGGCATATGCCTGTAGTCCCAGCTTCTCGGGAGGCTGAGGCTGGAGAATCGCTTGAACCCGGGAGGCGGAGGTTGCAGCGAGCTAGGATCGCGCCACTGCATTCCAGCCTGGGCGACAGAGTGAGACTCCATCTCAGACAAAAATAATAAATAAATAAATTAAATTAAATAAATCTTGATTCAATAATAGCCTTCTTATGAGTTTGGGAAGAGTTCTGGATAATGATACCTCTAAGTCGCTGGGGCATAGAACATATTCTAGAACCCAAAACAACTAAAATTGCTATGATTAGCCTTCCTTTAGTCACAGGGTACATAAAAGGGGTGAATATTTAGTAGTACAGAATTTTTTACCATGATGATGAAAAAATGAAATCATTGAGTAACATAGTGAGGAAGCTAAGACCAGGGTCTCTGCAATTAAATGAACTGGGTCCACTTTCTTGTTCTATCACCTATTGTTAGTACTGTGAATTGGCTCACTTTTCTTTTCTTTAGTTTTCTCATCTGCAAAATGAGAATAATTATCATAGTGGATCTTTATAAGAATTACATATGAAAATATATGTAAAGAGCTTAAAGCAGTGTCTAGATAACAGTAAGTGTTCAGTAAATGCTGACTTACTGCCATTATTAAAATTTAAATGCTTGATCCTGAAATTCCAATACATATGTGAGAAACAGTCACACATGAGCATAAGAGGGCATGGTCAGGCTGTTCACTGCAGCACTGTTTGTAATAATAAAATATTTGAAAGAAACTAATTGTAAAGGAAATCACGGTATATCCCTTCTATGAAATACCATACAGCATTTTTTAAAAAAGAGGTGGGTCTATCTACACGTGCAGACCTACAACTACAAAAGATAATGTTGTTTTTTTAAAAAAAAGGAGAGCCGATGAACAACACATGTAAGATTACATTTACTTTTTTTAAAAAAGAGCAAAACTATACATTTATATATGCATGCCTGTATGTAAATAAAAAGAAAGGAAGTCTGAAAAGATATATACCAAACTGATAGCATTTGCCTCTAGAAAGAAAATGGAATTGGGGATTATGGGTATGGAATGAAGATGTTAGTTTTGAAACTGTTTGATGATTTTGTTAAAAAAAAGAAAAGGTATATTATGTATTAATTGTAAAACTAAGAATATTTAAGTCTTCCTCTTTCCTTCCTGAACAGTTCAGCCCTAAAGCTATTGGTGGAAAAGAGAAAAGTAGGCATCCACACTAGGAGTGTGGGAGGCAAGAGAGGCTAAAAAAGTAGCCTAAAGCAGAGTGTCCAAACCAGACAAGAATGAAGAGGTCAGCCAGGCGCGGTGGCTCACGCTGGTAATCCCGACACTTTGGGCGGCCAAGGCAGGCAGATCACCTGAGCTCAGGAGTTCAAGACCAGCCTGGCCAACATGGTGAAACCCCGACTCTACTAAAAATGCAAAAATTAGCCAGGCATGGTGGCGGGCACCTGTAATCTGAGCTACTTGGGAGGCTGAGGCAGGACAATTGCTTGAACCTGGGAGGTGGAGGTTGCAGTGAGCCGAGATCATGCCATTGCACTCCAGCCTGGTTGACAAGAGTGAAACTCTGTCTCAAAAAAAAAAAAGGAAGAGGTCATCCCGTGTGGAGTGTCAGAGCCCAAATGAGTAACAGCCTCCACATATGGGGATGACACGGAGAACTGTATTAGAACAAGAATGGGGTGAAAAAAGTATGGAGGAGGAGCACGAGTCAGAGCTCAAGGAGGGTGACCACATAAAGAGGTAGCTTTTTGTGTGGTGTCAAGTGTCAAAGACCAAACATGGTGAAGAGTGGCCACAAATGAGCACGCCCTACAATGACATGTCAGAACCAGAGCAGGTGAGGGTGGCGTAGTGTTACAGAGCTCATGAAGGTGGTCTTGTGCTGGAGTATCAGAGCCTGAGCAGGGTGGGGACAGCAACCACACATAGTGACAAATTGGCACAAGCAGGGAACAGAGGGTGTCCCTGTAGAGGGCAATCTGGCAGAGGGTAAAGCAACTTGGCATGGAGTATCGGCCTAAGCAGGATAAAGAGAGTCGGTTTGTTTGTTTTTTGTTTTTTTTTTTGAGACGGAGTCTCACTCTGTCACCCAGGCTGGAGTGCAGTGGCGCGGTCTCGACTCACTGCCACCTCCACCCCCCGGGTTCAAGCGATTCTTCTGCCTCTGCCTCCGCCTCCTGAATAGCTGGGATTACAGGTGTGCACCACCATGCCCAGCTAATTTTTGTATTTTTAGTAGAGACGGGGTTTCACCATTTTGGTCAGGCTGGTCTCGAACTCCTGACCGCGTGATCCACCCTCCTCAGCCTCCCAAAGTGCTGGGATTACAGGTGTGAGCCACTGCACCTGGCCGAGAATTTTTACATGATGAGAGCCTCTGTGTCATGGTGTGATGGGCAGCAACCTGATTCTAAGTGTCAGAAACCAACTCAGGCAATGAGGCATCCATGTGGGAGAGGGGTGGCAGTGGAGATGAAGATTGGTTATACAAAGGCCCAGTGGTTAAATAAGTAACTATATTAAGGATAATGGGAGCCTGGTTTCTCACAGCCAGGGAAGGGAGTTACAAATATGGAAAGGAAGAAAACAAAAATAAACTCTGTGGTGTTAGATGGGACTTGGAGGTCCTGAGGTGAATTTATAAATCACGTGATTACATAAATCACGCCTGTAATTTATGTTTTAGATGGATGGATGGATAGATGGATAAACAGATGTATAAGTGAGTGTATATATGTGTATGCATTATGCATATGTGTGTGTGATTATATACATTTAATGTACACCATTATTATACCCCCTTAAAGGGTTTGAAAACAGTGATGCCCCTCCCCCAACCCCATAGCAATGAACACACTGGCTTCTTTCAGTTTCCCCTAAAAGAAACTAGGACTCCTTGGAGAAATGGTTGATCCCAGGGCTGGGGGAGGGAAAGCCTGAAACATCTTGGGCCAGAAAAATAGGTAAATGCTGAAACACACTGAGAATACTCAAAAGGATACTGGAGCCAGCTTGAAGGGGCTCCCACTGACCAAATTTGGGACAATGTGAGCATCAAAATAAATAATGATAGTAATGGCTTATAATTCATTGAATAAGATAAGAAATCACCAGTTCATACTGACATAAGTAAATGAATGAATAAATTCAAAGTATGGTAAGAATGGTATATCTGCATAGTTTCAAAATACCTTTCCCCAGGCTGGGCGTAGTGGCTCACACCTGTAATCCCAGCACTTTGGGAGGCCAAGGTGAGCGGATCGCCTGAGGTCAGGAGTTCAAGACCAGCCTGACCAAAATAGTGAAACCCCATCTCTACTAAAAATACAAAAAGATAAGCTGGGCATGGTGGTGTATGCCTGTAATCCCAGCTACTTGGGAGGCTGAGGCAGGGGAATCGCTTGAACCGAGGAGGAGGAGGTTGCAGTAAGCGAAGATCACACCATTGCACTTGAGCCTGGGCAATAAAAACAAAACTCCGTCTCTAAAAAAAAAAAAAACCTTTCCCCAAAATACTTATTTTACTACAAAGGAAAATAGATTATACTAAAGTCTGCAGACACCACCTTAATCGAACGTTCAAAGTAAATATCACCAGTAATGGTAGAAGTTAAAAGCATGTGCCATCTGATAGGATGTAGTGGTGAGAGCAGAGCATCATTTCCATGTATTTCTTCCAAAATTACACAACCTAAATTTAATCACAAGGGAACATCAGACAAACACAAATTGAGAGATATCCTACAAAATAACTGACCTGTAAACTTTAAAAGTATCAAGGACATAAAAGTCAAGAAAAGACTAAGGAGCTCTTCCAGGAAATTAAAGAGCATGATAACTAAATGTAATGTGTAATCCTGAACTGAGTCTGTTAGCTATAAAGGATATTATTGGGATAGTTATGGAAACTGAATGGGATCTAAGAACTGAATGGCAGTAACAGATCAGTGTTAATTTTTCGATGCTGAATTATATTGTGGTTATATAGAAAAATGTCTTTGTTGGAAGTACATGCCAGAATATCTAAGGTGATGGAGGATCAAGGTGAGAATTTATTCTCAATTAGTGCAGGAGCAAAAGCTCTTTGTACTGCATTTGCAAGTGTTCTGTAGGGATAAGACTGTTTAAAAATAAAAATAGCCAGGCTCAGTGGTGCACACCAGAAGTCCCAGCTACTTGGGAAGCTAAGGTTAGAGGATCGCATGACCCCAAATGCTCGAGGCTAGCCTGTGCAACATGGCAAGACCCTGTCTCTAAAAAAAAGAGTAAGATAAAATTTAAAGTGAATTTAGAAGAATCTCCACAAGATTAAAAAGTATAATTACAAAGATTTAATATCATGGTACTAATTCTCTCTCCCCTCCTCCCCCAAAACTCTCCCTGTCTCTTTTTCTCCCTCCCTACCCCTCCTCTTTTTTTCTCTTTCCTTTTTTTTTTCTTTCTTTCCTTCCTCTCCTTCTTTCTTCTTTTTCTTTCTCATCACTACACTTCTAATGTCTCTCACACAGGGCCCTAACCAATTTTCCAGGTGGTTAAGAAATATTCTTGATATATCCCCACTAAGAAATGGCAGACATTGTAGGTGAATAATAAAAATTATGTCAGTTAAAGATAATTGCCATTTTTTAAAAAAAGAATACAGTGGTTAGTGTTTATGTGTATGCTATCCAAATCTCTGTTCACCAGGAGCATTTTTTATTAGTTGCTATTGTGCAGTTATTACTGACTGAAAAATACTCATGGGATTATTAGAGTATTTAGAAATAAGGACATAGTGCTACTGTTACCCTGCCTAGAAATGAAAAATATGAGTGAAAGTTATCTGTAAACTATAAAGTACAAAAAATGTCAGCAGTCATTTAAAGTTAACCACTAATATAACTGCATACAGAATTCTAGTATTAAACATATGTGTATCAGATATTCCTAACTCCAGGAAGAACTGCCTAATTTCCCAACATTGATGATGAGTATGAGGCAGATTTTCTTCACATTATGTAATATAACAAAGATAGAAAAGTTTTTCACCTTTTCACTTTCTGTAACTATCTGGATAGCGTTTGGGATGAGTCGAGCAGTTTTCTCCTTGGTCATGAAGGTTATATTCTTTAAAGCAATAGAAATCTAAACACACAAAAAAATTTTTTAATGTATTTTTCAGAAACATACACAATACAAAATGCCAAGTATCCCATCAATCTAATCCAGAATATTCAACTTCACAGTTGAATATTCTTCAGGTTTTTCGACCTGAAGGAGTTAATAAATACACGCTTGTATTCTCTGAGAAAAACAGGGTAAGCAGTTTGCCCTGCAGTATTCTCCCCCAACAACTCCTCTATCTAACATTAGTATAAAGTTTGAAAAGACATGTGGGTGTTCATGCTCCACATTAACACACAAACAAAAATCAGACAGTCTGTCACTTAAGACATGGTTTTGGCAGCCATTAAGATATATGTTCAAGCTTTTTTTCAATTAAAATATCTTTCTCTAACTATACTGGAGCTCAATGTATTAAATCAGAAAAATATACACTTACATATACAACACATGTTTGTATTTACATGCACACTAGTTTAGATGCACAAATATATATAAATTTACTTTGGAATCATCTAAAGTAGAGTTTTTGGAAGAACTGTATATATCTCTATGCAATTATTTGTATCAACAAATCAAATGCAAAATATCTTACTGTAGTTTCCCATCTGAAGATGTTGCTATAGAAACATAGCCAGTTTTCTGAAAGGTATAGTCGTCCCTGAAGCAAAATGTCCCTCTGAAGAGCACAAGCATAATCTATATACACAAAAATAAGATACAGCTTATTCACGAAAATCTGAGAAATTAATAGACCTTATACTATATTTCAACAGATGGAAAGTCATCACTTTTCGTTCATTAGTTCATTCATTCATTCCTTCATCTACTTTGGACACCATATGTCAGATATTTTGCTGTGTACTAGGATTAGCAGAAATGGCTCTTGCCTTCATGGAACACAATGTAAGGGAAGGCAGAAAATAAACAAATATAAAAATAAATATGATAATGACCCAAGTGTAGAGAAAGCTATGAGAGCATAGGCAGGTATGAGGAGGGCAGGGCAGAGAGTGTGTATCAGGAAGGATTCTCCTAAAAAAAACTGATCTTTAACATGAAAAGATCAATAAAGGGTCAGAAGGATCATAAGGGAACAGCACATGCAAAGGCCTTTTGGTAGAAAGAAACACAGCACATTTGAGGAACTATTAGATCTTTGGGCTGGAGAAGCTGGAGAAGCTACGTCATGTAAAGTCTCACAAGCCATAGTAGACTGTGGTTGTCATGAGATGCCACCGATGACCTTTAAGTGAAAGGAACAGGAACAGATGTATATATTTAAAGATGACTTTATTCACATTGTGAGAATGAATTATGATAAATCAGTTGGAACTCCAGAGAAAAGTTGATGGTGACTCAGACCAGAAGGTGACCATATAAGAGACAGAGTAGTTAGATTAAGACATATTTAGGAGGTAGTACTGATGGTGAATTGGTGATTGATTAGATGTTAGACAAAAGTAAAGAGGGGTCAAAGATGACTCAGAAAATTGTATACATTTTAAGTCAGTTTCAAAGTTGTTTCTCTCAGCTGGGCTGGGCACAGTGGCTCACGCCTGTAATCTCAACACTTTGGGAGGCCGAGGCCAGTGGATCACTTGAGTTCTGAAGTTCGAGACCAACCTGGCCAACATGGGGAAACCCTGTTTCTACTAAAAATACAAAAATTAGCCATGGTGGTGCGCACCTGTAATCCCAGCTACTCAGGAGGCTGAGGCGGGAGAATCTCTTGAACCTGGAAGGTGATGGTTGCACTGAGCCGAGATCGTGCCACTCCACTCCAGGGAGCAAGACTCCGTCTCCAAAAAAAAAAAAGTTGATTCTCTCCACCTCACCACTAAAGTCTAGCAAAATCAAGTCTGCCTGCCAAACAAGTTAATACCATACCTTTAAGGTTAAGATCTGGCTCTGTGGAGAATATAAACTGTACTGCTAAATTATTAGTAATATAAGATACAAAGGGCTGCTATGAGGAGATTTAGCTTAACTGCTAAATTTTAAAACTCTATAAACTAATTAGCAATTTTAGGTAGATGCTGAATAAATCTCAAAATGTTTCCACTTAGTCATGTTAAATGTCTAAGCAAATACTAAAAATTGAGCAAAGTAATTCAGTCTTTCACAATGCTTCCATCAGCAAAACAAAAGTGAGGTGCCACCAAACAGAATTTTCTTGTAAATAATTAAGCAGGTTAGGTTACCCATTAACTAGTATTCATCACTAAAACAGAGATTGGGCTAAAGGTCACCTTGAAATATCCTGAAAATTTTTTCCAAACCACCAAACCATTTTATCAATTCAATGCTTCTCAAACTTCAGATCAGAAATACCTGGCTGACTTACTAAAACACATATTGCGGCCAAGTGTGGTGGCTCACACCTGCAATCCCAGTACTTCGGGAGGCCAAGGCGGGCAGATCACCTGAGGTCAGGAGTTTGAGACCAGCCTGGCCAACATGGTGAAACCTCATCTCTACTAAAAATACAAAAATTAGCCAGGTATGGTGGCAGGCACCTGTAATTCCAGCTACTCGGGAGGCCGAGGCATGAGAATCGCTTGAATGCGGGAGGCAGAGGTTACAGTGAGCTGAGATCATGCCATTGCACTCCAGCCTGGGCAACAGAGTGAGAGTCTGTCTCCAAAAAAAAATAAATAAATAAAAAACACATAGTGCTAGGCCTCTGCCCCAAGGTTTCTGATTAAATAGTTCTGGGTTGCGTCTGTGTGTCTAACAAGCTCTCAGGTACTGACAGTGTTGCTAGTCTGTGGACCACACTTTGAGAACCACTGTATTATTTTACATTAACTATGTTCAAAGGCATAGTAACTACTTAGATTATTTAACTGAAGACTATTTGATATATATCAGCAGACTTTTTTGAGTGTTTTTTGTTGTTGCTGTTGTTGTTGTTGTTTTGAAACAGGGTCTCGCTCTGTCGCCCAGGCTAGAGTGCAATGGCGCGATCTCAACTCACTGCAACCTCCGCCTTCTGGGTTCAAGCGATTCTCATGTCTCAGTCTACCGAGTAGCTGGGATTAAAAGCGTGCGCCACCACACCTGGCTAATTTTTTTTTTTTTGAGATGGAGTCTTGCTCTGTCGCCCAGGCTGGAGTGCAGTGGTGTGATCTCGGCTCACTGCAAGCTCCGCCTCCCAGGTTCACGCCATTCTCCTGCCTCAGCCTCCCGAGTAGCTGGGACTATAGGCGCTGGCCACCACGCCTGGCTAATTTTTTTTTTTTTTTTTTTTTTTTAGTAGACACAGGGTTTCACTGTGTTGCCCAGGCTGGTCTTGAACTCCTGGCCTCAAGTGATCTGCGCATCTCGGCCTCTCAAAGTGCTGGGATTACAGGTGTGAGCCACCATGCCCAGCATCAGTGGTTTTTAAAAATGGACTCCCTAAAATGGATATGTTTTATTGTAATAAATTTATACTTCAATACAATTGATTTTTTTTTAATGGCTTCTTGGCTGGGTGCAGTGGCTCAGGCTTGTAATCCCAGCACTCTGGGAGGCCAAGGCAGGAAGATCACTTGAGATCAGGAGTTCAAGACCAGCCTGGCCAACATGGAGAAACCTCATCTCTACTAAAAATACAAAAATTAACCGGACGTGGTGGTGCGTGCCTGTAATCCCAGCTACTCGGGAGGCTGAGACACGAGAATCACTTGAACCTGGGAGGTGGAGGTTGCAGTGAGCCGAGATCACACCACTGCACTCCAGCCTGGGTGACAGGGCGAGACTCTATCTCAAAAAAAAAAAAAAAAAAAAAAAAGTATGAAAAAAAAAGAATGAAGTGGATTCATAGTAGTGCAAATAGCAAATAAAAAAGAGATCTAAGCAAGATTCAAAACAATAATCACAGTCTGTTCCCATTTAAGTTTTTTTCTATATATATAATCCTAAATACATATAGAAATTTTCTGAAATTATACCTAAGAAATTACTAACAGTGGTTATCTCCCAGGAAGAACATTGAAGTGGTCTTGGTTGTAAGGATCACTCACTTTTCACTTTTCACTTTATGTCCTTATGTAGCATTTGCAAATTTTATCATGGGACTGTATTACTTCCAATAAACAATGTTTTTAAAAATTGCTTTAATTCATTATGATATTTATTGAGCTGAACTGTCTAGAAATTCATCGAGTTCTAGATACTGAATTAAACATTTCCTAATAGTACCAAAAATCTGAGAAATTCATATAAATAAATGTTTTGTTTTTGTTTGAGACAAAGTCTTGTTCTGTCACCCAGGCTGGAGTGCACTGGTGTGATATCTCCTTACTGCAACCTCCACCTCCTGGGCTCAAGCAATCCTCCCACCTCAGCCTCCTAAGTAGCTGGGACTACAGGTGCGTGCCACCATGTCCATCTGATTTTTTTTGCTGTTATTGTTGGTTGGTTTTGTTTTTTTTTTTTTTGAGACAGAGTCTCACTCTGTTGCCCAGGCTGGAGTGCAGTGGCACAATCTTGGCTCACTGCAAGCTCCGCCTCCCAGGTTCACACCATTCTCCTGCCTCAGCCACCCAAGTAGCTGGGACTACAGGCATCCACCACCACACTTGGCTAATTTTTTGTAGAAACGGGGTTTCACCCTGTTAACCAGGATCTCCTGACCTCATGATCCGCCCGCCTCGGCCTCCCAAAGTGCTGTAGAGACAAGGTCTCACTACGTTGTCCAGGATGATCTCGAACTCCTGGCTCAAGCAAGCCACCCGCCTCAGCCTCCCAAAGTGTTGGGATTACAGGCATGAGCCACCACACCCAACCTAAATAAATGTTTTCAATTAAATATATACTGAAACTAAAACTTAGCTCTGTAGTTTTATTGTCATGAGTATATATTAAGCTTATAGTAAAAAATAAAGCACTTTTAAAAGAAAAATGATTAAATTTTTCCTCTTAAAGCCTACTTCAAAAAAAAAATCCATGTGAACAATTACACAAATAATGATTTAGCCCTACAACATTTGTGAAGTTTCTCTATGAGTACATCTGTTAGAAAGTGTATTTTTCTGGAGCTAGTTAATATATATTGAACATCAAGTTTAAATTTTCCCTCCAATTTGATGCACCAAAATCATTGTGACAAATCATTTATTTTTAGTTATATTTTCTTAGTACTTAATATTCCTCTGTGTGTGTGTGTGTGTGTGCGTGTCTTTTATTTATTTATTTGTTGAGCCAAGGTCTCGCTTTGTTGCCCAGGCTGGTCTCGAACTCCTGGCCTCAGGCAATCCTCCCACCTCAGCCTCCCAAAGTGCTGGGATTACAGGTATCAGCCACCGCACCCAGCCAAAAAAAAAAAAAAATTCTTATAAATCAAAAATCACTCCTCCCCGAATTGCAATTGAGTTTTCCATTGTCTAATTACGAAGATGCTGCTTATCTTTTTTTAAATTTTTAATTATTATGGATACTGAATGGTTGTGTTTATGGAGTAATGTGATATACTAGAATAAGCGCATATTTTGTAATGATCAAATCAAAGTAATTGAGATATCATCACCTCAACTATTTATCATATCTTTGTATTAGAAACATCCCAATTCCACTCTTTTGGCTATTTTGAAATATACAATAAATTACTGTTAACTATAGTCTCCCCATGTGATACTGAACACTAGATCTTATTCCTTCTATCTAACTGTATTCTTGTACCCGTTAACCATCTCCTTTTTATCTTCCCTTCATAGTACCTTTCCCAGCCCTCTGGTAACCATCATTCTACTCTCTCTCTCTTTTTTTTTGAGGGGGGTTGTGGGGTTGGGTCAGGGTCTCACTCTGCTGCCCAGGGTAGAGTGAAGTGACACCACCATAGCTCACTGCAGTCTCCAATTCCTGGGCTCAGTGATTCCCTCATCTCAGCCTCTTGAGCAGCTGGGACTGCAGGCACATACCACCACACCTGGCTAATTTTTTTTTTTTTTTTATAATACAGACAGGATCTCACTATGTTGACCAGGTTGGTCTGGAACTCCTGGGCTCAAGCAATGTTCCTGCCTCAGTCTCCCAATGTGCTGGGATAACAGGCATGAGTCACCACACCTGGCATCATTCTACTCTATCTCCGTGAGATCAATTTCTTTTTAGCTCCCACATATGAGTGAGAACATGGGATATCTGTCTTCTTGTGCCTGGCTTATTTCATTTAACGTAATGTCCTCCAGTTCCATCCACACTGTTGCAAATGACAGCATTTCATTCTTTTTTATGGCTCAATAATATTTCATTGCATTTATGTACCACATTTTCTTTATCCATTCATCCATTGATGGCTACTTAGGTTGATTCCATATCTTCGGTATTGTCAATAGTGCTACAATAAACATGAATGTGCAGATATCTCTTCAATATATTTATTTCCTTTCTTTTGGATATCTACCCAGAAATGGGATTGCTGGATCATAAGGATGATGCTTATCTTGAAAATTATATTCTGTCTAGCATAAAGGCTTAAATTTTATTACATATACTGTCACTTATCAGTTTTCTTTTTATAATGAGGTAATAAAACTTTTTTTTGAAAATTTCTATTTTACCTGCTATCAGCCTCTCTGTATCAGGTAGATGTGTGAACTGTCTTCTGTATTCCTCATTCCTGTCTTTATAGGTGGAACTTGAAATCTGCAACAATAAAAAGATTACATTTCTGTCTAATTGTAATTATAGTGTCCTAGAAAATAAATATCAAGTGGAATTTAAAATCATATGCTTTCTATGCAATATTTTTTATGTCCTTATATAAATAAACATTTCAAAAACACCAAAAAGAAGCAAAGAAGACTTCCAGCATGATGAGATGAGGAGTCTGGCAATCCCCTCTGCAAAAGCAAATATATAACTAGAAAAAAAACTGTCAAAAATAATCATCTCAAACAACGGAAAACAACCAAAGGCATACAATACAATCAACTGAGAAGTATTTGTTCATGAAAATCCACTGAACTTAGGTAAGGATGGTGGAAGTCTGTGGCACTCATTCCTGGGCCTGTTCCCATTACCCTTCTTCCTTCACCTGTTAAGTCTTTGTGGTAGTTCTTTGGGGGTGGAAACAGATCATGAAAACTGGCAGCTATCTTGACAGAGAGGGTTGAGCTGTGATTTGGATTGGAGGCAGAAAATCTATGCCCAGGAGTGAAAGGGAAAACTCTGTACCAATCCAAGCAAGTGTGAGGGTCCAGTACCAATTGGAGCAAGCAGAATGGCAAATTAGCAAGGAGCTTAGAAAGATCTTGAAGGAGAGGAAGCCATAGGTGGGCCTGATAAACTAGTCACGTATTCCTAGCTGAACAAAAGCTCCAATGTGCGTAACACAAACTAGAGAAAGCCCAAGCTATCCACACATTTCCTAGCCAAAGACACAAGAGGTCTCAGGGGAACATAAAAAACTGGGACAAACTTAAAAATGGCCAGAGCTTTGAATACATTCCCCAATCTACACACAGATCTGTCAATAGAAGGGAAAAGCCTTACTGGCTCTATGGATTTAAGTACATTGAGTACATCACTGGCTGACATAAGAGGTGATGCCTAGGAAGCCAGCATTAAAAATAGAAACAACAACCATAATAAACAGAGCAGACACATGCCACAGGACAAACAGGTTTCATAAATTTACTCTAGGCAAATTATTAAACAAACAAGCAAACAAAAATCAGCAATGACAACCCATGGGACAGGAGGGAATGCAATCAGAATCCAGAGATGCTGCAATATATTATCTAAATTGTCAATATTCCAACAAAAATTATAAGACATGCAAAGAAACAAGAAAATTTGACTCATACTAAGGAAAGAAAAAAAAACAGAACAAAAAACAGAAATAGCCTTTGAGGGTCCCCAGACATTGAATTTCGCAGACAAAGATATCAAATCAGTTATTATAAATATGTTCAAAAAAACAAAGAGAACCATGCTTAAAGAACTAAAGGAAAGTATGACAACAATGACTCAACAAGTAAAGAACCTAAGCAAATAGATTTTTTACAAAAACTTGTAAAGAAACAGACATTCTGGGGTTGAAAACTACAATCAAATAAAAAATTCACTAGAGGGTCTCAACAGCAAATTCAAAATGACAGAAAGAATACGTGAACTTAAGGATAGATTAGTAAAAATTATCAAATTCGAAGGACAGAAAGGACAAAGACTTAAGAAAATGAACAGACTCTCAGAGACCTACGGGACAACATCAAAGAAACCAAAATACATGTGATGGGAGTATCAGAAGGAAAAAGGGGAAGATAGAAAAATATTTGAAGAAATAATGGTCATAAGTTTCCAAATTTGATGGAAAACATTAATGTATACATCAAAGAAACTCAATGAATCCCAAGCAGGATAAACACAGAGAGTCATGCTAAGACATGACTCAAACTGCTGAACAACAAAGAAGAAATCCTGAAACGAGCAAGAAAAAAATTGACTCATCACATACAGTTGAAAAACAGTATAATTTGCGGGTGACTCCTCATCATTAACAATGGAGAGAACAGACCTGCTTTACAAGAAATACTAAAGGAAGTCCGAGCCTGGCATAGTGGCACATGCATCCCTATAATTCCAGCAATTTGGAAGGCCAAGGTGGGTGGATCACCTAAGGTCAATAGTTCAAGACCGGCCTGGCCAAAATAGTGAAACCCCATCTCTACTAAAATACAAAAATTAGCCGGGTGTGGTGGTGCATGCCTGTGATCCCAGCTACTCGTGGGGCTGAGGCAGGAGAATCTTTTGAACCCTGGACGCAGAAGTTGCAGGGAGCCCAGATCGCACCACTGCACTCCAGCCTGGATGACAGTGAGACTCTGTCTCCAAAAAAAATTAAAATTAAAATTAAAAATAAAGTCCTTCAAGCTGCAAGGAAATTACATATGATAACTCAAATTCACCAGAAGAAATTAAAACCACCAGAAATATAAATACATGGGTATTTTTAAAAGACTACGTAAATCTATTTTCTCATTTCTCTCTTAATATCTTTAAAAGACATAAGGGTCGGCCAGGCACGACGGTTCACGCCTGTAATCCCAGCACTTTGGGAGGCCGAGGCGGGTGGATCATGAGGTCAGGAGTTCAAGACCAGTCTGGCCAAGATGGTGAAACCCCATCTCTACTAAAAATACAAAAAAATTAGCCAGGCAGGGTGGCAGGCGCCTGTAATCTCAGCTGCTCGGGAGGCTGAAGCAGGAGAATCGCTTGAACTCGGAGGGCGGAGGTTGCAGTGAGCTGAGATCGTGCCACTGCACTCCAGCCTGGGCAATAGAGTGAGACTCCATCTCAAAAAAAAAAAAAGACATAAGGGTCTACAAAGCAGTAATCATAACACTGTATTGCTGGGTTTATGGGATAATAACATTAGTTGAAGCAAAGGTTCAATATTTTAGCAGAATTAAATTAGTATGAATCTGAAGAATACTGTACTCTCTTGAGCAATCACTAAAAACAACCCTCAAAAAATTTTAAATCAAAAGGAATTAAAATGTCACCTTAAAAAATATGTATTTGACACATAAAGAAGGGGAACAGAAGAACAAAAGAAGATATAAAACATGTGGAACATAAATAGCAAAATGGTTATTTGTAAATCTAACCATATTATAACTACATTAAATGTAAATGGAATAAACACAGAAATTGTCAAACTAGATAAAACATAGAACCAACTATATTTTGTCTACAAGAGACACACACCTTAGTTACAAAAACACAACAAAGTTGAAAGTAAAAGGATGAGAAAAAGATATACCATGCAAACAGTAATCACAAGAGAATCTGAGTGGCTCTATTACTTTTTAGCTGAAATACTGCTAGACTAAGAGAGATTTCATAATAATAAAAGGGTCAATATATGAGGAAGATAATCATAAATGCATACACAACAGAACCCCAAAATGCATGAAGCAAAAATGACAGAACTGCAAGAACAGACCATTCAATAAGTTGGAGGTATCAATATCCCATTCTTAATAATTGATAGAATGACTACACAGAAAACCAGCAAGGATATAAGAGACTTGAACATTTTCCACCAACTACACCTAACTGGCATTTATAAAACACTCCATCCAACAACTGCAAAATACACATTTTTTTCAAGCACGCATGGAACATTCTCCAGAACAGACCATATGCTAGGCCACAAAACAAGTTTCAGTAAATTTGAAAGGATTAAAGCCACATAAACTATGTTCTCTATGAACACAGAATAAAATTAGAGATCAACAACACAAGGACTGGAGCCCAACTTCAAATCATCTTAATCCTTACAAACGGAAAGGACAATTCCAGATTGCTTGACAGCTGTATATGAAAATCCTCCCTGGAAGAACACATCACTCTAGGACTCAAAATGCTGCCACAAAAATAATGGAAAATAGAGAAGAAAGGATAAGAGACTGATAATACAGTGAGGAGGTCTAATACACGTGTAAACAAAGTCCCAGGAGAAAATGAGGTAGATGCAATATTTGAAACAATAAAAATTTTTTTAAAATCTAACATTTGAAGTTTCTGTCCTCAAAGACCCCAATTTCTTCTTTTCTTGTAGTTCTCTAAAATCATTTTCAAAAATAGCATCTTCCTATTCTAAGTGATTTGAACACTTTTTTGTGCATATTTATATATGTAAATACAGTAAAACTCAATAAACCATCTTGCAGTCCAAAAATCCTAACAGTTGGCTTCTAATCAAAAATGGTCTGAACGGTCTCAGTGATTCAGTATCTGTGGCACACTCCATAGCCTCGCAAGCAGATTTTTTAATGAGTTTTGGTAGTTGCTATGGTTTGAATATGGTTTGTCCCCATCAACACTCATGTTGCAGCTTGGTCCTCAATGTAATCGTATTGAGAGGTGGTAGGAACTTTAAGAGGTGTTTGGATTATGAGGGATCCCTCATGAAGGGCTTAATACCATCTTGTGGGAGTGCTCTCTGGGTCTGGATTAATTACCAAAAGAGCAGGTTATTATAAACCAAGGTTGCCTCTCATGCTTTGTCTCTTTCAAACGTGTTCCCACCATGTGATGGCATCCATCATATTATGATGCAACATGAGACCCTGGCCGGATGAGACCACCTGATCTTGAACTTTCCATCCTCCAGAACCATGAGCCAAATAAATCTCCTTTCTATATAAATTACCCAGTCTAGGTGTTCTGTTATAGCAACAGAAAACAGGATAAGACAGAAAATTGGGACTAAGAAGTAGGGTTGTTGCTATTACAATACCTGAAAATGTGGTAGCAGCTTTGGAACTGGGTGATGGTTAGAGGCTGGAAGAATTTGGAGGAGCAGGCTAGAAAAAGCCTAGATTGCTATAAATGGGTCATTAAGAGAAATTCTGGTGATGGCTTAGAAAACAAGAAGATTAGGGAAAGTCTGAAACTTCTTAGAGATTACTTAAGTGGTTGTGAACAGAACGTCCATAGAAATGTGGACAGTAAAGGCCATTCTGAAGAGGTCTCTGATGGAAATGAGGAATATCTTATTGGGAACTGGAGCAAAGGTCATTATATAAAATAGCAAAGAACTTGGTTGCATTGTATCCATGTCCTAGGGCTTTGGGGATGGCCAAACCTGAGAGGGCTGAAGGGATTAATGCCATCTTTTGGGAGTGCTCTCTGGGTCTGGATTAATTACCCAAAGAATTTAATTACCAAAGCTATGATTTCTGGAAGAAGAAATATCTAAGCAGCTTTGAAAAGAAAAAATAAAATAGGCCGGCGCAGCAGCTCATGTCTGTAATCCCAGCAATTTGGGAGGCCGAGGCGGGCAGATCACCTGAGGTCAGGAGTTTGAGACCAGCCTGGCCAACATGTGGAAACCCCGTCTTTACTAAAAATACAAAAATTAGCCGGGCGTGGTGGTGCATGCCTGTAATCTCAGCTACTTAGGGGGCTGAGGCAGGGAGAATCACTTGAACCCGGGAGGCAGAGGTTGCAGTGAGCCAAGATCATCCCATTGCACTCCAGCCTGGGTGACAGAGTGAGACTCCATCTCAAAATTAAAATAAAGTATCTAGGCAGCAAAGCACTCAACATGCTGCATGGCTGCTTTTAGCCACTTACAGTAAAATGAGAGAGAGAATACTTATTTAAAGACAGAATTTATAATTCAAAGGGAAGCAGAGCATAAAAATTTGGAAAATTCACAGCCTGACCATGTGGTAGAGCATGAAAGAGCATTTTCAGGAGAGGATCTAGAGACTATTTGGAGATTAATATAGCTAAAAGGGACTTTCTGCAGGGGCAGAGGTGCAGAGAGCCTCCACTAGAATAATGCTCAGCAGAAATGTGGGGTCAGGGCTACCACTGGGACCCCAAAAGGGTAGAACACTGAGGAGAGTGCAATACCTGCCTGGGAAAGCTACAGGCACCAGTGTGCAACTGCAACTCATGACAGAAGTGATGTGGGCTGCACCTAGCAAAATCATGGAGGCAGGGCTGCCTGAGGCCCGAGTTCCATACCAACAAGGCACTTACTTTAAAAAATTGAGATATAATTCACATACTATAGAATTCATCCTTTTGCAATGTACAAGTCAGTGATTTTGGTATACTCACGAAACTGTGCAATCATCACCACTATATAATTCCAGAAAACTTTTATCATGCTGAAAAGAAATCCTATACCCATTAGCAGTTACTCTCCATTTCCCCCTCCACCCAGGTCCTAACAACACTAATCTACTTTCTATCTCTATGGATTTGCTAATTCTGGAAATTTCATATTAATGGAACAGACACAAAGGCCCACAATAGTGCAATCAATGATATGTACTCTTGTGGCCCTTTGTGTCTGTAGCCTATCACTCAGCATTATGTAGGTATTCAAGGTTCATCTATGTTGCAGCATGAATCATTACTTCATTCTAGCTTATGGATGAATAATATTTCATATACAAATATACTACATTTTATCTATGCATTCATCAATTGATTAATGTTCAAGTTGTTTCAACTTTGTGCTTATGAATAATGCTGTTATGAATATTCATGTAAAAATGTTTATGTGAACATATTTAAATTCTCTGGGGTATATATCTAAGAGAAGAATTGCTGGGTCATATAGTAACTCTGTTTAAATTTTTAGGAAGTGCCAAACTATTTTCCAAAATGCCTGTACCATTTTACATTCCCACCAGCAATGTATGAGAGTTTTAACTTCTCCACATCCTCACCAAATCTAATCTCTATCTTTCTTATTACAGCCATCTGAATGGGTGTAAAATGGCATTCCCATTGTGTTGCAGGAAGTCAGGAACCCCGAACAGAGGGACCGGCTGAAGCCATGGCAGAAGAACATAAATTGTGAAGATTTCATGGACATTTATTAGTTCCCCAAATTAATACTTTTATAATTTCTTATACCTGTCTTTACTGCAATCTCTGAACATAAATTGTGAAGATTTCATGGATACTTATCACTTCCCCAGTCAATACCCTTGTGATTTCCTATGCCTGTCTTTACTTTAATCTCTTAATCCCATCATCTTTGTAAGCTGAGGAGGATGTATGTCACCTCAGGACCCTGTGATGATTGCGTTAACTGCACAAATTGTTTGTAGAGCATGTGTGTTTGAACAATATGAAATCTGGGCGCCTTGAAAAAAGAACAGGATAACAGCAATGTTCAGGAAACAAGAGAGATAACCTTAAACTCTGACTGTCAGTGAGCCGGGCAGAACAGAGCCATATTTCTCTTCTTTCAAAAGCAAATGGGAGAAATATCGCTGAATTCTTTTTCTCAGCAAGGAACATCCCTGAGAAAGAGAATGTGTCCCTGAGGGTAGGCCTCTGAAATGGCCACTTCAGGAGCAGCTCTCTTTTACAGTCACAGCTGTAGGGATGAAATAAGCCCCAGTCTCCCGTGGCACTCCTAGGCTTATTAGGACGAGGAAATTCCCACCTAATAAATTTTGGTCAGACTGGTTGTCTACTCTCAAACCCTGTCTCCTGATAAGACGTTATCAATGACAATGTGTGCCTGAAACTTCATTAGCAATTCTAATTTTGCCCTGGTCCTGTGGTCCTGTGATCTCACCCTGCCTCCATTTGCCTTGTGATATTCTATTACCTTGTGAAGCATGTGATCTCTGTGACCCACACCCTATTTGCGCACTCCCTCCCCTTTTGAAAATCACTAATAAAAACTTGCTGGTTTTACGGCTCGAGGGCATCACAGAACCTGCGGACATGTGATGTCTCCCCCGGACACCCAGCTTCAAAATTTCTCTCTTTTGTACTCTGTCCCTTTATTTCTCAGACCAGCTGACACTTAAGGAAAATAGAAAAGAACCTACATGACTATTGGGGGCAGGTTTCCCAATACCATTGTAGTCCTGATTTACATTTACCTCGTAACTATTGATGTTGGACATGTTTTCATGTGTTTATTGGGTATTTCTATACCTCTGGAGAAATGTCTATTAACATTTTGGCCATTTTTAATTGGTTTGTCTTTTTATTATTGAGCTATGTAAGAGTTCTTTACACATTCTAGTACAAGTCCCTTATCCAATATTTGCAGATATTTTCTCATTCTGTGGGTGATCTTTTCATTTTCTTAATGAACTCCTTGAAGCACAGAAATCTTTATTTTTTATTTTTTAGAAATGGGGTCTCACTCTGTTGCCCAGGATGGAGGGCAGTGGCTATTCACAGGCATGATCATAACACAGTGCAGCCTCAAACTCCTGGCCTCAAGTGAACTCCCACCTCAGCCTCCTAAGTAGCTGGGAAGACAGGCACACACCACCAAACATGGCTCTAATTTTAATGAGGTCCAATTTATCTATTTTTTCTCCTGTCACTTGAGATTTTCATGTCATATCTAAGAAACTATTGCCTAATCCAAAGTTCATGAAGATTTAAACCTATGGTTTCTTCTAAGAGTTTTAGTTTTAGCTCTTACATGTAAGTCTATGATAAATTTCAAGTTGATTCGTGTATATGGTGTGAAGTAAGGGTCCAAATTCATTCCTTTGCATGTGTATATATAGTTGTATCATTTGTGGAAAAGACTAATCTTTCCCTCATTAAATTGTTTTGACACTCAAAAATCAATTTATCATAAACTTAAGGGTTTATTTCTGAACTCTCAATTCTACTCCCTTAACACATAAGTCTATTTTTTTCTGTTTTCTTTTTTTTTTTTTTTTTTTAAGATGGAGTTTCGCTCTCGTTGCCCCAGGCTGTAGTGCAATGGCATGATCTCGGCTCACTGCAACCTCTCCCTCCCGGGTTCAAGCGATTCCCCTGCCTCAGCGTCCCAAGTAGCTGGGATTACAGTTGCCCGCCACCAAGCCTAGCTAATTTTTTATATTTTTAATAGAGACAGCTTTCACCATGTTAGCCAGGTTGGTCTTGAACTCCTGACCTCAGGTGATCTGCCCACCTTGGCCTCCCAAAGTGCTGGGATTACAGGTGTGAGCCACTGTGCCTAGCCCATAAGTCTATTTTTATGCCAATCCACACTATCTTGATTATTGTAGCTTTGTAGTAATCCTCAAAACTGGGAAGTGTACATCTTCCAACTTCATTCTTTTTCAAGATTATTTTGGCTATTCTGGGTCCTTTGCATATCCATAGGAGCTTG
This sequence comes from Gorilla gorilla gorilla, assembly GCF_029281585.2. Classification (NCBI taxonomy): domain Eukaryota; kingdom Metazoa; phylum Chordata; class Mammalia; order Primates; family Hominidae; genus Gorilla; species Gorilla gorilla. The sequence goes on along the minus strand of NC_086017.1, from coordinate 124,732,646 downwards.
GGTACTGCTTGCCCATTTTTACAAAAAAAGTCATTTGAATTTTGATAGGATAGTGTTGAATCTGTAGATTAGTTTGAGGAGTATTGCCATCATTAACAACATTAAGCTTCCCAATCCATGAATATGGCATGTCTTTCCAATTATTAATGTCTTTTTAAATGTCTTTCAATAAAGTTTTATTGTTTTCAGTATACAAGTATTACATTCCCATTTTGGCCGCGTGCAGTGGCTCACACCTGTAATCCCAGCACTTTGGGAGGCCAAGGCGGGTGGATCATGAGGTCAGGAGTTTGAGACCAGTCTGACCAACATGGTGAAACCCTGTCTCTACTAAAAATACGAAAATTAGCTGGGCGTGGTGGCGCGCGCCTGTAATCCCAGCTACTCAGGAGGCTGAGGCAAGAGAATCGCTTGAACCCAGGAGGCAGAGGTTGCAGTGAGTCAAGATTGCATCACTAAACTCCAGCCTGGGTGATAGAGCAAGACTCCATGTCAAAAAAAAAAATGTATTCCTATTTTATTCATTTGATAGCACCATAAATGGAATTGTTTTCTTAATTTCATGTTAAGGATGTTCACTGCCAGTGTATAGAATTACAATTAGTTTTGGTTTTGGAATCAAGGTAATATTGACCTCACAGAATAATCTGGGAAGTGCTGCCTCCTTTTCTGTTTTTTTGAAAGAGTTTTTGAAGGATTTGTGTTCATTCTTCTTTAAACATTTGATAGAATATACCAGTAAAGTCATCTGGTCCTGACCTTTTCTTCGTGAAAAGTTAGTTGCTGTTGTTGTCATTTTACTTTTGGGGATCGAGGGTTTCTTTGGTTTTTGTTTTTTCACTAATTCAATCTCTTTCCTTGTCATAGGTCTATTAAGATTTTCTCTTTCTTCTTGAGTCTGTTTCAGTAACTTGTGTATTTTGTGGAAACATGCCTAGTTAATCTAGGTTCTCTAAGGTATTTCAAATGCATATTAAAACCTAATAACATCAACTGTCCTGGAACATTACCAAAATAGACTATATACTCAGCCATACCTCAACAAATTTGAGAGAACTGAAACCAAACAGTGTATATTTTCTGACTATAATGAAATCAAACTAGAAATCAATAATAGAAAAATAGCTCAAAATCTCCAAACACTTGGAAACTAAACAACACACTTCTAGATAATCCATCTAGAGTCAAGGGTCAAAGGGAAAGTCTCAAGGGAAATAAAATAACACACGGAACTGATGAAAATTAAAACCTTAATGTAACATATCAAAATCTGTGGGACACAGCTAAAGATGAGAGAGAAATTTATAGCACTAAATGCCCACATTAGAAAAAAAGGAGAAGTCTGAAATAATCTAAGCATCCAACTCAAGAACTTAGAAGAGAAAGAGTAAAATATAAAATAAACCCAAAACAAGAAAAAGTAAATAAAAAAGAGCAGAAATTAGTGAAACTGAAACAAAAATAATGGAGAATATCAATAAAACAGAGCTGATTCTTTAAAAATAACAAAATTGATAAAATCTCTAGCAAGACTGACAAAAAAGAGTGAGAGAAGACACAAACTACCAGTATCAGGAATAAAACAGGGTCAGCACTGTAGACTCTACAGAACTCAAAAGGATATAGCAAAATACTGTAAAGAACTCTACACATGTAATAAGGCCAGGCACAGTGGCTCGCACCTGTAATCTTAGCACTTTGGGAAGCCGAGGAGGGCGGGTCACCTAAGGTCAGGAGTTGGAGACCAGCCTGGTCAACATGGTAAAACCCCATCCGTACTAAAAATACAAAATCCCAGCTACTAAAAATACAAAAGTAGCTGGGAGGCCAGGTGCAGTGGCTCACGCCTGTAATCCCAGCACTTTGGGAAGACAAGGCGGGTGGGTCACAAGGTCAGGAGATGGAGACCATCCTGGCCAACATGGTGAAACCCTGTCTCTACTAAAATACAAAAAAATTAGCCAGGTGTGGTGGAGTGAGCCTGTAGTCTCAGCTACTCGGGAGGCTAAGGCAGGGGAATCACTTGAACCTGGGAGGTGGGGGTTGCAGTGAGCCGAGATCAAACCACTGCACTCCAGCCTGGCAACAGATTAAGACCCTGTCTCAAAAAAAAAAAAAAAAAATGTAGCTGGGATTACATGCCAGTAATCCTAGCTACTTGGGAGGGTGAGGCAGGAGAATCACTTGAACCTGGGAGGTGGAGGCTGCAGTGAGCTAAGACCGCGCCACTGCACCCCAGCCTGGGCAACAGAGTGAGACTCTGTCTTAAGAACAAAACAAAAGAACTCTACACATGTAAATATGACAACTTAGATGAAATGGATTGATTATCAAAAAACATAAACTACCATTACAAATTAAGGAAATTAAGTTCACAATTAAAAATTTCCCAAGGAAGAAATCTCCAGGCCCAGATAGTTTTACTGAAGAATTCTACAAAACATTAAAAAAATTAACTCTATACAATCTCTCCAAAAAACAGAACAAGAGGGAGCACTTCCCAATTCATTGTATGAAGCTAGTATTACCCCAATACTAAACCAGATAGATTACAAAAAATAGAAAATTACAGAACAATATCCCTCATGTATATAGATATAAGAATCCTTAACAAAATATTAGCAAATACAATTCAGCCATAAATAAAAAGAATTATATAACATGACCAAGTGGAGTTCATTCCAGCATCCAAGGCTGGTTCAATATTTTAAAAAAATCAATCAATGTAACCCATCATATTGACATGCTTTTAAAAATTACACAATCATATCACTTGATATAGGAATAATATTTGACAAAATTCAACATCCATTTGTGATTAAAAACTCTTAAAAAACAGGAATACAGGCTGGACGCGGTGGCTCATGCCTGTAATCCCAGCACTTTGGGAGGCCAAGGTGGGCGGATCACGAGGTCAGGCGATCGAGACCATCCTAGCTAACACGGTGAAACCCCGTCTCTACTAAAAATACAAAAAATTAGCCGGGCGTGGTGGTGGGCGCCCGTAGTCCCAGCTACTCGGGAGGCTGAGGCAGGAGAATGGTGTGAACCCGGGAGGTGGAGCTTGCAGTGAGCTGAGATCGTGTCACTGCACCCCAGCCTGGGCGACAGAGCAAGACTCCGTCTCAAAAAAAAAAAAAAAAGGAATAAAAGAGAACTTCCTGAATTTGATTAAGAGCATCTACAAAATACCTATAGTTTTAAAAATACCTTAATGATGAAAGCCTTAATGATTTCCTCCCAAGATCAGAAAAAAGGCAAGAATGTCCACTCTCACCGTTCTTATTCAACATAGTGCTGGAAGTTTCAGCCAGTGCAATTGAGTTTTTGGGGTTTTATTTTTTTTTGTTTTGTTTTTTAAGGAAATAAAAGACATATAGGGCTGAGCATGGTGGCTCATGCCTATAATGCTAGCTTTTTGGGATGCCAAGGCAGGTGGATAACTTGAGCTCAGGAGTTCGAGACCAGCCTGGGCAACATGGTGACACCCCATCTCTACTAAAAACACAAAAATTAGCCAAGTCTAGTAGCATATGCCTGTAGTCCTAACCACTCAGGAGGCTGAGGCATGAGGATGTCTGAGCCCAGGAGATGGAGGTTGCAGTGAGCCGAGATTGTACCACAGCACTCCAGTCTGGGCAACAGAGCCAGATCTTCAAAAAAAAAAAAAAAATAGGCAGCTGGGCGCAGTGGCTCATGCCTGTAATCCCAACACTTTGGGATGCTGAGGCAGGCAGATCACTTGAGGTCAGGAGTCTGCGATCAGCCTGGCCAACATGGAGAAACCCGTCTCTGCTAAAAATACAAAAATTAGCCAGGCGTGGTGGCACGCGCCTGTAATCCCAGCTACTCAGGAGCCTCATATAGGAGAACTGCTTGAACTCAGGAGGTGGAGGCTGCAGTGAGCTGAGATTGCACCACTGCACTCCCGCCTGGGCGACAGAGCGGGACTCTGTCTCTAAATAAATAAATACATACATACATACATACATACATACATACATACATACATACATAAAGAAATAAATAAATCTGGAGAACAGACTAGCCGGGGGTAACATAGCGGGTGGCAGTGGGAGGAAAGTGGCTATATTTATAAAAGGGTAACATGAGGAATTCCTGTTGTGATGAAAACGTTCTTGATTCTATCCATGTCAATATCTTAATTGTGATATTGTACTATAGTTTTACAGATGTTACTTTTGGGGGAAACTGTTTAAAGGATACAGGGGTCCCTATTATTTCTTCAAAAATGCATGTGGGTCTACACTTACCTCTTTTACCGAGAAGTAAAAGAGAAAAAAAGTAAAAGAGGAGGAGGTTGATACAATTAGAATAAATGTGTTAATTCCAGCTGGGCAGGGTGGCTCACACCTGTAATCCTAGCGCTTTGGGAGGCTGAGGTGGGCAGATCACTTGAAGTCAGGAGTTCGACACCAGCCTGGCCAACATGTTGAAACCCCAACTCTACTAAAAATATAAAAATTAGCTTAGCTGGTGGCACGCACCTGTAATCCCAGCTACTCGGGAGGCTGAGGCAAGAGAATCCCTTGAAACGGAGAGGTGGAGGTTGCAGTGAGCTGAGATAGCACCACTGCACTCCAGTCAGGGTGACAGAGCAAGGCTCTGTCTCAAAAAAGAATTTTTTAAGTGTTAATTCTATATAAGAGGGGAAAATGTTTAAAGCTGATTCAGAGGTCAATACACCACACCATTTTCCCCTTCCTCCAACCACTTACCTTTAGGCCATTTTACTTACTAACATCTTCTCCAGAGAAATAATGCAATTAAAATCACTTAATTATTATGATTTTTTTCTTTTCTTTTCTTTTTTTTTTTTTTCTGAGACAGAGTCTCACTCGCCACCCAGGCTGGAGTACAGTGGTGTGATCTTGGCTCACTGCAACCTCCATCTCCTGGGTTCAAGCAATTCTCCCACCTCAGCCTTCCAAGTAGCTGGGATTACAGGCACGCGCCACCATGCTCGGCTTATTTTTTTTATTTTTATTAGAAAGGAGGTTTTGCCATGTTGGCCAGGCTGATCTCGAACTCCTGGCCTCAAGTGATCCACCCGCCTTGGCCTCCCAAAGTGCTGGTATTACAGGCATGAGCCACTGTGGCCGGCCAAAATCAATTATTGATCAAAGTATTACTAAGGTGATATAAAGTCACTCTCCCATGTAGCTGATGGGATTCAGTGTCACTGTTTTCATTTTGTTTTGTTTTGTTTGTTTTTGAGACAGAGTTTTGATCTTGTTACCCAGGCTGGACTGCAACGGCATGATCTCGACTCACCACAACCTCCACCTACTGGTTTCAAGCAATCCTCCTGCCTCAGCCTCCCAAGTAGCTGGGATTACAGGCATGCGCCACCATGCCCAGCTGATTTTGTACTTCTAGTAGAGACAGGGTTTCTCCATGTTGGTCAGGCTGGTCTCAAACTCCTGACCTCAGGTGATCTGCCCACCTCGGCCTCCCAAATTGCTGGGATTACAGCGTGAGCCACCATGCCCAGCTCAGTGTCACTGTTTTTATGTGCACAGATCATATCTAATAAAGGTTTTTTGGAAAGGCAGGTACAGCTAGAAATTTTGTATTATCTTTTTTTTTTTTTTTTTTTTTGAGACGGAGTCTCGCTCTGTCGCCCAGGCTGGAGTGCAGTGGCGCGATCTCGGCTCACTGCAAGCTCCGCCTCCTGGGTTCACGCCATTCTCCTGCCTCAGCCTCCCAGTAGCTGGGATTACAGGCGCCCACCACCACGCCCAGCTAATTTTTTGTGTTTTTAGTAGAGACGGGGTTTCACCGTGTTAGCCAGGATGGTCTTGATCTCCTGACCTCGTGATCCACCCGCCTCGGCCTCCCAAAGTGCTGGGATTACAGGCGTGAGCCACCGTGCCCGGCCAGAAATTTTGTATTATCTTAGATTTGTTTTTATGTGCTATTTAAATATCTCATTGCCCTAGATAATCAAAGGGCTATACTTAGGTTGAAGCCTTATTAAATATCCCAGTAACATATCACCATTCTAGTTAATTTCCATATTCTCTATGTCATTTATTAAATATGTTAATTTATTGGTAAAGCAATTTCTTAGTAGTTAAGTTTTTCCCCAAAAAGATTTTTTTCATGTTGATATGGTGATCTTTAAAGAAGTATATACGTTTTTAATGAAACATGAGTTTTTTTCCTTTGGCCCTTCTTTAAACAACCATAAGTCAAATTTTACAAAGGAAGATTAGGACAACAGTCCAAAAGCTGGCACTTTAGTCAGGTTTTTGCCCTTAAGTTGTACTTTTAATGACCTTAACAACCCCCATATTGCAAATCCAATGCCCAACTCCAGGTTGCACCTAACTCAACCTAACGCAGTAGATCATTGTCCTTGAAAGGCTTCCTTCACTTGCCTTTGAGGACACCACGCTTTCTAAGATTTTCTTCTATCTCCTAACCAAATCTCAGGCTTTTTTGCCACTTTCTGCTCCACCACCTGAAGTTTTGAACATTGGAGAGTCCACTTCTCTTCTCTATCCATGTTTTCTCCCTAAGTGATCTGATCCAGTCTTCATAAGTCTGTCTTTAAGTATCATGCCTGCTCAAAACTTCTCAATTTACTTCTGGCTCCAATCTCTCCCCTAAGATTCGAGTAGTATATTCAATAGCCCACCTGACCTTTCTATCCATATATCAAACATGCATCGCCAACTCAGTTACAAAAAAAAAAAAAACTCTTGATTTCCCCACATGCCAGAACCCACTTCTCCCTCAGTCTTTTCTTCCCCTAAATGGCACTTCCATGTACCCAGTTGCACTGACCAGAAACCTAGGAATAATTATCCCTGATCTTTCTTGTTCCCTCACTCACCACATCAATCCCTTCAGCAGGCTATTTGTCAAGCAAGCCAATCTCATTCCAGCCTCAGAGCCTTTCCATAGAACACCCTGCGCTGTCCCTTCCCTTCCAGGCTTCACTGGTGTTCTCCTTCTCTCACCCGCCCCCATCATTTAAGCCTCTCTCTAATGGCACTTCCTCAGAGAAGCTATTCCTGACCATCCTAACTAAAAATGCTACTCCCTCCCATGCTATTCTCTACACCTTTACATTCTTTTGTTGTCTTCATAGCTTCTATCACTACCTGACATAGTGCATGTTTGTTTAGTTATATGCTGTCCGGCTCCCATTCTGTTGTCAGATCCAGGGTGGTAGAGAGGCTGCCCTGTTCACTTAGAACATTCTCGTGCATAGAAGACACTCTAATAAATGAATAAATAAGACCATTCCTTTCTTAATTCATGTATATCTACCATTGCCACTTTTAAGATCATAATGTCTCTGCTCACATACTCCTTAATTTATCCTGTGAGCAGCTCACTGCAATTCCTGATTATGAAGCCCTTCAACTTGAGTGAAAATCTTTCATGCACATTCTCTTTGAATATTGCCTCTTGCTCATTCTCTGTATTCATCTTCTGAAACTGCTATTAGATTCATAACGGACTTCTCTACTATTTCCTTTACATCTTAAACTGCTCTCTTTCTTACTTTCTTTATCTCTCAGTGATATAATTTGAGGAATTTCCTAATACCTATATATCTTTCACTTTACTGATCTCTCTTTAGTTGCCATTTCCCAAGCCCACTGCATTCTTTAATTACGATTATTTCAGTGACCATATTTTTCATTTCTAGAAGTTGTATTTGATTATTTTTTCAAATCTGCCTGGTGTTCTTGAGAATTTCCTATCCATTTATACTACTTTTAATTCCTTCTGTTGTCCTTACAATATCATATGACTTTCGTAGTCTTTATTTGGTATAATAGTTTTATTATCTGAAGTTTTGGAGCGTCAAATACACTATTTATTGAATCTCTTTCTGCTCACTTATAGAGTACTAAATCCAAGCCCCAAAACTTCATGAGAGATGGACTACAGTTAGAGATGGATTATAGTTACATATTCTCAGGAGAAACTACCCCCACTCCGCTTAGACAGACAAGTTTCCTTGTCTTCAACCTGTGGATGTAGTGGATTTTTTTCATCTGTATTTCACAGAGGGTATGGGAGTCAGGCTTTATAAAGAGTTTTCAGTTCCAGCTCATACACGTTCAAGGTGCTATCTCCTATCTCCTATCACAGCATAGCCATTAAAGCTGAGCAAATTCCTCACGGGTACCTCGGCATTAGCTCATGGGCTTACAACTCTGGTAATCAGTTCTGTCTTTTTTCTTTTTTTTTTAACCCCTTAGGTATATTTCCCTCGCTGTTTTGTGAGCCAAGACATGCATTATTAAAAAAAAGTTTGAAACATTTCATCCAGCATTGCTAGGTACGCTTAGCAGAAGAGCATTTAAATAGTCCACTTCTTGTATTGCCAGAGGTATTGGTTTTTATTCCTAAAACTGTTAAAAGATATCTAGGTTTATCGAGCAGTATCTAACTATACTTAAAATTTTTCAAATTGGATAAAATGTTTTTTTAATCCAACATAAATTAGAAAATGAGTTTATTCTTTCTTATCAGTCACCAAAGTAAAAATCTGAAATATCCTTTATGAGCTTGAATAAATCCAAGACATGTTGTTGTGGAGGACAACATGACTGCAGGAAACCTATTCTCCCCAGTTGCCAAAGTATGTTACAAACATACTAATTAATGCTCTTGGGATTTTTTTTAATAGTACAACATTAATTAATCCTTACTATGTATGTATAAATCAGATTTGTGGCAAAAAAAAAAATCAGTTTTATTCCCCACTTCTCAGTAGAAAAATTTACCTGTAAATAATGTGAGTAGGATAAGTTACTGACAAAGTACAGAATAGGCCGGGAGTGGTGGTACACGCCTCTCATCCCAGCTACCCGGGAGGCTGAGGCACAAGAATCGCTTGAGCCCAGAAGGCGGAGGTTGCAGTGAGCCGAGATCATGCCACTGCACTCCAGCCTGGCTGACAGAGTGAGACTGCGCCTCAAATAAATAAATGAATAAATAAAGTACAGAATAAAGGCTTCTGATTTTTTGCACAGTTAAAGAAAACTTGGCCAGGCACAGTGGTTCAGGCCTGCAATCCCAGCACTTTGGGAGGCTGAGGTGGATGGATCACCTGAGGTCAGGAGCTTGAGACCAGCCTGGCTCACATGGTGAAACCCCATCTCTACTAAAAATACAAAAATTAGCTCAGCTGGTGGCGTGCACCTGCAGTCCCAGCTACTCAGGAGGCTGAGGCAGGAGAATCACTTGCACCCAGGAGGCGGAGGCTGCAGTGAACTGAGATCACAGCACTGCACTCCAGCCTGGGCAACAGAGTGAGACTGTCTCAAAAAAAAAAAAAAAAAAAATGAAAGAAAACTTGACTATTATCTAGAAAAATTCAAATATAAATATTTTCTATTAAAACCTAAGTATACTAGTTATTATTTGCATATATGTAGATAATGGTTGAAAATCTGTTTATTCTTAAAATGTTTTAAAACAAAAAAATTAAAAAAAACAATTCGTACTCTAATCTTTTTTAAAATTCTCCTACTCCATCTTTTTTTCTATTTCCCTTCCTAAATCAAAGACCTGAGGAATTTGAGATCTCCTATCTTCTTTATGCATAGTTTTCAAGATTTTCAAATAAACAATTATTCAAAGAGGAACACACAGAGGACCCCTGAGCAAACTTAATTTTAGTTACGCATTTCAGAAAACTTTACAAATCCCTCCAGTTTAAAAATACAATGATTAGCTAAATCTGCTATTAAAGAAGTATAGGCCAGGCGCAGTGGCTCACGCCTGTAATCCCAGCACTTTGGGAGGCCGAGGCGGGCAGATCACGAGGTCAGGAGATCAAGACCATCCTGGCTAACACGGTGAAACCCTGTCTCTACTAAAAATACAAAAAATTAGCCGGGCGTGGTGGCACGCGCCTGTAGTCCCAGCTACTTGGGAGGCTGAGGCAGGAGAATGGTGTGAACCCGGGAAGCGTAGTTTGCAGTGAGCCGAGATCACACCACTGCACTCCTGCCTGGGTGACAGAGCAATACTCCATCTCAAAAAAAATAAAAATTTAAAAAATAAAAATTAAAAAAAAACTAAGTATATCCTTTCCAGCCTCAGCCCTGGACCCTACAGCAGTGGAGATGTTGATGCCTAAGAAGAACTGGATTGCCATTTATGAACTCCTTTTTAAGGAGGGAGTCATGGTGGCCAAGAAGGACGTCCACATGCCTAAGCACCCGAGCTGGCAGACAAGAATGTGCCCAACCTTCATGTCATGAAGGCCATGCAGTCTCTCAAGTCCTGAGGCTATGTGAAGGAACAGTTTGCCTGGAGACATTTCTACTGGTACCTTACCAATGAGGGCATCCAGTATCTCCATGATTATCTTCATCTGCCCCGGAGATTGTGCTGCCACCCTACGCTCCAGCCATCCAGAGACTGGCAGGCCTTGGCCTAAAGGTCTGGAGGGTGAGCGACCTGCAAGACTCACAAAAGGGGAAGCTGACAGAGATACCTACAGACGGAGTTTTGTGCCCCCTGGTGCCAACAAGAAAGTCGAGGCTGGGGCTGGGTCAGCAACCGAATTCCAGTTTAAAGGCAGATTTGGTCGTGGACGTGGTCAGCCACCTCAGTAAAACTGGAGAGTATTAGCATTTTCCATTGAATAAACTTACAGCAAAAAAAAAAGTAAGTATATACAATTGACAAATATTTTTAAAGATCTTAATGAATTATCAAAGCACAAAAGAATATTTAATATTAACTAGCTTATCCAAAGCACTATTACTTCTATTAAAAAATCCCAGGTAAGTATGTCATCTTCTGAACACACACAACGAACAATCTCAAAGGCTATTTTCTACTCCCAATAGTTGCTTACTCTATATCGCTAAAAGAATTTGCACTAAATAAATGCATATGTTGCAGATCTTTGTCTGCCTTGCCTCTGGGATCTTAATCCACATGGAATATACTATTACTCTAGCCAAGAAGAAAGTAAGTCTTTTGTTTTAAGAGTTTTTTGGTTGTTTGTTTGTTTTACATTTTGCTATATATTTTTTTACTAAGTTAATGGGCAAAAGCATAAATATTTGCCATTATTTTAAATTTCATTTCATCATTTCACATAAGTTTTATTGTTTAATTAGGGTTTAAAAGGTAATAATAAAACTCATTTCTCACATACAGAATTAAATTTTTATTTTATTTTATCTTATTTTCGAGACAGCGTCTCTCTCTGTCGCCTAGCCTGGAATGCAGTGGCATGATCACAGTGCACCATAACCTCAAATCCTGGACTCAAGCAATCCTTCCATGTCAGTCTCCCAAGTGGCTGGGACTACAGGTGCAAGCCACCACAGCCAGCTAATTTTTATTTTGTTTTGTTGAGACGGGGGTCTTACTATGTTGCTCAGGTTGGTCTCAAACTCCTGGCCTCAAGTGATCCTCCCACCTTGGCCTCCCAAAGTGTTGGTATTATAAGCATGAGCCACAATGTCTGGCCCAATATTTTAAAATAAAAAAATAAAACAAATACAACAACTAAGATTCCTATCTTTAAACTATAGAATTGAAATAGAAAATCTGAAAATCTGAAGCCGTTGCTCACTATCAATAGCCATGGAGAGTTAATTCTTATTATTTAAATTAGTCTTACTGTCAGAAAGGCACTTATTAGCCAATCTGTTAAACAGCATGAGGTTACTACTGATTCAAGACAGACCAGTGTTGTAATACCATGACCCAATCTCTAATTTTATAGGTGAGGTAACTGAGGTGAGACAGGTTATGCAACATACTCAAGATGACCACACCCTGAAATCACCAGATGCAGAGCAGAGACTCTATTCCAGACATTTTGTTCGCAGTCTCCAATGTGTTCAATTATATCATGCTGCCCTCTAAATTCACTACTGTGGAACAACTGATTTAGCCAGGCTAGAACATATGAATTATTCTACATTAGTAAACTTCCCAGATCCCTGTAGCTTAACTCTTTAAATACCAATACTTTTTAAAGTTATCCATTCTTTAGCTAGAAACCTCTCTAAAGTGAAAAAGCACAACTCCAAATTCCTTGGGTATTCCAGTGAAATGGCTCTGACATCCCTAATTATTTGCTTACATACCAGGTCATGTGCCTTATGAATACATTCCTGTTATGCTACGTGTCTTCCTTGTGTTTTATTTTCATTTGTTTGTTTTAGAGATGGGATCTCACTATATTGCCTAGGCTGGATTCAAACTCCTGGACTCGAGTGATCCCCTTTCTCAGGCCTCCTGAGCAGCTGGGACTACAGGCATGTGCTGCAATGCCTGGCTTGTCTTCCTTGTGTTAATTTTAGACCCCTCAGTGAACTCCCCATCATATTTGTTTTTCTTCAATACCTACTTTATTTGGGGGAGAATGAAGAAAACAATAGCAACATGCTAGGGTCGTGGTAGATGTTGATGGATTTTAAATGGCAGAGAAAAAATGAATTATTTATTTTCCAGACTTTTAAAACACCATTTCTACCAACTACAGTACTATTTGGAGCCAATTTAGCTGCAAAGACCTTTGGCCTCCACATTAAAAGGTCCAGGTTTCATTGCACATGCCATACTTTGAGGTTAGTCTTCATCTTGAACTTTGATATCAAATTAACTTTGAATGTTTTTATTTCCTAAGATATAATAGCACGGTTTCATATGTTATATTTTGGACAGACTGAGTTTTAAAAATGCAATTATTTTTCCTTTCATGCCTCTTGTAATGTTTTGAACAAACTTGAATGATGAAAGAGAATAAGAGATATCAGTAAAAAAATTAAAAAATAAAAAAACAAAGGTCTGGGTTTCTTCACTTTTTTTGAGTTTCTGCTATCATTTCTTGCTGGTATCTCTATGTGTTATTATCAACTAAATTCCCTACCTTCAATATCCTATTCAGTTTATTTAAGCTTATAAAAAATATAGCAAAAAATATATTAAAGAAACACCAAATGAAGATTTGAGGATCTCTCCTATTACCAGATATATCAGCATGAACTCTGATTTAGCTATATGGGGTCTTTTTTTTTGTTTTTGTTTGCTTCTGAGTTGTTGACAGTTCTGGTGTCTGGGTAACTGACCTGTAGAAAAGTCTGTAAAACTTATGAGATACTGTACTTCTCTTTAGGTCTATTCTATATGAATTCATATACAATGTCCTTAAAATAAAGTGTTTGCAATCAGCTTAGGGGCCCAAACTGAGCCAAAGTAAACCTCTGACACTCTAAATCAGTGCTTCTCAAACTGTAATTTAAATGTAAATCACCTAAAAATCTTGTGAAAAATGAAGATTGTGATCCAGTAAGTCTGAGGTTGGGCCCAAGATTCTGCATTGCCAGCAGATGATGCCAAATCTGCTGGCCCCCATACTACACCTTTAGTAGCAAGGATCTAGAACACATCCCTCTTTTTTTCTCTCCTATTTCTAAATTATCTCATTCCTTTGCTTTTTCCTTTTCTTGCATTACCATTTTTCTTGCTTTAAGTCTGTCAATAGTAACCACAGTAACTACTTAGCCCTGCAGATAGACCCTAAGCCTATGAAGGTTCCCCAATCTAAAACATAAGCTATAAAAAAAAATCAGTGCAGAGGCCGGGCACAGTGGCTCATGCCTGTAATCCCAGCACTTTGGGAGGCCAAGGCGGGCGGATCACCTGAAGTCGGGAGTTCAAGACCAGCCTGGCCAACATGATGAAACCCCATCTCTACTAAAAATACAAAATTAGCTGGGTGTGGTGACAGGTGCTTGTAATCCCAGCTACTTGGGAGGCTGAGGCTGGAGAATCACTTGAACGCAGGAGGCAGAGGTTGCAATGACTGGAGATCATACCATTGCACTCCAGCCTGGGTGACAAGAGCGAAACTCTGCCTCAAAAAAAAAAAAAATTAGTGCAGAAAGGTCATAATACTACAATATTGTCATAAACCTTTTCTAAATGTGACCAAAAGTAATATAGTCAATAGAGATGACATTATTTTTAGGATGTATTGTTATTTTTGTATATTTCTTAGCAATTAAATATTTTCCTTAGAAAATATTTCAAAAAAACTTATGATGTCATGTTTCTTAATAGGAAATCAAAACCTTTTAGTCACATTAAGATTAAATAACTGTTAAGATTCCAATGAACTGAACTGCTAATTATGAACAGAATGATGGTACTTGTACTAATCTTTATAACCTGTTAATGAATCTTTTTTTAGCCTACTCTAAAATTACAAGAAAATCTGCTACCAAGGATACCTAATCCTCAAAAGATGAGATTTTTATTTTATTTATTTATTTATTTTTTTGAGACAGGGTCTCTCTCTGTTACCCAGGCTGGAGGGCAGTGGCACGATTACGGCTCAATGCAGCCTCAACTTCCCAGGCTCAGGTGATCCTCCCACCTCAGCCTCCTGAGTAGCTAGGATGTAGCCTGTAGGCATGTGCCACCACACCTGGCTAATTTTCGATGATTTGTTTGTTTGTTTATTTGTTTGTCTGTAGAGACTGGGTTTTGCCATGTTACCCAGGCTGGTCTCAAACTCCTGGGCTCAAGCAATCTGCCCACCTCAGCCTCCCAAAACGCTGGGATTACAGGCATGAGCTATCGTGCCCAGCCAAGAGATCAGCTTTCTAATGAACTAATTGGAACTATACATGCCTTACCATCCTACATAATTTTCACTTATAGTTGTATCACACCAGATTCTATCAAATGGTTCATAACTCTCACAGGAATTGCTAGATTTAGAATGAGTCCTTTAATATAATAAATGTTAGCATTTGTAACATACAGAAGTGTTTTTCTTCCAAAAAGACTCTAAGATCTTAATGTGCCTAATCAACAAGCAGTAGTCTCATTTTACAGTAGGGAAACCTGAAGCACATCCAGATTACACAACCGAATGAACACAATGGAAACAGAATACGTAGCTTCTAACTTTAAAACCATCTTATAGTCATTATACACTATAGGTTGAACACTGCTAAACTTTCTTTACGTACAGGAATGAATTTTTTAAATCAAAATTATATAAAATAGCTGGCTTCTCAGTAACATTCAGAAATATGGTTTCTGTATAACATTAGTCTCTTGACAATACAGTGAGCTACAGTGTAAGTGGAATCCACTTCTGTGGTGTAGTTTTCACACAAGGAAACTGAAGCAGATTAATTCCATTCCATCGAACCAGACAACAGTGCATTCTAGTGGTCAAAGGAGAGAATAATCAGAAATGTCTTTGGGACTCTGGACTAAAATTGAAACATCTAAAATCTACAAGCTAAGAAGGAAATTTTACAAATACTATATGACTCCTTGCAGATTTAAAGAAAATTTGTATTCAAGATTAAAATAAAGACGTAAAAAAAGAAATTACCCAAAAGCTCCAGTCACCACTCCAATTATGTAAATTTGGCCCCTGTTTTTTAACTACCACATTATTCTCTTCCACAGTTGGACTAGGATTTTCCTCTACATCTTCCTGTAACTTGGTGGCAAGGCTTGAATCCCCTTCATTCATCACCTGGAAACAAATATCAAACTAAGTAAATTATTTATTGAGAAATGGCCATTTTAAAAAGAAAAAAGTTAATGTTCACAACATATACATTAATTTTAAAAGGGCGATATTTAAATGTTTAGAAGACAGTAATAAATACATTTTTGCTTCAATAGTTCATCTAGTTATATATTTATTTTTATTTTTTTAATTCTTATTTTATTTTCTTTAGAGACAGGGTCTCACTCTTTCACCCAGACTGGAGTGTAATGGCCCAATCATAGCTCACTGCAGCCTTCAACTCCTGGGCCAAAGCAATCCTCCTACCTCAGCCTCCAGAAATACTGGGATTATAGGCATGAGCCACCTCACCCAGCCAAGTTCATACATTTATACATGCAACAAAGATTTCCAACTACTATTATTTGCTAGGTAGTTTGGTTGGCACTAGGGATGCAAAGATGAATAAAACAAAGTCCTCCATCTCCAGAAGTGCACAGTCTGCTAGAGGAACAATAAATAATAAAAATACAATTTAATGGGAGTGTCCGTTTGTACAACTATTTTGGAGAACAATTTGCAATGCCCAGTAGGAAAGAAGATAGACATATACTTCAATGCAGCAATTTAATATACACAGAGTCAAGAATGTTTGTTAATACTATGAAAGCGGAAATAACCTCACCGTCCATCAATAGAGAAATTAGTAAATAAGCTCTGATTTATACAAACAATGGAGTTTAAACAAACGAACAAGATGTGCCAGCTGTGCGAGGTGGCTCACACCTGTAATCCCAACACTTTGGGATCACTTGACGCCAGGAGTTCAAGACCAGCCTGGCCAATATAATGAAACCCTGTCTCTGCTAAAAATACAAAAAATTAGCCACGCATGGTGGCCTGTAGTCCCAGCTACTCGGAAGCTGAGGCAGAAGAATTGCTTGAACCCAGGAGGAGGAGGTTGCAGTGAGCCGAGATCACACCACTGCATGCCAGCCTGGGTGACAGAGCCAGACTCTGTCTCAAAAAAATATGGGCCCATCGGGTAATTGCTCAAGTAAGATCACTCATCAGGGAGTTCAAAAAAGAAAAAAGCGAATATGGAATAGGGGAGTAAGGAGGAGTAGCCATTATAAAAGCATATGGGCCAGGCACAGTGACTCATGCCTATAATCCCAGCACTTTGGGAGGCTGAGGCAGGAGGACCTCTTGAGCCCAGGAGTTTGAGACCAGCCTGGGCAACATAGTGAGACCCCGTCTCTACAAAAAATATCAAAAAATTTGCCTGGCATGGTGGCATGTGCCTATGGTCCCAGTTGTTCAGTAGGCTAAGGTGGGAGGATTGCCTGAGCCTGGGAGGTCAAGACTGTAGTAAGCCATGATCAAGCTACAGCACTCCAGGCTGGCCGGCAAAGCAAAACCCTGTCTCAAACAAACAAACGACAAGAGCAAAAAAAAAACAGCTTATGGTGGACCAGGATCCTTAAATATCTCTGCTGCTGCTGCTCCACTTAAGCTTGAGGTTCTTTTTGTTTTTTTTTTTTTTGAGACAGAGTCTCACTCTGTCGCCCAGGCTCGAGTGCAGTGGCGTGATCTCGGCTCACTGCAACCTCTACCTCCTGGGTTCAAGCGATTTTCCTGCCTCAGTCTCCCGAGTAGCTGGGATTACAAGCGTGCACCACCTCACCCGGCTAATTTTTGTATTTTTGGTAGAGATGGGGTTACACCATGTTGGCCAGGCTGGTCACAAACTCCCGACCTCACGTGATCGGCCCGCCTAAGCCTCCCAAAGTGCTAGGATTACAGGCATGAGCCACTGCACCTGGCCAAACTTGAGGTTCTTAAACCCTATAAATAACCATTGCCATGGGGGAAGCCCCTAACCACAATGATACTGATTTGAGGCTCTCTAGAGAAAGAAATTTGTAAACATGAGAGGGTAGAGAAGACCTCCTCCACCTGAAGTATATCCAGTAACCTCCAAAAAGAGAGGGAGAAACCAACAAACCTGGATAGAAGGGGAGGAAACATACAACAGCAAAACAAAAACAAACCAAAAAAACTGAAACTGAAGTCCATAAACTGATCTAATAAAACATACAGAATTTAAAATAATTTATATGATAAAAGATAAAAGACTGGCTTTTGTGCCTCTACAACATAGGTTCTAAGTTAACTTCAACATCGGCTAAAATGCAGCAATTGGCAAATCTTCATGGCTTTAATCAATATTGGGTCTCAAATTACAGTTATAACTAGAGTTCTCCTAAATTTAAACAAGGTATCCCCTACAATCTTAGGAGTTATTCAACATAAAATAGACAACAAATAGGTATGCCTCACTTTAACCATCAGAACTATACCTTTGCCTAAATACTCCACGATGGTGGTATACATTGCCCTAAAATATCCTATTGTGGCCACGGACACTCTGACACAATTAGTAATAAACTAAATTTAAATCAAGTCTTTAGAGCTTACAAATTGGCTTTCAAAGAAGTGGGACAACAGGCTGGGTATGTTGGCTCACACGTATAATCCCAACATTTTGGGAGACTGAGGCAGGAGGCTCACTTCAGGCCAAGAGCATGGAGAACAAGCTGGGCAATATAGCAAGGCCCCCTCTCTACAAAAATTTAAAGATTAGCCTGGCATAGTGGTACACACATGTAGTCCTAGCTACTTGGGAGGCTGAGGTGGGAGGACTGCCAGAGTCCAAGAGTTGGAGATCACAGTAAGTTGTGATTGCACCATTGTACTTCAGCCCAGGTGACAGAGCAAGACTCTGTCTCAAAATAAACAAAACTGTGAGACCCTATGGACCACCACTCTCAATGCCCAGTTAAAATTATACAACCCAATATAAAACAAAACAGGGCCTTCAAGGACTGAAACTTGTTATGTAAGACCTACTTCAGCCAGGCACAGTGGCTCACACCATGCTGTAATCTCAGCACTTTGGGAGGGAAAGCCAGGTGGATCACGAGGTCAGGAGTTCAAGACCAGCCTGACCAACATGGTAAAACCCCATCTCAACTAAAAAAAAATACAAAAATTAGCTGGGCGTGGTGGTACGTGCCTGTAATCCCAGCTACTTGGGAGGCTGAGGCAGGAGAATTGCTTGAACCCGGGAGGTGGAGGTTGCGGTGAGCCAAGATTGTGCCACTGCACTCCAGCCTAGGCGACAGAGCAAGACTCTGTCTCACAAAAAAAAAAAAAAAAGAAAAAAAAGAAAGAAAGAAAGAAGTACTTTGTGAAAGTAATTATCCCTAATGCTTCTCCATTTAACAGCCCAATTTGGCCTGTTAAATATGGTAAGAATGAATGGTACCTCATGGTTCATTACTGCATCCTCGATGATGTCATTTTACCCAGGAAGGCCCCTATACTCAACATTGTTGAAATTACTGACTATCCAGTCCACAACTAGTAAATATTTTGCTGTGATAGATTTGGCTAATATGTTCTGTTCAGTGTCTCTTTCAACACCTCCTCAGCCATAGTTGGTCTTCACCTCCAGAGAGACATAATATCTCTTTACCAGGCTAACCATAGAGTATGCAGTCTTGCCATCATACACAGCCTTTACAGGAAAGATCTTAACTGCATCAAATTTTCTCCAGGAGCACAAGTATAACATTCCATTGATGACATCCTCCCCTGAGGACAGTCTTTTGACATACTCACAAAGGAGCTCACAAAAGGAGGATGGGCTATTGTGCCACACATAGTGTAAGGCCTACCACCTTGGTTAAATTTCTGAAAATAATTTGGTCTCTGTCACCCAGGCTGGAGTGCAATGGCACAAACAGGGGTCACTGCAGTCTCAACCTCCTGTGCTCAAGTGATCTTCCTATCTCAGCCTCCCAAATAGCTAGGACTACAGGCGCCACACGACCATGCCCAGTTAATTTTTCTTTCTTTTTTTTTTTTATTTTGGTAGATACAGGGTCTTGCTTTGTTGCCCAGGCTGGTCTCAAATTCCTGTCCTCAAGCGATACTTCTTTCTGCCTTGGCCTCCCAAAGTGCTAGAATTACAGGCATGAGCCACTGCACTGGGCCACAATGGCTGACTTAAATTCAAATTCAAATTCAAATGGTG
Organism: Gorilla gorilla gorilla; assembly: GCF_029281585.2. Lineage (NCBI taxonomy): Eukaryota > Metazoa > Chordata > Mammalia > Primates > Hominidae > Gorilla > Gorilla gorilla. The sequence goes on along the minus strand of NC_086017.1, from coordinate 124,713,042 downwards.
CATGTCAGTCATCAAACATCAAGGGTGAAAAAAAGACCTGGAGCCAGTTTTTTCCTGAGGCTCTCTTAAGCCATTTTAGTGCTGCTTGAGAGGCCTGCCTTGCTCTCCCTGGAGAACTTAATTATGTAAGTAAAAGACTTTTTCAGGGCCGGGCGCGGTGGTGGCTCAAGCCTGTTATCCCAGCACTTTGGGAGGCCGAGGCGGGCGGATCATGAGGTCAGGAGTTCAAGACCATCCTGGCTAACACGGTGAAACCCCGTCTCTACTGAAAATACAAAAAGTTAGCCGGGCGTGGTGGCGGGCGCCTGTAGTTCCAGCTACTGGGGAGTCTGAGGCAGGAGAATGGCGTGAACCCGGGAGGCAGAGCTTGCAGTGAGCCGAAATTGCGCCACTGCACTCCAACCTCATGGTGTGTGTGTGGCATCATCAGTTTCTACTCCAACCTCATGGTGTGTGTGTGGCATCATCAGTTTCTACACCTGAATCAAATTTGGGATGGGGGTCCATTCTGGCTTTCTGGGGTGGCTACAGCAGATTTCTGTCTCTGACTTATTAGCTGTGTGGTCCTTAGCAAAGTCAATCTCTGTACATCTGTTCCTTAACTCTACAATAGAGGAAATAATTTTATCTCTAGTCTAGACAATAAGCTTATTGAGAGCAGGGATCATGTCTGTGTTAATCACCATCTAATCCCGAACACCCAGTGCCAGGGACATAACTGAATCAGTGACTGATTGGGTTCATGAATATCCAGCTTGACTATTTCATAGTAATGTTTTTCAAATCAAGTGAAATAACACTCATTCATTTGTTCATTCAACAATTATTTGTGTACCTCCACTAATCTGTAAACTATAACGCTCTTCAGAAGATATAGCACTGACCGCAGTTCTCTAAAAGTAAAATACATACACACAAACCAATGTAGAAGGAGGACGGTGTTCAGAAACGCAGGCGCCCGTCCAACAAAAGCGAGGTTTCATCCTGAATATTAATAAGCACGCTTTCCGTTTTGTCAAATAAGGTAGTAAACAAATAAAACTAGACTAGTTGAAATCAAAAACTTGGCTGACAGCACAGTGATTTAAACTATCCGGACCTTTGCAACAGGGCTGAGAATGAAAGGAAGGGGGCAAGGCTGGAAAAAACGTTGACAGTGGGTCAGAATCACGACCATGGGGCCTGACCCAAGGGGGCCTGGGGCTGAGACATCCGCACCAGGACATTTCGGGACCAAATTCAAGCCCTCAACGCCCACAGGGAAGCAAATGTCCCCACCACCGCCCGTAGGGAAAGGGCTCGCAGAGGCACAGGAAACCGTTTCCTCGGTAACAACTTTCCATATTACTCCAAAGAGCACGAAGAAAAGGGAAGGGAGGGATCAACTGTAATCTGAGAAGGTTCAAGCAATCACCGTGAGAAAAAGTCGGCTAAAGCCACAGATGGGAACCTGCCCCAGCGAGGCCCGCTTACCTGACGGACAGTCGGAGCGCCCTCCATCGCGGCTCCCTCCGCTGCCGCGGCACCGCCCCGCGCGCACCGCACCGCACCTCCCCGCGCCCACCTCCAGCGCGCGCTGCGAGTTACAGGCTCCGCGCGCCTCCTCCGCCGGCCCTCCGAGTACTTCCAGCCGCAGCTCCTTGCGCCCTCCGGCGGCCGTGAAGGATTCCTGACGATGGGTGTTACTGGGTTAGCCTGAAGGCTTGTCTTTCTAGGGGTCACAATGAGACTTCGCTATTCCCAACCTCAAACTACTGTGCCTCCCAGGAAATGGCATACCCTGCCCCAATGTGCGAAAAGGTGAATTGCTCGGAAACTTTTTTTTTTTTTTTTGAGACGGAGTTTCGCTCTCGTTCCTCAGGCTGGATGGAGAGCCAAGGCCCCGTCTCGGCTAACTGCAACCTCCGCCTCCCAGTTCAAGCGATTCTCCTGCCTCAGCCTCCCGAGTAGCTGTGGTTACAGGCGCCTGCCACCACGCCCAGATAATTTTTGTATTTTTAGTAGAGACAAGGTTTCACCATGTGGGTCAGGCTGGTCTCGAACTCCCTACCTCAGGCAATCCGCTGGCCTTGGCCTCCCAAAGTGCTGGGATTACAGGCGTCAGCCACCGCCCCCCGGCCGGGAAACTCTTGTTCCTTCCAATAAAGGATTGAAGTTACTGATTAACTGCTGTACGTATTGCAGATTCTTGGTTCTATAAACCAAAAATAAAATGCCAAGGCCCCCCCGCCCAAGCCATCTAAATGGACCCCTCCTCTTGGCCAAGAGCATTCCAAATTTAACGTGAAAATCTAGTTCAGGCCATGATGAAAGAGGGGATTGGACATGCCTCATTAACATCAACACAGACCTTAAGTCTGAGAAGAAATATTTATCATCTATTCCCTCGGACGCCTGCTACTTGGAGGCTGCATCTGCATGATAAAACCTTGGTCTCCACAACCCCTTATCGTAACCCAGACATTCCTTTCTACTGATAATAACTCTTTTTTCTCTTTTTCTTTTGAGACAGGTTCTGGCTCTATTAGACCAGCCGGAGTGCGGTGACGCAATCTCTGCTCACTGCAACCTCCACCTCCCGGACTCAACCAATCCTCCCACCTCAGCCTCTCGAGTAGCTGGGACTACTGGCGTATGCCACCATGCTTAACTACTTGTTTGTTTGTTTGTTTGTTTGTTTGTTTGTTTGTTGAGACAGGGTTTCGCCATGTTGCCCAGACTGGTCTCGAACTCCTGGACTCAAGCAGTCTGCCCCCTTCGGCCTCCCAAAGTGCTGGGATTACACGTGCAAGCCACAGCTCCCAGTCAATAATAACGCTTTCAACCAATCGCAAATCAGAAAAATTTTTTATGTACCAATGACCTGAAAGTTCCTCCTTCTCGCCTTGGAGCTGTCTCTCCTTCCAGATTGAAACAATGTAAATCTTACATGTATTGATTGATGTATTAGGTCTGCCCAAAATACATAAAAGCAAGCTGTACCCCAACCACCTTGGACACATGTCATTGGGACTTCCTGAGACTGTGTAACAGGTGTGTCCTTAACCTTCGCAAAATAAATTTTCTAAATTAACTGAGGCCTGTCTCAGATATTTGGGGTTCAGAGTTCCCAACCAAACAGCTATAAAAAAGACATTCTAAGCCAGGCACAGTGGCTAACTCATGTAATTCCAGCGCTTTGGGAGACTAAGGTGGGAGGGTTGCTTGTGTCCAGGAGTTCAAGACCGGCCTGGGCAACACAGGGGGGCCACATCTCCAGAAAAGAGAGACAGAGAGAGAGAAAGAAAGAGAGAGAGAGGGAAGGAAGGAAGGAAGGAAGGAAGGAAGGAAGGAAGGAAGGAAGGAAGGAAGGGAGGGAGGGAGGGAGGGAGGGAGGGAGGGAAGACATTCTAGAACAATTGAGGAATAGTGAATATGAAATGGCTATTAGAGTTGATGTTACAGGATAATTAATGATTTATGGATACATTTGTGGATATTCATTTATGGATAATTAATAATTTTTGGCAGCTGGGCGTGGTGGCTCAAGCCTGTAATCCCAGCACTTTGGGAGGCTGAGGTGGGAGGATCACCTGAGGTCAGGAGTTTGAGACCAACCTGGCCAACATGGTGAAACCCTGTCTCTACTAAAAATACAAAAATTAGTCGGGCGTGATGGTGAGCGCCTGTAATCTCAGCTACTTGGGAGGCTGAGGCAGGAGAATCGCTTGAACCTGGGAAGTGGAGGTTGCAGGGAGCCGAGATCAGGCCATTGCACTCCAGCCTGGGCAACAAGAGTGAAACTCCGTCTCAAATAACAATAATAAATAATAATAATACTAATAATTTGTGGCTATGTTGCAGCGTGTCTTTAATATTAGAAAACTCACACTAAAATATTTAGGAGTTCCCTGTTATCCATGGGGATGTAAAAAAAAAAAATTAAAAGTATTTAGGAGTGAAGAATCACCATGTCTGCAACTTGCTTCCAAATGCTTCCACGAAGATGAATACACAGAGAAAACAAAATAGCAAAACGTTAATTATTGGACCTAAGTGGAGGGTATACTACTATTCAGTTATTCTTTTACTGTTTACATATATTTAAAAATCATAATGTAAAGTTGAAGAGATGGAAAAGAGTTGAATCCAGTTCCACAAAATGTCAGACACTGAGTGTATTTCTTTTTTGTTTTGTTTTGTTTTTGTTTTTTTGAGACAGAGTCTCGTTCTGTCCCCCAGACTGGAGTGCAGTGGCACAATCTTGACTCACTGTAACCTCTGCCTCCCAGGTTTAAGCAATTCTCCTGCCTCAGCCTCCTGAGTAGCTGGGACTACAGGTGCCCACCACCATGCCCGGCTAATTTTTGTATTTTTAGTAGAGATGGGCTTTCACCATGTTGGCCAGGCTGGTCTCAAACTCCTGGCCTCAAGTGATCCACCCGCCACAACCTCCCAAAGTGCTGAGATTACAGGCGTGAGCCACCGCACCTGGCCATGAGCATATTTCTTAAATATATATGACATACTAAAGGACAATTTACTTAATAAGATAATCAGTAAAAGACAGGTTTCCATCCTCACTCTGCAAAACTTTGCATAAACTGTGTTCTGTTAAACATAAAAAACGTCACAGAACACCAATATTAAGCAAGGCTGCTGTATGATCATGATAGAGTAAGACAAAAAGAAGGCCACTGGGTAATCATGTCTAAACACAGACAAAAATGTGAACATCGTTCGAAACACAGAAATGACTATGTCCCTATGCTGACTAATATGACTGACTGCTGCCTTTTTCTCAATCACAGCTTTAGCTTCACTTTATTCCACCTACCTTCTAGATAAGATGTATTAAGATACCCAATCAGAATAACCACATCTTATTGACAATATGTAATCTGGGACAAAGCTCCACTTCTTGAATCCTCCTCGCAAAATCACTGAACACAAACCCAAATCCTGTAGTAAGACCTTTCTAACACCCTTTCACTGAGATGTCCTCATGGTTCTCCATGGTATTTTTTCACCCTCATTGTAATGAGTCAATAAACACAATGTTGTCTAACTACAGCTATGGTTCTCCTGGACTTTGGCTGAAGAGCATTGATATATTTTGTGGTGAGATAGAACATAAGGTGAAAGTGAATATGGAAGAAAAGTTGTTAGAAGTTTGAAGAGAAAGGAGAAATTATGAAATACTTAGGAGCACAGGTGAATGAACTGACTAATGTTTTAGGAAAACAGTAAAACAGTAGCATTGCTGGGCAACACAAATGCCTCATTGAGATTAATGGTCATGTATTTAAAGTGAGATCACACTAATATGTAAACAGCTCCCAGAAATCCCCGCTTACCACAATCAGGGGATTGCTTAAGTAGGAGATTAATGGTCATTTAAAGTGAGATCACACTAATATGTAAACAGCTCCCAGAAAAACATATGGAAAAACCGTAGTCAAGTTAAAATTGTTAAAGTATATGTCAGAAAGTTCATGGAAAAGGAAATATGAGTGTCTTTTTTTTTTTTTTTTTTTTGAGACGGAGTTCCGCTTTTGTCACC